>NC_061508.1:141062306-141232600 GCF_022539505.1 Lolium rigidum | reverse complement strand
AAAGTGTATATCAAGTGTTGTCGAGGGATGAAGTATCAACATCATAATTTGTTCTAATGATAGAATCAAAAGGTAACTTCATTCTCTTTCTAGGGAAGTGTTCCATACCTTTCTTGAAAGGAAATTGATATTTAATATTACCTTCCTTCATATCAATGATAGCTCCAACGGTTCGAAGAAAAGGTCTTCCCAATATAATGGGACAAGATGCATTGCATTCAATATCCAAGACAACAAAATCAACGGGGACAAGGTTATTGTTAACGGTAATGCGAACATTATCAACTCTCCCCAAAGGTTTCTTTATAGCATTATCAACAAGATTAACATCCAAATAACAATTTTTCAATGGTGGCAAGTCAAGCATATCATAAATTTTCTTAGGCATAACAGAAATACTTGCACCAAGATCACATAAAGCATTACAATCAAAATCACTGACCCTCATATTAATGATGGGCTCCCAACCATCTTCTAACTTTCTAGGAATAGAATTTTCAAGTTTTAGTTTCTCTTCTCTAGCTTTTATGAGAGCATTCGTAATATGTTTTGTAAAGGCCAAATTTATAGCACTAGCGTTGGGACTCTTAGCAAGTTTTTGTAAGAACTTTATAACTTCAGAAATGTGGCAATCATCAAAATCCAAACCATTATAATCTACAGCAATGGGATCATTATTCCCAATATTGGAAAAAATTTCAGCAGTTTTATCACAGGCAATTTCAGCAGTTTTAGCAGCTTCCGGCAGTTTTGCAGACTTTGCATTAGAACTGGTAACATTGCCAACACCAATTATTTTACCATTCATAGTAGGAGGTGCAGCAACATGTGAATCATTAACATTACTAGTGGTGGTAATAGTCCAAACTTTAGCTACATTATTCTCTTTAGCTAGTTTTTCATTTTCTTCTCTTTCCCACCTAGCATGCAATTCAGCCATCAATCTTATATTCTCATTAATTCTAACTTGGATGGAATTTGCTGTAGTAACAATTTTATTTTCAATATCCTTATTAGGCATAACTTTCAATTTCAAAAGATCAACATCAGAGGCAAGACTATCAACCTTAGAAGCGAGAATATCAATTTTATTGAGCTTTTCTTCAACAGATTTGTTAAAAGCAGTTTGTGTACTAATAAATTCTTTAAGCATAGCTTCAAGTCCAGGGGTGTGTTTCTATTATTGTTGTAAGAATTCCCATAAGAATTACCATAACCGTTACCATTATTATAAGGATATGGCCTATAGTTATTACTAGAATTGTTCCGATAAGCATTGTTGTTGAAATTATTATTTTTAATGAAGTTTACATCAACATGTTCTTCTTGAGCAACCAATGAAGCTAATGGAACATTATTAGGATCAACATTAGTCCTATCATTCACAAGCATAGACATAATAGCATCAATCTTATCACTCAAGGAAGAGGTTTCTTCGACAGAATTTACCTTCTTACCTTGTGGAGCTCTTTCCGTGTGCCATTCAGAGTAATTAATCATCATATTATCAAGAAGCTTTGTTGCTTCACCAAGAGTGATGGACATAAAGGTACCTCCAGCAGCTGAATCCAATAGGTTCCGCGAAGAAAAGTTCGATCCTGCATAAAAGGTTTGGATGATCATCCAAGTAGTCGATCCATGGGTTGGGCAATTTTTAACCAAAGATTTCATTCTTTCCCAAGCTTGTGCAACATGCTCATTATCCAATTGTTTAAAATTCATTATGCTACTCCTCAAAGATATAATTTTAGCAGGGGGATAATGTCTACCAATAAAAGCATCCTTGCATTTGATCCAAGAATCAATACTATTTCTAGGCAGAGATAGCAACCAATCTTTAGCTCTTCCTCTTAATGAGAAAGGAAACAATTTTAATTTTATAATGTCACCATCTACATCTTTATACTTTTGCATTTCACACAATTCAACAAAATTATTGAGATGGGCAGCAGCATCATCGGAACTAACACCGAGAAAATTGCTCTCTCATAACAAGATTCGATAAAGCGGGTTTAATTTCAAAGAATTCTGCTGTAGTAGCGAGGTGGAGCAATAGGTGTGCATAAGAAATCATTATTATTTGTAGTTGTGAAGTCACACAACTTAGTATTTTCAGGAGTACCCATTTTAGCAGTAGTAAATAAAGCAAACTAGATAAAATAAATGCAAGTAACTAATTTTTTTGTGTTTTTGATATAGAGTGCAAGATAGTAAATAAAGTAAAGCTAGCAACTAATTTTTTTGTGTTTTGATATAATGCAGCAAACAAGAAAGTAAATAAAATAAAGCAAGACAAAAACAAAGTAAAGAGATTGGATTGTGGAGACTCCCCTTGCAGCGTGTCTTGATCTCCCCGGCAACGGCGCCAGAAAAATAGCTTGATGCGTGCAGTCAACACGTCCGTTGGGAACCCCAAGAGGAAGGTGTGATGCGTACAGTAGAAAGTTTTCCCTCAGAAAGAAACCAAGGTTTATCGAACCAGGAGGAGCCAAGAAGCACGTCGAAGGTTGATGGCGGCGGGATGTAGTGCGGCGCAACACCAGGGATTCCGGCGCCAACGTGGAACCTGCACAACACAATCACAGAACTTTGCCCCAACGTAACAGTGAGGTTGTCAATCTCACCGGCTTGCTGTAACAAAGGATTAGATGTATAGTGTGGATGATGATTTTTTGCAGAAAATAGTAGAACAAGTATTGCAGTAGATTGTATTCGATGTAAAAGAATGGACCGGCGTCCACAGTTCACTAGAGGTGTCTCTCCCATAAGATAAATAGCATGTTGGGTGAACAAATTACAGTTGAGCAATTGACAAATAGAGAGGGCATGACCATGCACATACATGATATGATGAGTATAGTGAGATTTAATTGGGCATTACGACAAAGTACATAGACCGCTATCCAGCATGCATCTATGCCTAAAAAGTCCACCTTCGGGTTATCATCCGAACCCCTTCCGGTATTAAGTTGCAAACAACGGACAATTGCATTAAGTATGGTGCGTAATGTAATCAATAACTACATCCTCGGACATAGCATCAATGTTTTATCCCTAGTGGCAACAACACATCCACAACCTTAGAACTTTCTGTCACTCGTCCCAGATTTAATGGAGGCATGAACCCACTATCGAGCATAAATACTCCCTCTTGGAGTTAAGAGTAAAAACTTGGCCGAGCCTCTGCTAATAACGGAGAGCATGCAAGATCATAAACAACACATAGGTAATAGATTGATAATCAACATAACATAGTATTCTCTATCCATCGGATCCCGACAAACACAACATATAGCATTACGGATAGATGATCTTGATCATGTTAGGCAGCTCACAAGATCCGACAATGAAGCACATAAGGAGAAGACGACCATCTAGCTACTGCTATGGACCCATAGTCCGGGGTGAACTACTCACTCATCACTCCGGAGGCAACCATGGCGGTGAAGAGTCCTCCGGGAGATGATTCCCCTCTCCGGCGAGGTGCCGGAGGCGATCTCCTGAATCCCCCGAGATGGGATTGGCGGCGGCGGCGTCTCTGTAAGGTTTTCCGTACCGTGGCTCTCGGTACTGGGGGTTTCGCGACGGAGGCTTTAAGTAGGCGGAAGGGCAGAGTCGGGAGAGTCACGGGGGCCCCACACAACAGGGCCGCGCGGGCCCTATGCTGGCCGTGCCGCCCTAGTGTGGCGGCGCCCCGTGGCCCCACTTCGTCTTCTCTTCGGTCTTCTGGAAGCTTCGTGGCAAAATAGGACCCTGGGCGTTGATTTCGTCCAATTTCGAGAATATTTCCTTACTAGGATTTACGAAACCAAAAACAGCGAGAAAACAACAAGCGGCTCTTCGGCATCTCGTTAATAGGTTAGTGCCGGAAAATGCATAAATATGACATAAAGTATGCACAAAACATGTAGATATCATCAATAATGTGGCATGGAACATAAGAAATTATCGATACGTCGGAGACGTATCAATAGACTACTTTAATAACATCACTAGAGTAGCACATAGATTAATAGTGATATAAAGCACATTGCAATCATAAAGGAATATAAATAAGCACTTCACTATGCTACTCTGAATTACTCTTTGGCAAGATAACGAACACTAATTTATCATGTAGGCAAACCTTAAAGATGTATTCCCAAGTACTAATAAACACCCCACACCATCACTTGTGAGCATTCATAGGAGGTACTAACACACCACAATTTCATAGAGACATCCAACTCAAATCATAACTCAGTGAACAAGTATTATGTGAAATATAGCCTAAGAGACCCACACGGTGCACACACTGTCACCTTTACACACGTGGGACAAGGAGTCTTCGGAGATCACATAAGTAAAATCCACTTGAATAGCATAACGACATCTAGATTACAAAGCTCATCATATGGATCTCAATCATGTAAGGCAGCTCATGAGATCATTGTATTGAAGTACATGGGAGAGAGATTAACCACATAGCTACCGGTACAGCCCTTAGCCTCGGGGGAGAATTTCTCCCTCCTCATGGGAGACAGCAGCGTTGATGAAGATGGCGGTGGTGTCGATGGAGATGCCTTCCGGGGGCACTTCCCCGTCCCGGCGGCGTGCCGGAACAGAGACTTCTGTCCCCCAGATCTTGGCTTCGCGATGGCGGCGGCTCTGGAAGGTTTCTCGTACCGTGGCTTATTCGTGTCGAAGATTTAGGTCAGGGGGCTTCTTATAGGCGAAGAGGCGGAGTCGGAAGGGCTACGGGGGACCCACACAGTAGGGGCGCGCCGGCTCCTTGGTCGCGCCGCCCACACGTGTGGGGCCACCGGGCTCCCCTCTGGTGCCTCTCGGGTGTTCTGGAAGCTTCGTGGAATTATTAGATGCTGGGCGTTGATTTCGTCCAATTCCGAGAATATTTCCTTACTAGGATTTCTGAAACCAAAAACAGCAGTAAACAAGAACTGGCACTTCGGCATCTCGTCAATAGGTTAGTTCCGGAAAACGCATAATAATGACATATAATGTGTATAAAACATGTGAGTATCATCATAAAAGTAGCATGGAACATAAGAAATTATAGATACATTTGAGACGTATCAGGACTCTACATCATCATGCCCGCCTCCGGATTGACGCGTGAGTAGTTCATCCTTGGACTATGGGTCCATAGCAGTAGCTAGATGGTTGTCTTCTCCTCATATGCTATCATGTTTAGATCTTGTGAGCTGCCTAACATGATCAAGATCATCTATCTGTAATCCTTCATGTTGTGTTTGTTGGGATCCGATGAATATTGAATACTATGTCAAGTTGATTATCAATCTATCATATATGTTATTTATGTTCTTGCATGCTCTCCGTTGCTAGTAGAGGCTCTGGCCAAGTTGATACTTGTGACTCCAAGAGGGAGTATTTATGCTCGATAGTGGGTTTATGCCTCCATTAAATGCGGGACAAGTGACGGAAAGTTCTAAGGTTGTGGATGTCTTGTTGCCACTAGGGATAAAACATCGATGCTTTGTCTAAGGATATTTGTGTTGATTACATTACGCACCATACTTAATGCAATTGTCTGTTGTTTGCAACTTAATACTGGAAGGGGTGCGGATGCTAACCCGAAGGTGGACTTTTTAGGCATAGATGCATGCTCGATAGCGGTCTATGTTATTTGTCGTAATGCCCTAAGTAAATCTCATATTAGTCATCATGATATGTATGTGCATTGTTATGCCCTCTCTATTTTTCAATTGCCCAACTATAATTTGTTCACCCAACATGCTATTTATCTTATTGGAGAGACACCACTAGTGAGCTGTGGACCCCGGTCCATTCTTTTACATCTGAAATTCAATCTACTGCAATCTCTGTTCTCTGTTGTTCTTTGCAAGCAAACATCATTCTCCACACCATACGTTTAATTCTTTGTTTACAGCAAGCCGGTGAGATTGACAACCTCACTGTTAAGTTGGGGCAAAGTATTTTGGTTGTGTTGTGCAGGTTCCACGTTGGCGCCGGAATCCCCGGTGTTGCGCCGCACTACACTCCTTCACCAACAACCTTCACGTGGCCTTCATCTCCTACTGGTTCGATAACCTTGGTTTCTTACCGAGGGAAAATTTGCTGCTGTACGCATCACACCTTCCTCTTGGGGTTCCCAACGGACGTGTGCTTCACGCGTTATCAAGCTCTTTGTCTTGCGCCGTTGCCGGGGAGATCAAGACACGCTGCAAGGGGAGTCTCTCACATCCAATCTCTTTAATTTGTTATTGTCTTTCTTTACTTTATTTTATTTTCGTCTTGTTTGCTTTCTCTATATCAAAAACACAAAAAATTAGTTACTTGCATTTACTTTATTTTGTTATCATGTCTAGTCCTGTACTTGTTACTCTGTCATCTGAGGAATTGATCTTTACTTTTAAACAAGGGGATCAAGATTTTAATGCCATAAAAAAATTGGTTACATCATCTAGCTCCGCTAATAATTTTGATTCATCTCTTGCTAGTATTTATAATAGATTAAACACTCTTGAGACAACCATATCTTGTTTAAAAGAAGGGTATAGTCAGATTCGTGAGCATTTTGATTATGTCCCAGTATGAACCTTCAATGTGGGACCCTACTATTAAAGTTGCTATTTGTGGTGAAACTTTTTATGCCCGTTGTGATATTATGTCTGAGTTTTGCCTTATGCCTAAAAGTATTTATGAATCTTTGACACTTTGGGGACTCACTGAAGGAGGAGAAGGAATAACTCTTACTTATAACTCTGTTATAATTCCTAAGGGAATAGATGAAGGAGTGTTCACAACCTTTCTTGGAAGAACGGTATCCACTGATTATCTCGTTATTGAATGTGTAGGGACAGGACAAATCACACTTGGAAGATCCCTGCTGAAACTCGTGGGAGCAACCATAGATGTGGGAAAAGGCACTCTAAATTTTACCTCTACACCCAGATGCGGTCATATATTCCCAAAACCAAAGAGTAAGAATAAGAGTAAGAAGGGTAGGCGCAAAGCCCCTGGTAATAATGTTAATGCTTCATCTCTTGATAATACTTGAGTTACACTTTCTGTGCCTAGCTGAAAGGCGTTAAAGAAAAGCGCTTATGGGAGACAACCCATTATTTTATTTCTGCAATTTTTGTTTTATATTTGTGTCTTGGAAGTCGTTACTACTGTAGCAACCTCTACTTATCTTTACTTTATTGCATTGTTGTGCCAAGTAAAGTCTTTGATAGTAAGGTTGATACAAGATTTGGATTTCTGCGCAGAAACAGATTTCTAGCTGTCACGAATTTGAGTAGATCTCTCTATAGGAAACTCAGAAAAATCTGCGAAAAATCATGAGTAATCCTCAGATATGTACGCAACTTTCATACAATTTGAGCTTCTTCATCTGAGCATGTTAAGTGCCTCTAAAAAAACGTCTTTACGGACTGTTCTGTTTTGACAGATTCTGCCTTTTATTTCACATTGCCTCTTTTACTGTGTTGAATGGATTTCTTTGTTCCATTAACTTTCAGTAGCTTTGGGTAATATCCAGAAGTGTTAGGAATGATTGTGTCCTCTCTGAACATGTGAATTTTTGATTATGCACTAACCCTCTAATGAGTTTGTTTTGAGTTTGGTATGGAGGAAGTTTTCAAGGGTCAAGAGAGGAGGATGATATAATATGATCAAGAAGAGTGAAAAGTCTAAGCTTGGGGATGCCCCCGTGGTTCATCCATGCATATTTCAAGAAGACTCAAGCATCTAAGCTTGGGGATGCCCAAGGCATCCCCTTCTTCATCGACAACTTATCAGGTCACCTCTAGTGAAACTATATTTTTATTCCGTCACATCTTATGTGCTTTACTTGGAGCGTCTGTATACTTTTTTTTTGTTTGAATAAATTCGGATCCTAGCATTCCTTGTGTGGGAGAAAGACACGCTCTGCTGTTTCATACTTGTGTTTGCTTCAAACAACCTTGCTAGCCAAAGCCTTGTACTGAGAGGGAATGCTTCTCGTGCATCCAAAACCTTGAGCCAAAACCTCTGCCATTTGTGTCCACCATAACTACCTACTATGTGGTATTTCTCTGCCATTCCAAGTAAATTGCTTGTGTTCTACCTTTAAAATTTCATTCCTTGTCTTTGCAATACATAGCTCATGGGAAAATAACCTTAAAAACTATTGTGGTATTGAATATGTTGCTTATGTATCTTATTTCTTATAAGTTGCTTGTTGAGCGGTAACCATGTTTCTAGGGACGCCATCAACTTGTTACACCTTTGTTGAATATCATGTGAGTTGCTATGCATGTTCGTCTTGTCTGAAGTAAGGGTGATTTATCATGATTAAATGGTTTGAGTATGCATATTGTTAGAGAAGAACATTGGGCCGCCAACCAAAGCCATGTATCATGGTGGAAGTTTTAGTTTGGACATTAATCCTCAAATCTCTTATGGGAATATTATCTGTTGTTGAATGCTTAAGCATTAAAGAGGAGTCCATTATCTGTTTTCTATGTTGTCCCGGTATGGATGTCCTTAAGGTGAGATTTATCAAAAACGAGAAATCAAATGCGATCTATCTCCTTGGACCTTTGTACAGGTGACATAGAGGTACCCCTTTGTGACACTTGGTTGAAACATATGTAATGCAATGATAATCCATGGAAATCCGAGCTAATTAGGACAAGGTGCGAGCACTATTGGTATTCGATGCATGAGGCTTGCAACTTATAGGATGTTTTATGCATAACACATATGAATTATTACTACCGTTGACAAAATTGTTTCCATGTTTCCAAAATAAAAAGCTCTAGCACAAGAGTAATCCCTGCTTCCCTCCGCGAAGGGCCTTTCTTTTACTTTATGTTGAGTCAGTTTACCTACTTCTTTCTATCTTAGAAGCAAACACTTGTGTCAACTGTGTGCATTGATTCTTACATACTTGCTTATTTGCATTCATCATATTACTTTGTGTTGACAATTATCCATGAGATATACATGTTTAAGTTGAAAGCAACTGCTGAAACTTATATCTTCCTTTGTGTTGCTTCAAAACCTTCTATTAAGAATCTATTGCTTTATGAGTTAACTCTTATGCAAGACTTATTGATGCTTGTCTTGAAAGTACTATTCATGAAAAGTCTTTGCTATATGATTCAGTTGTTTAGTCATTATCTTTACCATTGCTATGAATCACTTCATTCATCTCATATGCTTTACAATAGTTGACATAGGCATCCCAAATGGGCCTGCCGAATATAGTACCCGGGGTTTATTGAAGGCCCACTACCCGAAGAATAAGAAGATTCGGAAGCCCAAGATGTACTTAAGGAAAAGATAGAGTTGTAATAGGAAGTGTTATTTGTAATCTGGCGGGATGAGTTAGAAACCGTCCCGGACTCTGTAACTTGTACAAAACGAAACCCTCGGCTCCACCTCTTATATAAAGGGGGAGTCGAGGGACGAGGAGATCATCGAATCATTGTTTGCAAACCCTAGTTTTCATATTCGTCGAGTACTTTTCGGCTGAAACCTTCGAGATCTACTTGCCCTCTACTTCTAACTAAACCCTAGCCTATAATCCATAGGCATTGATAAGTTAATCCCTTGTCAATTGGCGCCGTCTGTGGGAATTAGAGGCGTAAGGATCTGATCTCGATGGCACGTTCAAGATCTTCGACATCGTCAACCGGAAGCAACACTATGGATCGAGGTAAACAGATCGCTGCTGGTCTTGTTGATTTCGTTCCTCACCCACCCTCCCGTTTGGATGCATATGCGTATCTGGCGGAGCCCTTGGAGATGACGTTCGGAAGGTTCCACTTTCGCGTCGAGAAGGAAGGATCGTATCGTGTCGAAATTCCGATTTCGTCGGGATCGTCGGCGGTTGATTCTGATTTTTCAAGCTATGCATCGTCAACTGAGTCAGAAGAAGAAACTTCGGCAACACATTACGTCAGCATCAGAGCAAGAGAGAAACTCGCCAAGATCTTCGACAACGCATCGTTTGAGTCATCTCGCGGACTCATATATAAGCGATGGCTCAAGCGATGTCGACAGTTACGACTTCATCGACAAATCTCTCACAGTGGGCAAGGTCTTCATCAATCTCAACAATGATGTCACCAAACCCAACATAGATCTGAGTACAAAATACCATCAGATTTATGCTATCGAAAATCAAGAGGAAACATCGGAGGCTTTCGACGAGTTGGGAAATCCTTTTGTCGATCCCTCAGATCTAAGGAGAGGTATGGGCACTAAATATGTCGGGCCCACACCACGCGTCAGAGTTCAACTTCTGCAGGCAGCCTGGGATAGAGCGGCAAAAGCCCTAGATGGTTCAGAACCAATGACGACAACAGCTACGGACTCAAGAACCGCAAGCTTATCAATATAGGCTCGCACGAACTGCCCGAGAAATAGAAAAACGAGACGGCTGAGTTGAACAGGAGAAAAGAGGCAGCTTACGCATCCAGCAGAGAAGGGCAGATCTAAGTGGACAATCTAGAGTTTCGGGTGATAGCCACGAGGAGGCTCGGAACGAGAGGAAGATCAAGGTTACAACACATACCCGAAGCAGAAAGAGAATATTTGGTTCAAAACCTCGACATGTCTTTTATGTCGATAGATACAAGAGGAAATATTATCCCTAAGACACCAGAAGCTGGGTATATGGCGACACAAGCTTACATCCTTGCATCCAGGCCACCCCCAGGAGATCCAAGGGAAACATTATACAACATGGCATTGGCAGGGGTTGGAGCTATGGGGACAGCGTTCGTAGCAACGCCTCCCGAAGGAGCGGCAAGGCAAAATAGTCCACGACCTGCGGCAGCAACGGCGGCAGCTCCGGAAGGACCAAGTGGAGCAAGAGATACAGGAGCACAAGCAAGGGTCGATAGAGCGAGGCAAAGCAGAAGAGATCATCGGCAGTCCCCGGAGCTTAATGACGAGGATATGTGCGGTCTACCGTGCTTCACGAGAAGAGTCCGAAAAACTCGAGTCCCCTCAGGATTCAAGTTACCCGATCACTTCAAAAAGTTCGACGGCTCCGCAAGATCCGGAGGACTGGCTAATTGATTACCTCGAGACGGTAAAGCTAACAGGAGGAACTAGAGCAACAGCCATGCAAAGTATTCAGGTGCACTTAAGTGGAGCCGCACGATCTTGGATCAAAAAACTTCCGCCAGGATCCATCGACAGCTGGGAAAGTTTCGAGGACGTATTCATCAAGAACTTCAGGTCCACGTGCAAGAAACCTGCGTCGTTAGAAGAGCTGAGGGCATGTCGACAAAAGCCAGATGAATCAATGAGAAAATATATCCAAAGGTGGAACATCATAAAAAACTCGGCAGAAAATATTATGATAGTAGCATGTCACTTCAGAAATTATCCTTGTTATCGTTTACCTACTCGAGGGCGAGTAGGAACTAAGCTTAGGGATGCTTGATACGTCTCAAATGTATCTATAATTTCTTATGTTCCATGCTAGTTTTATGACAATACTCACATGTTTTATATACACTTTACATCATTTTGATGCATTTTCCGGCACTAACCTATTAACAAGATGTTGAACGTCAGTTCCTATTTTCTGCTGTTTTTGGTTTCAGAAATCCTACACAGGAAATATTCTCGGAATTGGACGAAACAAAAGCCCACGGTCTTATTTTGCACGGAGCTTTCCAGAACACCGAAGGAGAGATGGAGAGGGGCCAAGGGGGCCCCACACCACCTGGCGGCGCGGCCAAGAGGGGGGGCGCGCCGGCCTATGGGTGGGCCCCTCGGCCGCCCTCCGACTCTGCCCCTTCGCCTATTTATTCTCTCCGTCGCAAAAACCCTAGTACCGAGAGCCACGATACGAGAAAATTACTGTGACGCCGCCGCCGCCAATCCCATCTCGGGGGATTCAGGAGATCGCCTTCGGCACCCTGCCGGAGAGGGGAATCATCACCGGAGGACTCTACATCATCATGCCCGCCTCCGGATTGATGCGTGAGTAGTTCATCCTTTTTTTTTGCGAAACAATGCCTTTCATTCATTAATCATCCGACTTACAATCCCTTTGCAGGCATTCAACTAGAAAGCTAGGAATAAAATTTATCCAAATACATCTCCGCCTATTAATAGATGCCTGTTTAGCACATAAGTGTGCTGCTTCATTCGCTTCCCGCCTGATGAACTTCAACTGAAATGACATCATGTTACTAGAGAGCTCTTCTATCTCTTGCATAATCGACATAACTTTTGATCTGCCATGGCCCCGTTCTTCCCAAAGTTTAACAACTTCAGTTGAATCTGTCTCAACCTCCACTCGAGATAACCCAAGAGCTGATGCTAGTTGTACCCCATCGCGAACTGCTATTGTCTCCATGATTAAACTATTGGCAGCATGACCATACCAAATTACTTGTCCTCTCACTAAGGTACCGTCAGTTTTCCTTAGAACCATACCCGATGAGCCTTCTCCTGATGATTGCACGAAGCTTGCGTCCACATTCAGTTTGGAAACTCCTGCCTGCGGTGGTTTCCATTGAACTCTAGTTTTTGGTTTGGTGTTGGAACTTTTCTGACCTGTAATAGCTAGGTCCATCGCAATATCAACAGTCCACTTCACCGATTCTGCTACAGATCTCTTTCGTTCATCATGTTTCATGGCATTTCTTTCAGACCACGCAGCCCAACCCCCACATAAAATGATAGCAACATTTTTGGGTTCAATCTTGGAACTATCGATCAAGTCAATAGCCCACGTACTAGGATGAAGCTTTGGAACCTTAACAGCAGTGGCAATCATGATCTCCTCGCCGTAAATTCCTTGTCCAGGTACATTCGAACAAAGCATGCTGAATGGTTTCTACACACCCACACTCATGGCAAAAACCAATCTTTTCAATATGTCTAGATTTCAAAACCTCACGACAGGGTATAAAACCTTTGATAACTCTCCACCAAAAGTTCCTGACCTTTGGAGGTACATTTATTCTCCAAAGCTTCTTCCAAAAGGACTGTTCCGATCCTTCCGAATTCGCAGCAGGCATGATCTCCGATTTAGCCTGCAGCAAGGCTCTGTAGGCAGACCGAATAGTAAAGTTGCCATGTCTCTCCAGTTTCCATGCCCACATGTCCTCTTCCATTCCCCCTACTGGAATCTTCAAAATCGCCTGGACATCAACAGCTTCAAATTTCGCCTTTAGAACCTCTTCATTCCACTCGCCAGACAAGGGGCCCAACAATTGTTGCACCATAGTCACATCCGATCCAGGTTTAATAACAATAGGCTTTAATCCTGGGTTAGATGGAATCCAAGGATCATGCCAAATTCTTGTAGTTTCACCATTTCCAATCCGTTTGATCAAACCCAAATGCAAGGCCTCGAAACCAAATAAAATAGCCCTCCACGTATGCAAAGAATTCCTCTTTTTTCCGGCTGTCATAAAGTCACCATTATGATAATACTTGCCCCTCAACACTTTTGCACACAGAGAGTCTGGATTTGAGATCAAGCGCCACCCTTGTTTCGCTAGCATAGCTTTATTGAAGAGTACGAAATCCTTAAAACCCATTCCTCCGCATGACTTTGGGATAGAAAGATCCTCCCACTTAATCCAATGCATCTTCCTTTTATATTCATCTCCTCCCCACCAGAAGCGCGCAATCACCGAAGTAATTTTCTTGCAAAGCTTCTTCGAGAGTTTAAAACAACTCATACAATAAGTTGGAATTGCCTGGCAGATTGCTTTGATTAATACTTCTCTCCCTGCACTATTGAGCAACCTGGGTGCCCATCCTGCCACCAACTTCTTAATTGTACCCAATATGTGTTCAAACTGTTCATCCGTAGATCTCCCTAGGGCTGTAGGGAGACCCAAGTACTTTTCCACCAAAGCCTCGGTCGAAATTTCAGTGCCAAGATGGACAACCGACTTCACGTCCTCATCTACATTCCCACTGAAAAAAATAGCAGATTTTTGTTTATTCACAAGTTGTCCAGAACCAATACGGTATATATCCAATATTTGATGCAATCGATTAGCTCCCTCCGCCGAGGCCTGTGTAAACACCATACAATCATCTGCAAATAATAAGTGTGATATCCACGGGCAATGAATACCCACTCTCACTCCTCGAGATAAATCCCCAACTCCATAATATTTCAACATACTCGAGAATCCCTCAGCACATAATAAAAATAGATACGGTGAGATTGGGTCACCCTGCCTAATTCCCCTCGACGGTTTGAACACTTCAGAGTAATTACCATTAACTCTCACGGAGAATGAAACCATCTCCACACAACACATGATCCTCTCAATCCATTCAGCACAGAAGCCCATTTTAGTCATAATCGCCCGTAAGTAAGACCATTCTACCCGATCATAGGCTTTTGCCATGTCCAGTTTAACAGCGCAAGCTCCTGTCTTCCCTTTCTTCCTCTTCAAATAATGTATACTGATACGTCTCCGACGTATCGATAATTTCTTATGTTCCATGCCACATTATTGATGATATCTACATATTTTATGCATACTTTATGTCATATTTATGCATTTTCCGGCACTAACCTATTAACGAGATGCCGAAGAGCCAGTTGCTGTTTTCTGCTGTTTTTGGTTTCAGAAATCCTACAAAGGAAATATTCTCGGAATTGGACGAAATCAACGCCCAGGGTCCTATTTTGCCACGAAGCTTCCAGAAGACCGAAAGGGAAACGAAGTGAGGCGACGAGGCGGCGACACGCCAGGGCGGCGCGGCCCACCTCCTGGCCGCGCGGCCCTGTTGTGTGGGCCCCTCGCGTCGCCTCTTGACTTGCCCTTCCGCCTACTTAAAGCCTCCGTCGCGAAACCCCCAGTACCGAGAGCCACGATACGGAAAACCTATCGAGACGCCGCCGCCGCCAATCCCATCTCGGGGATTCAGAGATCGCCTCCGGCACCCTGCCGGAGAGGGGAATCATCTCCCGGAGGACTCTTCACCGCCATGGTCGCCTCCTGAGTGATGAGTGAGTAGTTCACCCCTGGACTATGGGTCCATAGCAGTAGCTAGATGGTCATATTCTCCTCATGTGCTTCATTGTCGGATCTTGTGAGCTGCCTAACATGATCAAGATCATCTATCTGTAATTCTATATGTTGTGTTTGTCGAGATCCGATGGATAGAGAATACTATGTTATGTTGATTATCAATCTATAACCTATGTGTTGTTTATGATCTTGCATGCTCTCCGTTATTAGTAGAGGCTAGGGCCAAGTTTTTACTCTTAACTCCAAGAGGGAGTATTTATGCTCGATAGTGGGTTCATGCCTCCATTAAATCTGGGACGAGTGACGGAAAGTTCTAAGGTTGTGGATGTGCTGTTGCCACTAGGGATAAAACATTGATGCTATGTCCGAGGATGTAGTTATTGATTACATTACGCACCATACTTAATGCAATTGTCTCGTTGTTTGCAACTTAATACCGGAAGGGGTTCGGATGATAACCTCGAAGGTGGACTTTTAAGGCATAGATGCATGCTCGGATAGCGGTCTATGTACTTTGTCGTAATGCCCAATTAAATCTCACAATACTCATCATATCATGTATGTGCATGGTCATGCCCTCTCTATTTGTCAATTGCCCGACTGTAATTTGTTCACCCAACATGCTATTTATCTTATGGGAGAGACACCTCTAGTGAACTGTGGACCCCGGTCCTATTCTTTTACATTGAATACAATCTACTGCAATACTTGTTTTACTGTTTTCTGCAAACAATCATCATCCACACTATACATCTAATCATTTGTTACAGCAAGCCGGTGAGATTGACAACATCACTGTTTCGTTGGGGCAAAGTACTTTGGTTGTGTTGTGCAGGTTCCACGTTGGCGCCGGAATCCCTGGTGTTGTGCCGCACTACATCCCGCCGCCATCAACCTTCAACGTGCTTCTTGGCTCCTCCTGGTTCGATAAACCTTGGTTTCTTTCTGAGGGAAAACTTGCTACTGTGCGCATCATACCTTCCTCTTGGGGTTCCCAACGGACGTGTGCTGTACACGCCATCAAGCAATTTTTTCTGGCGCCGTTGCCGGGGAACGAAGAAAAGTTACACCACAAAGATTTTCAACTCCCACGTCAACAGCTATTTTTTCTGGCGCCGTTGCCGGGGAGATCAAGACACGCTGCAAGGGGAGTCTCCACAATCCAATCTCTTTACTTTGTTTTGTCTTGCTTTATTTTATTTACTTTCTTTGTTTGCTGCATTATATCAAAACACAAAAAAATTAGTTGCCAGCTTTACTTCATTTACTGTCTTGTTCTCTATATCAAAAACACAAAAAAATTAGCTATTTGCATTTATTTTATCTAGTTTGCTTTATTTACTACTGCTAAAATGAGTAATCCTGAAGTTGAAGTTTGTTCGTTTAAACAACAAGGTGGAGAAAGTTTTAAAGATGCTTGGTATAGAATTAGTGATGCTCATCATAGGTGCACTAAGAAACACTCCACTATTATCCTACTTAGGAACTTTTATGTTGGTATATCTAGTTGGAATAGGTATGTTCTTGATACTCTTTGTGGGGTAATTTCCTAGGTACACCTGCTTTAGAAGCTAGTTGCATCATTGAGAGTCTAGTTGGAATACCACCTGTTAATGAAACTAAAATTGAAATCTCTCTTGAGGATGTTATGAAAAAATTGGAAACCATAGAGAAAAATTTTCCAAGTGTTGAAACTAAATTGGAAATGTTACTTGATAAAACTGATGAACTTGATAAATCCTTAGGAGGAATTGATGAAAGAATTAGTGTCCTAGGAACTTGTGTTGTCCATGATAATCAAATCAATAGGATTGGCGAACTTGAAAAAGCTATGGGAACTTTGGGTTCAACTTTTTCTTCTCTTAAATATAAGGAGAAAGCTTATGTGGGTAAAGAGCAAAAATTCATGTATGTCTCTAAGGTGCCTAAACCAAATAATTATTATAGGCCTAAAGTTGAGAAAACTCCAAACCCCGCTGTCAATGCATCATCTCTTGACAACACTTGATATACACTTTCTGCGCCTAGCTGAAAGGTGTTAAAGAAAAGCGCTTATGGGAGACAACTCATGTTTTTACTACAGTACGTTTATTTTATATTTGAGTCTTGGAAGTTGTTTACTACTGTAGCAACCTCTCCTTATCTTACTTTTGTGCATTGTTGTGCCAAGTAAAGTCTTTGATAGTAAGGTTCATACTAGATTTGGATTACTGCGCAGAAACAGATTTCTTTGCTGTCACGAATTTCGACCTGCCTCTCTGTAGGTAGCTCAGAAAATTATGCCAATTTACGTGCGTGATCCTCAGATATGTGCGCAAGTTTCTTTCAATTTGGGCATTTTCATTTGAGCAAGTATGGTGCCTCGATAAAATCCATCTTTACGGACTGTTCTGTTTTGACAGATTCTGCCTTTTATTTCGCATTGCCTCTTTTGCTATGATGGATGAATTTCTTTGTTCCATTAATGTCCAGTAGCTTTGTGCAATGTACAGAAGTGTTAAGAATGATTATGTAACCTCTGAACATGTGAATTTTTATTGTGCACTAACCCTCTAATGAGTTGTTTCGAGTTTGGTGTGGAGGAAGTTTTCAAGGATCAAGAGAGGAGATGATACAATATGATCAAGGAGAGTGAAAGCTCTAAGCTTGGGGATGCCCCGGTGGTTCACCCCTGCATATTCTAAGAAGACTCAAGCGTCTAAGCTTGGGGATGCCCAAGGCATCCCCTTCTTCATCGACAACATTATTAGGTTCCTCCCCAGAAACTATATTTTTATTCCATCACATCTTATGTGCTTTGCTTGGAGCGTCGGTTTGTTTTTGTTTTTGTTTTGTTTGAATAAAATGGATCCTAGCATTCATTGTGTGGGAGAGAGACACGCTCCTCTCGTTGCATATGGACAAATATGTCCTTAGGCTTTACTCATAGTATTCATGGCGAAGGTTGAATCTTCTTCGTTAAATTGTTATATGGTTGGAATCGGGAAATGCTACATGTAGGAATTCTAAAATGTCTTGAATAATTTGATACTTGGCAATTGTTGTGCTCATGTTTAAGCTCTTGCATCATATACTTTGCACCCATTAATGAAGAAATACATAGAGCTTGCTAAAATTTGGTTTGCATATTTGGTCTCTCTAAAGTCTAGATAATTCTAGTATTGAGTTTTGAACAACAAGGAAGACGGTGTAGAGTATTATAATGTTTACAATATGTCTTTTATGTGAGTTTTGCTGCACCGGTTCATACTTGTGTTTGTTTCAAATAACCTTGCTAGCCTAAAACTTGTATCGAGAGGGAATACTTCTCATGCATCAAAAATCCTTGAGCCAACCACTATGCCATTTGTGTCCACCATACCTACCTACTACATGGTATTTCTCCGCCATTCCAAAGTAAATTGCTTGAGTGCTACCTTTAAAATTTCCATTCTTTACCTTTGCAATATATAGATCATGGGACAAATAGCCTAAAAACTATTGTGGTATTGAATATGTACTTATGCACTTTATCTCTTATTAAGTTGCTTGTTGTGCGATAACCATGTTCCTGGGGATGCCATCAACTACTCTTTGTTGAATATCATGTGAGTTGCTATGCATGTCCGTCTTGTCCGAAGTAAGGGAGATTTACCACTCATTTAATGGTTAGAGCATGCATATTGTTAGAGAAGAACATTGGGCCGCTAACTAAAGCCATGAATCATGGTGGAAGTTTCAGTTTTGGACATATATCCTCAATCTCATATATATGAGAACATTAATTGTTGCTACATGCTTATGCATTAAAGAGGAGTCCATTATCTGTTGTCTATGTTGTCCCGGTATGGATGTCTAAGTTGAGAATAATCAAAAGCGAGAAATCCAAATGCGAGCTTTCTCCTTAGACCTTTGTACAGGCGGCATAGAGGTACCCCTTTGTGACACTTGGTTAAAACATGTGTATTGTGATGATAATCCCGGTAATCCAAGCTAATTAGGACAAGGTGCGGGCACTATTAGTATACTATGCATGAGGCTTGCAACTTGTAAGATATAATTTACATGATACATATGCTTTATTACTACCGTTGACAAAATTGTTTCTTGTTTTCAAAACCAAAGCTCTAGCACAAATATAGCAATCGATGCTTTCCTCTTTGAAGGACCTTTCTTTTACTTTTATGTTGAGTCAGTTCACCTATTTCTCTCCACCTCAAGAATCAAACACTTGTGTGAACTGCGCATTGATTCCTACATACTTGCATATTGCACTTGTTATATTACTTTACATTGACAATATCCATGAGATATACATGTTATAAGTTGAAAGCAACCGCTGAAACTTAATCTTCCTTTGTGTTGCTTCAATACCTTTACTTTGATTTATTGCTTTATGAGTTAACTCTTACGCAAGACTTATTGATGCTTGTCTTGAAGTACTATTCATGAAAAGTCTTTGCTTTATGATTCATTTGTTTACTCATGTCATTACCATTGTTTTGATCGCTGCATTCATTACATATGCTTACAATAGTATGATCAAGTTTATGATGGCATGTCACTCCGGAAATTATCTTTGTTATCGTTTACTCGCTCGGGACGAGCGAGAACTAAGCTTGGGGATGCTGATACGTCTCCGACGTATCGATAATTTCTTATGTTCCATGCCACATTATTGATGATATCTACATGTTTTATGCATACTTTATGTCATATTTATGCATTTTCCGGCACTAACCTATTAACGAGATGCCGAAGAGCCAATTGTTGTTTTCTGCTGTTTTTGGTTTCAGAAATCCTACAAAGGAAATATTCTCGGAATTGGACGAAATCAAAGCCCAGGGGCCTATTTTGCCACGAAGCTTCCAGAAGACCGAAGAGAAGACGAAGTGGGGCCACGGGCGCCGCCACACTAGGGCGGCGCGGCCAGCATAGGGCCCGCGCGGCCCGTTGTGTGGGGCCCCGTGACTCTCCCGACTCGCCCTTCCGCCTACTTAAAGACTCCGTCGCGAAACCCCCGATACCGAGAGCCACGATACGGAAAACCTTACGCAGACGCCGCCGCCGCCAATCCAATCTCGGGGATTCGGGAGATCGCCTCCGGCACCCTGTCGGAGAGGGGAATCATCTCCCGGAGGACTCTTCACCGCCATGGTCGCCTCCGGAGTGATGAGTGAGTAGTTCACCCCTGGACTATGGGTCCAAAGCAGTAGCTAGATGGTCGTCTTCTCCTTATGTGCTTCATTGTCGGATCTTGTGAGCTGCCTAACATGATCAAGATCATCTATCTGTAATGCTATATGTTGTGTTTGTCGGGATCCGATGGATAGAGAATACTATGTTATGTTGATTATCAATCTATTACCTATGTGTTGTTTATGATCTTGCATGCTCTCCGTTATTAGCAGAGGCTCTGGCCAAGTTTTTACTCTTAACTCCAAGAGGGAGTATTTATGCTCGATAGTGGGTTCATGCCTCCATTAAATCCGGGACGTGATGGAAAGTTCTAAGGTTGTGGATGTGCTTGTTGCCACTAGGGATAAATCATTGATGCTATGTCCGAGGATGTAGTTATTGATTACATTACGCACCATACTTAATGCAATTGTCCGTTGTTTGCAACTTAATACTGGAAGGGGTTCGGATGATAACCTCGAAGGTGGACTTTTTAGGCATAGATGCATGCTTGGATAGCGGTCTATGTACTTTGTCGTAATGCCCAATTAAATCTCACAATACTCATCATATCATGTATGTGCATGGTCATGCCCTCTCTATTTGTCAATTGCCCGACCGTAATTTGTTCACCCAACATGCTATTTATCTTATGGGAGAGACACCTCTAGTGAACTGTGGACCCCGGTCCTATTCTTTTACATTGAATACAATCTATCGCAATACTTGTTCTACTCGTTTTCTGCAAACAATCATCATCCACACTATACATCTAATCCTTTGTTACAGCAAGCCGGTGAGATTGACAACCTCATCGTTTCGTTGGGGCAAAGTACTTTGGTTGTGTTGTGCGGGTTCCACGTTGGCGCCGGAATCCCCGGTGTTGCGCCGCACTACATCCCGCCGCCATCAACCTTCAACGTGCTTCTTGGCTCCTCCTGGTTCGATAAACCTTGGTTTCTTTCTGAGGGAAAACTTGCTACTGTGCGCATCATACCTTCCTCTTGGGGTTCCCAACGGACGTGTGCTGTACACGCCATCATATACATTCATATGCTAGCAAGACATTATCTGATATTAGCCTCCCCGGAACGAATGCACTTTGCTCCTCTGAAATTAAATCATCTAGTATCGGTCTTAGCCTCAACACCAAGACCTTAGATGCCAATTTATACAGCCACATTGCATAAGGAAATAGGCCTATACCGAGATAAATCCCGGGGGTTTTTTACCTTTGGAATGAGCACCAATATAGTTGAATTCACCATCTCGGGCATGTCTCCACCATTCAAAAAATCACGCACCGCTGCACATATAGAAGACTTCAGAACACTCCAGATGACGAATGTAGAAACCAGCCGTGAGACCATCGAGTCCGGGCGACCGATCGAGATGCATCATGAAAAGTGCCTTTTCAATTTCAAAATCAGTGATCGGCGCAGAAAGCTGAGTGTTCATATTGTCATCTACTTTCCTCACAACCCAGTCCGTTACTAGCCCTGGGTTAGTATCATCTTGTGCTGTGAATAAGTTAATAAGTTCTCATAAAAACCAATGGCCTCCATCTCCATACCTTCCTGGGAAGAAACAATTGAACCATCAGCCCTCTTTAGCATTTTAATTCTATTCCTTAGACTATGGGTCCATATAGCAGTAGCTAGATGGTTGTCTTCTCCTCATATGCTATCATGTTTAGATCTTGTGAGCTTCCTAACATGATCAAGATCATCTATTTGTAATGCTACATGTTGTGTTTGTTGGGATCCGATGAATATGGAATACTATGTCAAGTTGATTATTGATCTATCATATATGTGTTGTTTATGATCTTGCATGCTCTTCGTTGCTAGTAGAGGCTCGACCAAGTTGATACTTGTGACTCCAAGAGGGAGTATTTATGCTCGATAGTGGGTTCATGCCTCCATTGAATGCAGGACGATGGACGTAAAGTTCTAAGGTTATGGATGTGCTTGTTGCCACTAGGGATAAAACATCAATGCTTTGTCTAAGGATATTTGTGTTGATTACATTACGCACGAGTACTTAATGCAATTGTCCGTTGTTTGCAACTTAATACTGGAAGGGGTGCGGATGCCAACCCGAAGGTGGACTTTTTAGGCATAGATGCATGCTGGATAGCGGTCTATGTTATTTGTCGTAATGCCCTAAGTAAATCTCATATTAGTTATCATGATATGTATGTGCATTGTTATGCCCTCTCTATTTGTCAATTGCCTAATTGTAATTTGTTCACCCAACATGCTATTTATCTTATTGGAGAGACACCACTAGTGAACTGTGGACCCCGGTCCATTCTTTTACATCTGAAATATAATCTACTGCAATCTCTGTTCTCTGTTATTCTTTGCAAGCAAACATCATTCTCCACACCATACGTTTAATCCTTTGTTTACAGCAATCCGGTGAGATTGACAACCTCACTGTTAAGTTGGGGCAAAGTATTTTGATTGTGTTGTGCAGGTTCCACGTTGGCGTCGGAATCCTCGGTGTTGCGCCGCACTACACTCCTTCACCAACAACCTTCACGTGGCCTTCATCTCCTACTGGTTCGATAACCTTGGTTTCTTACTGAGGGAAAACTTGATGCTGTACGCATCACACCTTCCTCTTGGGGTTCCCAACGGACGTGTGCTTCACGCGTTATCACTACCAGCATGCAAGTAAAGTTTCATAGGTTTTTTAATTTTCTCTTCAAACACCCAAGGTAGTCAGAATCCCGATCCTACTACCGGAATCATACGATTTGACGATCTTACATTACCGTATCGATCCAAATACCACTATGAATTCCAATCGCGTAGAATCCATGTTGAGTCCCGATCCAAATCATAGAATCCTTTAGAATAATGTAGAATCTCGATCCCTTTTATGGATTTTTCGATTCTACTAACTCATTATTTTCTCATCCGCAAAACCATACAATGATACTACTTAAACATCCCGAGACCTTTTCACTTGCTTTACTACCCTTTATTTACCTACCAAATTTCAAATGATCTATCACTAGAATATTATTGCTAGAAACTTTGTATATTATAAGTTTTATCTCCATTATACTATTACACAAACTTTCTATGTGATAAAAAGATCTTCTCTGAGTAAGTATGGTAGGATCCGAGATTCTACGATTCGATACTACGACTCGATTCTGCCTGACGAAAATCGACGGACTCCGAATCCCGACTCTGACTACCTTGCATACACCTCATGTCCTAACTCAATATAAATACTATAAATCTCTCTAATTTTGTTGTTGTTTTCCATTAAGCCTAACTAGTGAAAATAAAAATAAGAAACAAAAAGATATAATTGCAGAATCTAAAGGGAATAACTTCGAGCACTCACACACCAGCAACAGTACTAGAAGATAGCTTACTAGCCAGAGGATGTGAGTACCTTTTACCTTACCTCCCCGGCAACGGTGCCAAAAAGAGCTTAATGTCTATGCACGCTTCTATTCTTGTAGACAGTGTTGGGCCTCCAATTATAGAGGTTTGTAGAATAGCAGCAAGTTTCCTCTTAAGTGGATCATCCAAGGTTTATCGAACTCGGGGAGGTAGAGGTCAAAGATATCCCTCTCAAGCAACCCTGCAATTACGATACTAGAAGTCTCTTGTATCCCCAACACACCCAATACACTTGTCAGGTGTATAGGTGCACTAGTTTGGCGAAAAGATAGTGAAATACAAGTAATATAGATGATTGTAAGTAGTAATTGCAATCTGAAATAAAAATGGCAGCAAGCAAACATGTAGCAGAACTGGTTGTAAACGGTGTTTCAATGCTAAGAAACAAGCCCTAGGGATCATACTTTCACTAGTGGACACTCTCAACAATGATACCATAATTGAATACATAGATATTATTACTCACTACGCTACTCTAAACCACTATCCGGTTTGATAATAAACACACATTCACTGCGTAGGAATGCATAAGCACTCCATTCGCATTCCTAATCTATGTACGCCCCACGCTATCACTTTGAGCATACAAAGATGGTACTAACTAGACACAACAATTTATAAGTATTTCTGTAAATTAACCTTAAGAAAATAACACGGTGTGCACATTATCACCTTCACATCGTCGGACAAGGTGTCCCCGAGATCACATAATAAAACCACTTGAGTAGCACAAAAGTTGAAGAATAACATCTACTTATTCGACTAGATTACAAAGCTCATGATCACATAAAGATCATACATGGAGAGATAGATAGACCAGATAGCTACCGGTAAAGCCCTCAGCCTCGGGAGAGAACTACTCACTCGATCCTCATCACGGGAGTCAGCAATGGCGATGGAGATGGCGGTGGAGTCGATGGAGATGGCTCCGGGGGTAATTCCCCGTCCCGGCAGGGTGCCGGAACAGAGACTTCTATCCCCCAAATCTTGTCTCCGACGATGACGGAGCTACGGAACTTTTCGTGGGTGGAGGCTGATTGATTTGGGGTTCACGCGTCAGGAGGCTTCTTATACGCGAAAGGGCGAGGTCAGTGGAGGCTAGGTGGCCCCACACCACCCCTAGGCGCGGGCCAGGGCCAGGCCGCGCCTAGGCATGGTCTGGCCACCCTGTGGCCCCCGTTTGTCTCTCCTCTGGACTCTGTCTTCGTTACGGAAAAATATTGACTTCGGCTTTTTGTTTCATCCAATTCCGAGAATATGTCGTATACAACTTTTCTGAAATACAAAACAACAGAAAACAGGGGACTGACACTTTGGCATCTTGTTAATAGGTTAGTGCCGGAAAATGAATAAAAGTGCAACGAAGCATTTGCAAAACATATATGAATTAGTGTAAAACAAGCATGGAGCATCAAAAATTATAGATACGCTTGCGACGTATCAAGACGCCAGCTAGTTTTCGAGCCCAATAGAATCGCTGGTAACCCCGTGCCAGCCCCTTCGTAGAGGGAGCGGATCGGGCACGCCGGCGCGTGATACGTCTCAAACGTCTCTATAATTTCTTATGTTCCATGCTAGTTTTATGAAAATACTCACATGTTTTATATGCACTTTATATCATATTATGGCATTTATTGGACTAACCTATTAACAAGATGCCACAGTGCCAGTTTCTGTTTATTATGTCTGTTTATTGCAGAAAAGGCCCAAAAACCAAAGTGCTCGAAAAAATCCAGAAAAATCACATAAATTCTATTTCGCCGGAAGACTCACGGAGCCAGAAGGGCAAGCCAGGGGGAGGCCCAGGGCCTCCACACCATAGGCCGGCGCGGCCAGAGGGGTGGCCGCCCCACCCTATGGGGTGGGCCCCTCGGGACTCTTCCGACTCCGCCTCTTCGCCTATATAATCTCTCGTGACTTAAAAACCCGACACCAATTGACGAAACTACAGAAAGACTCCAGGGCCGCCGCCGCCATCGCGAAACTCCGTTTTGGGGGACAGAAGTCTCTGTTCTGGCACGCCGCCGGGACGGGGAATTGCCTCCGGAGTCATCTCCATCGACACCACCGCCATCTTCATCGCCATTGCTGTCTCCCATGATGAGGAGGGAGTAGTTCTCCCCCGAGGCTGAGGGCTCTACCGGTAGCTATGTGGTTCATCTCTCTCTCCCATGGTGTGATCTTTATGTGATCATGAGCTTTGTATCACTATTAATCTATGTGCTACTCTAGTGATGTTATTAAAGTAGTCTATTCCTCCTTCATGATGTAATGTTGACAGTGTGTGCATCATGTAGTACTTGGCGTAGGTTATGATTGTAATCTCTTGTAGATTATGAAGTTAACTATTACTATGCACTCTAGACGTTACTTTAATATGAACTTCGTAATTACTCTCCACGATGTGACGGTGACAGTGTGCGCATCGTGTGTGATTCCTTTATGACGTTGTGGAGCTTGTTTCCTCCGGCTTGAGGGTGCTCTTGTAGCCCTACACAATGAATGGTGTTTGTTATCCAACAAGAGAGTGTTTGAAGTAGCACAAAGGAAGAGAAGTTATTTATTTATGTTATCATTGTTGAGAGTGTCCACTAGTGAAAATATGATCCATAGGCCTTGTTTCCGAATATTGAATCACCGTTTATTTACTGTTCTACTACATGTTTACTTGCTGCCATATTTATTTCAGATTGTTATTTCCACTCATATTCATCCATATCACTTGCATCTTACTATCTCTTCGCCGAACTAGTGCACCTATACATCTGACAAATGTATTAGGTGTGTTGGGGACACAAGAGACTTCTTGTATCGTAATTGCAGGGTTGCTTGAGAGGGATATCTTTGACCTCTACCTCCCTGAGTTCGATAAACCTTGGGTGATTCACTTAAGGGAAACTTGCTGCTGTTCTACAAACCTCCGCTCTTGGAGGCCCAACACTATCTACAGGAATAGAAGCGTGCGTAGACATCAAGCTATTTTCTGGCGCCGTTGCCGGGGAGGTAACGTAAAAGGTATTCACATCCTCCGACTAAAAATTAGAGATCTTTATAGTATTTATCTTGAGTTAGGACATGAGGTGTTTGAAGAGAAAATTAAAAAACCCATGGAACTTTGTTTGCAAAATAGTTGTAGCAATGTTATTAGCATGAACTCTTTGAACACTATTATTGCTAATGCTATGGAAGAATTTAAGCTTGGGGAAGCTGGTTTTGATGAGCGTGACATTTTTAGTCCCCCAAGTTTTGAGGAGAAAATTTTCTTGATGATACTTTGCCTCCCATTTATGATAATTATAATGATAGTGGTATTTTGGTGCCACCTACTATGGAGGATAAAGTTTATTATGATTATACCATGCCTGCAATTTATGATGATTACAATGATGGTTGTGATAGTTTTACTCCCACTATTACTAATAAAATTGATTATGCTTATGTGGAGAGTAATGATACTTTTATGCATGTGAATAAGAATGCTTTATGTGATATTTATATTGTTGAGTTTGTTCATGATGCTACTGAAAGTTATTATGAGAGAGGGAAACATGGTTATATGCATCTTAATAATATTGAGTTTCCCCTCTTTATGTTGAGAATCTTGAAGTTGCGCTTGTGTTGCCTTCCTATGCTTATTGCATTATGCTTTCATGACTTGTTTATTTACAAGATTCCTTTTCATCGGAAGTGGGTTAGACTTAAAAGTGTTTCTTATTTGCTTTTGATGCTCTCTTTTGCTTCAACTCTTATTTCTTACGAGAGCATCATTAAAATTACTGAGCCCATCTTAATGGCTATAAAGAAAGCACTTCTTGGGAGATAACCCATGTTTTTATTTTGCTACTGTTTTGTTGTGTCTTGGAAGTTTTTACTACTGTAGCAACCTCTCCTTATCTTTATTTTATTGCATTGTTGTGCCAAGTGAAGTCTTTGATAGTAAGGTTGATACTAGATTTGGATTACTGCGCAGAAACAGATTTCTTGCTGTCACGAATTTGAGTAGACCTCTCTGTAGGTAACTCAGAAAAATCTGCCAATTTTCGTGTGTGATCCTCGGATATGTACGCAACTTTCATTCAATTTGAGCTTTTTCATCTGAGCAAGTTAAGTGCCCCTGAAAAATTTGTCTTTACGGACTGTTCTGTTTTGACAGATTCTGCCTTTTATTTCACATTGCCTCTTTTGCTATGGTGAATGGATTTCTTTGTTCCATTAACTTTCAGTAGCTTTGTGCAATGTCCAGCAGTGTTAAGAATTATTATGTCACCTCTGAATATGTGAATTTTTGATTATGCACTAACCCTCTAATGAGTTTGTTTTGAGTTTGGTGTGGAGGAAGTTTTCAAGGATCAAGAGAGGAGGATGATACAATATGATCAAGAAGAGTGAAAAGTCTAAGCTTGGGGATGCCCCCGTGGTTCATCCCTCGCATATTTCAAGAAGACTCAAGCATCTAAGCTTGGGGATGCCCAAGGCATCCCCTTCTTCATCGACAACTTATCAGGTCACCTCTAGTGAAACTATATTTTTATTCCGTCACATCTTATGTGCTTTACTTGGAGCGTATGTGTGCTTTTATTTTCGTTTTGTTATTTTCATTCTCTGAATAAATTCATGCTTATGTGGGAGAGAGACACGCTCCGCTCGTTCATATGAACACTGGTGTTCTTAGCTTTACTTTTAATGTTCATGGCGAAGGTTGAAACTGCTTCGTTCATTGTTATTTGGTTGGAAACAGAAAATGCTTCATGTGGTAATTGGTACATGGTCTTGAATAATTTGATACTTACAATTGTTTTTCTCAAATAGATCATTTTTAAGCTCTTGCATCATGTACTTTGCACCTATTAATGAAGAACTACCATAGAGCTTGTTGAAATTTGGTTTGCATGATTGGTCTCTCTAAAGTCTAGATATTTTTTGGTGAAGTGTTTGAACAACAAGGAGACAGTGTAGAGTCGTATAATGCTTGCAATATGTTCTTATGTAAGTTTTGTTGTACCAGTTCATACTTGTGTTTGCTTCAAACAACCTTGCTAGCCAAAGCCTTGTACTGAGAGGGAATACTTCTCGTGCATCCAAATTCTTGAGCCAAAACCTATGCCATTTGCATCCACCATACCTACCTACTATGTGGTATTTCTCTGCCATTCCAAAGTAAATTACTTGAGTGCTACCTTTAAAATTTCATTCCTTGTCTTTGCAATACATAGTTCATGGGAAAATAGCCTTAAAAACTATTGTGGTATTGAATATGTTGCTTATGTATCTTATTTCTTATAAGTTGCTTGTTGAGCGGTAACCATGTTTCTGGGGACGCCATCAACTATTACACCTTTGTTGAATATCATGTGAGTTGCTATGCATGTTCGTCTTGTCTGAAGTAAGGGTGATTTATCATGATCAAATGGTTTGAGTATGCATATTGGTAGAGAAGAACATTGGGCCGCTAACTAAAGCCATGAATCATGGTGGAAGTTTCAGTTTGGACATTAATCCTCAATCTCTTATGAGAATATTATCTGTTGTTGAATGCTTATGCATTAAAGAGGAGTCCATTATCTGTTTTCTATGTTGTCCCGGTACGGATTTCCTCAAGTTGAGATCTATCAAAAACGAGAAATCAAATGCGATCTATCTCCTTGGACCTTTGTACAGGCGGCATAGAGGTACCCCTTTGTGACACTTGGTTGAAACATATGTTATGCAATGATAATCCATGTAAATCCAAGCTAATTAGGACAAGGTGCGCGCACTATTGATATTCTATGCATGAGGCTTGCAACTTATAGGATGTCTTATGCATAACACATATGAATTATTACTACCGTTGACAAAATTGTTTCTATGTTTTCAAAATAAAATCTCTAGCACAAAAATAGTAATCCATGCTTCCCTCTGCGAAGGGCCTTTCTTTTACTTTATGTTGAGTCAGTTTACCTACTTTTTTCTATCTTAGTAGCAAACACTTGTGTCAACTGTGCATTGATTCTTACATACTTGCTTATTTGCACTCATCATATTACTTTGTGTTGACAATTATCCATGAGATATACATGTTGTAGTTGAAAGCAACTGCTGAAACTTATATCTTCCTTTGTGTTGCTTCAAAACTTTCTACTAAGGTTCTATTGCTTTATGAGTTAACTCCTATGCAAGACTTATTAATGCTTGTCTTGACAGTACTATTCATGAAAAGTCTTTGCTATATGATTCAGTTGTTTAGTCATTGTCTTTACCATTGCTTTGAATCACTTCATTCATCTCATATGCTTTACAATAGTATTGATCAAGTAGCATGTCACTTCAGAAATTATCCTTGTTATCGTTTACCTACTCGAGGGCGAGTAGGAACTAAGCTTGGGGATGCTTGATACGTCTCAAACGTATCTATAATTTCTTATGTTCCATGCTAGTTTTATGACAATACTCACATGTTTTATATGCACTTTATATCATATTATGGCATTTATTGGACTAACCTATTAACAAGATGCCACAGTGCCACTTTTGTTTATTATGTCCGTTTATTGCGTAAAAGGCCCAAAAACCAAAGTGCTCGGAAAAATCCAGAAAAATCACGAAATTCTATTTCGCCGGAAGACTCACGGAGCCGGAAGGGCAAGCCGGGAGGCCCGGGCCTCCACACCATAGGCCGGCGCGGCCGTAGGGGTGGCCGCCCCACCCTATGGGGTGGGCCCCTCGGGACTCTTCCGACTCCGCCTCTTCTCCTATATAATCTCTCGTGACCTAAAAACCCGACACCAATTGACGAAACTCCAGAAAGACTCCAGGGATGCCGCCGCCATCGCGAAACTCCGTTTCGGGGGACAAAATTCTCTGTTCTGGCACGCCGCCGGGACGGGGAATTGCCCCCGGAGTCATCTCCATCGACACCACCGCCATCTTCATCGCTATTGCTGTCTCCCATGATGAGGAGGGAGTAGTTCTCCCCCGAGGCCGAGGGCTCTACCGGTAGCTATGTGGTTCATCTCTCTCTCCCATGGTGTGATCTTTATGTGATCATGAGCTTTGTATCACTATTAATCTATGTGCTACTCTAGTGATGTTATTAAAGTAGTCTATTCCTCCTTTATGATGTAATGTTGACAGTGTGTGCATCATGTAGTACTTGGCGTAGGTTATGATTGTAATCTCTTGTAGATTATGAAGTTAACTATTACTATGCACCCTAGAGGTTACTTTAATATGAACTCCGAATTACTCTCCACGATGTGACGGTGACAGTGTGCGCATCGTGTGTGATTCCTTTATGATGTTGTGGAGCTTGTTTACTCCGGCTTGAGGGTGCTCTTGTAGCCCTACACAATAAATGATGTTTGTTATCCAAACAAGAGAGTGTTTGAAGTAGCACAAAGGAAGAGAAGTTATTTATTTATGTGATCATTGTTGAGAGTGTCCACTAGTGAAAGTACGATCCCTAGGCCTTGTTTCCAAATATCGAATCACCGTTTATTTACTGTTCTACTCGCATGTTTACTTGCTGCCATATTTATTTCAGATTGTTATTACCACTCATATTCATCCATATCACTTGCATCTTACTATCTCTTCGCCGAACTAGTGCACCTATACATCTGACAAGTGTATTAGGTGTGTTGGGGACACAAGAGACTTCTTGTATCGTAATTGTAGGGTTGCTTGAGAGGGATATGTTTGACCTCTACCTCCCTGAGTTCGATAAACCTTGGGTGATTCACTTAAGGGAAACTTGCTGCTGTTCTACAAACCTCTGCTCTTGGAGGCCCAACACTGTCTACAGGAATAGAAGCGTGCGTAGACATCAGCGCGTCGCGGCACGTCAGAAAACGAGCGTGGGCTCCTCCTGGCAGCCAGACACACCGCTTTTCCCACCTCCTACGCACGCCCGAGACGACTCCCACCCCTCTAGATCGCCACCGTCGCCGCCGTGCCCCTGCTTGCAATAGACACCGCCTCCTATCCAGGAATCGCCGTCCATGCACAACTTTAGGCGGATCTAGCTGCGCATTTGTGGGCGAGGAGAGGAGCCGCCAACAATGCATGATTTTATTTCTATTTGTTTGATTGTATGAATAATTTAATTTCCATTTATTTGATTGTATGAATAATTTAAGTACTATTTATTTGATTGTATGAATAATTTAAGTACAATTTTTGTGATTGTATGAATTATTGAATATAGTATGAATAAAATATGTTTGATATGTTGTTTTAAATATTGTATAAAGGAAAAAAAGTTTTGGGGGCCGCCGTATGAGAGGCGCCGGTATGAGAACAACGTCCCCAAATAGAGGATGCGCTGCCCCCCCCCCCCCATACAACAGTGCTGGCGACCCTGTCGATAACTATTTGGGAGGCGCCGGTGGAGATGCTCTAAGGTATTCCATACGGATGGGCACACTACGACAATCCTTTAAGTGAAGCTACCTGTACTTGACCAGACTCAAGAAGGCTGGAGGGAGGTGGCGTTTGAATCTGACTATGAGGCAATGTTGTAGAGCAGCAACATCAACCAGCTCCTAGATGCGTCAAATGGGTCACTATTAAGGTATCCTCTACCCTCTTTGGTGTAAAAAATGAACTAACCATGATGATATCATCAAAAAGGTTAGTTCATCTTTTAGACTAAAGAGAGTAGAGGGTCCCTAATATTGACCCACTTGCATCATTAGCTATGGTCTTTCCGCTTTTCATCATCGGTCCAAATCTTTGCATCGGACTTGTCGAATCCTTCAAGAGCTTCATCCAGATTAGAAGTTTGGGCGATGATCGCCCTCATTTTCACTTTTCACAGAGAAAATCTCATGGTGTAATCCAGCTGCGGTAGATCAAACTTCAAGGAAAACATGTCGCAAACCCTAGATTGAAACACGGGTTTTGATACCACTTGTTATAAAAGTGACAAGCAAATAAACAACGAAAAAGAAAACGCAGAGGGGACACAAGATTTTAATGTGGAAAACGCCTCCAACACAGAGCGGAAAAAACCACGGGCACCAGTCAGCAAAATTTCATTGTATTGGGGAGTGTATACAAATATCCTGGGTTATCTTAAAATCTGATAAACCCTAACCGGTGCCTTACAAGAGGTATATATAGGCGGTGGCATCGATCCGTACCGCGGGGGGGGGGCGCACCCCCTTCTGCAGGGGTCCCCCTTTAGGTACGCTTTAGCCCAAGCCTACCGGCGACAGGCCTGGCTCTGCTCGTCAGAAGTTAGCCTCCCTTTAGAATATGAATTTGGATCGCAATATAACAGTGGACTCTTAACGGGGTAGCTGTGGACTGGTAGAGCAGTGGCCGTGTTAATCGATCTGCTGGACCGTCGAACGGCAGGAAGATGGCAGGAATCCTCAGACATTTGTACCATGCATCGGCAATTTTCTGATGGCGATGACAGTCACGGTGATAGTCATGGTGTGTGGTGCTATGTAAAGGTTATTATTTCTTTCATCCTATATGGATGCGAATATTATTGCTTACCCGCAAGCTGCGGGGAATTGCACATTTGCCACACTTATTTTGCACTTTCCATATTTGCCACATCATGTGTCACTGACATGTGGTGGTTATAGGACAAATATGCAATAAAAAAATGTAAAATGTGCAAGTATTCCCAAGGTGGTACTGCCATGCATGTGAACGATTCAGTTTGTTCTTACACGAACTTACTACTATGCACGTGAAGGATTCAGTTTATTCTTACACGAACTCACAATTTTTTTTACAAAAACAAAGTACACTATCCATGAAACTAAACATACCTTCATTTTAGGTTAGTGTACGAGAATATTTTTTTTTTGACGGTGAACATCAGGTGCTCAACTTTTTCATTAAGAAAGAGAAAAAAAAAATCAGACGGTTACAAAAGAGTTTAGTTTTTGAACATTACAACATCCCAAGATGTACTCCTATTATCAAAGGGAAGAAACTCAAGGGAACAACAGCAGAAAAACGAAAAAATTGTAACCTAAGAGGATGCCTTTCCCTTTTTCACTTTTGCTAACAGAAGCAGTTCAATATCATTTTTAACCATAATCGCTACGGAACTGGCAGGCAGAACTTGGTCCTGGAATATTCGTACGCCTCTTTTCTTCCAAATGTGCCAAATTTTGTAAACCGAGATTGAGGTGTCTCGCTTCTTTTATAAGAACAATATTCAGACAGAAAGGAATAGGTTGATTATTATGGTGACATATTTATTTCAGCTACTATTTGACTATCGAATTTTTTTCTTGAAAGAAATACGGTAGAGGAAGCCCCTTCGGCGATTTTTCTTAATAAAACCATAAAAACCCAAATCTGCATTCCTAGAACTTGATGTTTGCGTCAATACTGTTAAACAGACATGGGATCACCCTGTCTTTACCATACGTGGTCTAGAAGTAATGGCCCATGTGATCATTCATGTTGATACGATACCCACACTTCCACTTTGCATGCAGTGTGCAAAATAAGGTTTGGCTTATTGTTGATCAAAGACAAAAATCGACGAGAACAATGGCGATTGACACATTCGTACACATGCTGCGAAAATGGTAGCACACCTCATTTTCTAACGTTGTTTCGCTACGTGAGTTTGGATGACAACATGGGACAGCCTAACTTTAGTCCAACCTTCAGCTTGTGCTCAGGAGCCAAAAAAAAGTTATAACGGCCGTAGATCGCCTACTTTTGTGTGCAAATCAATCACTGGCGGTTTGGCATGGACCTGTACCATAGTTTAAGGAGAAATAGGCGGATCATTGTGGCCGGAGACTTTGTGGAACCTATGTATGATTGCGCTTATCGGGGATATATATTGTGTTAGCGATGCTCTTAACTCAACTCCCTCATATTTGTGAGGTACTCAAGTCGAGTGAGAATGTTTTGGATTTGCTATGTCTCAAGTAGACTGAGAATTGTTTAGGTCTTAGTCACCCACAAAAAAAATGTTTTTGTTGCACTTAAAATTACAGTAGTACTTTCCTCTAAACTATATTTGTACTTTTCTCAGAGACTTAGGGCATATTTTTAATGAATCACAATCATATTTTTGAACATATACCAGAAATTGAGGCATCAATTAACTGTTCGATGTTTTCGAAACTAATTTTACATCAATTTTTTCAGGCAGTATTATCAAATTAAAACTTACCTACGGGGTCCTCTCCAGCCTTCAGCACATGCAAGTTCGATTATAGTGTGCAAGTTACTAAAATCAAGGTACGTATTTCCTTTGTTTTTAAATAAATGTCACATCTTTTTCTACCTAAATGAAGATACTGAAATAACTGTAGATGCATTTATTTTATACCTAAATGAAGTTTTTTTTGACAGAATACCTAAATGAAATTGCGACACTTATTTTAGAACAAAGTACTTTCTATATGCGTGAAACTTGTGTTCAAATTTAAAGGACCCGTGCTAGACGGGCTGAAGCCCGGGTCGAGCCCAAATAAGAAAGGGACTACATATGCTCTATTCCATTTCGTGCAGCTCAGCCTACTTCTGGCCTATCAAGCCTCCGGCTGCAGCCCAAGAATAAACTGGCCTCCTGTCCCGAGCGATCGAAACATCCTGGAGTTGAAAGAACTGGGAAAGCCAACGAGCAAATCTGAAAGTATAAAGCCTGTTCTTTCAAAGAAGGGTAAGTGGATACCACCGCTTCATGAGGTAGCTAAAATCAATATCGATGGTGCTGTAGCTAAGGTAGTAAACAGAGGAGCGGCAGCTGCTGTATGCCGGGATCACAAGGACATCTATTTGGGCTCTTCAGTGATGATATTTGATGGAATAACGGATCCAGGGGTTCTTGAAACATTGACATGCAGGGAAGCTCTAGCTCTGGCGGAGGACTTGATGCTTTCATCGTTATATGTGGCATCGGATTGCAAGCAAGTTGTAAGAGAAATTCATGAAGGTAGTAAGGGTAGATATGGAGCTATTATTTCCGAAATTAACCATAGGTCTTCTTTGTTCCAGAAGTGTAGTTTTCGTTTTGAAAGTAGAGCTTCTAATTTTGAAGCACACAACCTAGCCAAGCATAGTTTATCTCTTGGGGTTGGCTAGCATACATGGCTGGGTAACCCTCATTCTGTGACAGTTCCTGTAATTGCTGTTTTTGATGAATAATAAAGCTTGGCTGGTTTGTCTCAAAAAAAAAAAATCCTGGAGCTGAAGCATCGCTCGATTTCTTCACAGATTGATCTCGTCGGTCACGCCGCCTCCGCGTATTTCTCTCCCAATGCCCTAGGAGCTCGGGGTGCTGCTCCTCTGCCGGTTGCTGCCCGCCGCTCCCGGCATCTCGCAGGTCGGAGCAATCAGGCCGGCGCGGCGTGCCTCTTCCAGTCCTGCGTGTCCCAAAAGTCCTTTGCGCACCACAGGACCAGCGAGCAAACAAAGGAAGAGGCACACCACACGAACTGCAGAGGCCTAGTTCGGTCGTTCCGTGATTCCTTCCCCTTTGGCCCTTAGGGCATCTCCAACCGGGCGACCCAAACGGACGCGCTGGGCCGTTCGTTTTGGGTCGTTTGCGTGCCCGAGCGGACGCGCGGACGGAGCCCCGCGTCCGCGCGTCCGTTTGGGTCGCGTGCTGCGCCCAACGCAGCGGCCACCCATTTGGCCATTTGGCTTATTTCTTTGGAAAATATGTCCTCTCGTGCCACGATTCGGTTTGATATATAATAATATCTCGTAAACATAGAATAATATATAATAAACATAACATATTATCAAATACTATCAAATATTATCATAAAATATTATCAAATGTACCATGATAAATCAAATAAAATGTGCCATAGTTTGAGAAAAATATAAAAATTACAATTGAGATTGTCTAACTCAATTTGGGCGCTCGAGGATCTCCTTCTGTCTCTTCTCGAACCAAGCTCTCTTCGCCTCGCTCATGTTGGTCAAGTCGGCGTTCATGATGAGCCTGCTGTGTCGAAGGATATGGCAGGGTCGTCGGCATTGTCTGCGCGAAAGACGGAGGAGCCTGCACGGTGGACGGTGACTGCGCGCGCGCGGCCGACATATCGTCGAACAGGTTGCGTGCACCGGACGTCGCAGCTGCTCCCGGGTTCTTCGGGCCTTTGGAGTTCGCCGGCGCACGGTTCAGGTCAATGGACGAAGGTGACGGCCCCGTCATGGACTCGCCACCTCCGGTGACCCATCCCGTGATCGGTACGCCCGCCGCCCATGCGCCCCCATTTCGTGCCCAAATAGGGCGGTCGGTGGGGCAGTTGACCTTGGAGGAAGGGGCCGGGTCACGGAGGAGGCCGAGCTCCCCACCGAGGCCGCGCCGGTGCCGGGGATGATCATGTGCCGGCCGAGCGCCGGGTGGCCATAAAATAGCATGGCCTCGTCGCTCTTGAAGGAGAGTGCTCTTCGCCTCCGTCCGGAGTTGGAGAAGCCGCTCCGCCCGCCCGCCGCCGCTCCGGCTCGGCAGCGTTTCCCTCTTCCGTTGGTCCGCGCGCCCTGCGCCGGTCGCCCCTCTTCCTCGCTCTCGAGCTTCCTCTCGCTCCGGGGTGAGGTCGGCCTTCGCCTTCTTCGTCGGCGGCCCGGGGGAGCTCGGCCACCGCCGGTTCAGGAGCCGCCTCCACGGCAGGAGCGGCAACGGCCGCGGTGCCTCCTCTCCGATGGTGGCGGTGGTGGCGGTGGCGGTGGCGGCGGCGGCCGCGTCGTCGGCCATCTCTAGGTTTTGGGAGTACGAGTGGAGTGTTTTCCGTTTTGCGAGGCGGACGGGCGGGCCGTGGCGGACAAGGGAGGACGCGAGCGACCAGCCTTTCGCGTCCGCGGCCACGCAAACTCGTCCAAGATTTGGGCCGGGTTTGGGTCGTCCCGGACGTCGCGGCCATCCGTTTTAGGGATGGGTCCGCGCGCTGGGCCGCGGTTTTGTCCGTTTCGACCCATCCGGACGCGCGGGCGCGGGATGGGTCGCCCGGTTGGAGATGCCCTTAGCCCCTTATACAGGAAATTTTTCTAGAGAATTTAATGGTACATGAGTCAATCTATTCAATTATTTCTTTCTCTGCTATGAATATCATCAAGATTGAATTGGGAAATAAAATGAATTATAGCATGGTGTGCTGTATAAGGAGAAATGTTTGTAACTATTGATGATAGTGTCATTTTGAATACATTTCAAGGTTCTATGAACCAAAAGTGTCAATTACCCAAAGCCTTGTTAGATCTGAGTGGCATGTTCTACCTTTTGAATTTACTATTCATATCAATTTTCATGCAAATTCATTGATAATACTCCCTTCGTCCTCGAAACAGGCTTTCGCCCCGCTATATTAATATAGCACACGACCGATACAACATAGGATCCATGGCTGGGGCAAATAGCACAAGCATGCCCAAAAGAAAACACAAAAGAAAGACAAGAGAAACTAATGCCGAGAAGGTCGGATTGACGAAAACGGAAATGCCTCGCAACCACTGCACCCACCGGAGAATATCCACCACATGCCTAGCACTTGGAAGCCCTGCGTACCAAGCAACACCTTCAAGAAGGGATGCGACGACGACGCCGCTGCTGCCCGAAGTGATCCTAGGGTTTCCCCCAGTACGCGCAAGGACAGGGAAACATGGCTTCACCCAACGCCCTTCAAGAAGGAAGGGTGGCGCCCGCGGGCGTCACCGCGTCGGTGTCGGCGAAACCGACAGGGATTTCTCCCGACCCTCGTAGTCCTGCCTTGGACGCTCCATCGTGCTCCACCACACTCGGCGCCCACCACCTCACGCCACCACAACCTTGCAGGCACCACCGCCGTCGCACCGTGACCAACGAACTGGGGTCATCACGAACAAGACGAGCCATCCGGGAGCGAGAGGCAGCATGACAGCAGCCACATCGGAGGTAACCGCCTCCACCGCCGCCTGCGGACACCGATCAGACGCGTCGACCAGATCACACCAGGCCCACCTGGCCCGATCGAGCCCGAGCGGGCTCGTGAAGTTCCGGTCTCCATGCTGCAGTGTACGTGCCGCCGGCATCGCCACCCCCAACTCTGGCCGCCCCTCCATCTGTCACGAGGAACACCGCAGGACAGGGAGCTGGCCCGCCCGAACCCAGATGGAGCCCGAAAAGGCCCAGATCTGGGCCAGACAGGCGCCGCCCCGAGCCACCTCGCCGTCCCGCGGCCAAGAAGCCACGCCGCCGCCTCGTCGCCACCCGCCGCCGCGCCGCCTGGGGGGACGCGCCGCCGCCGGAACTCCGCCGACTTGGGAGCACCGCCGCCAGCCCGCCAGCCCCGCCTGGAGAGGAAAAGCGCCGGGTAGAGAAGGGCCACCGCCGCCGGCACCGCCTGGGCTTTGCCCGGCGGCTTCCCGGCGACGGCGACGGGGGAGGGCAGAGGAAGAGGGTGGGGGAAGGTTAGGATTGGGCGTCCTGGAGTCGCCCGCGGGGGAGCGACCCGAGGACGGGGACGGGGGCTTTCGATTTTCTACTCCCTTCGTCCAACATTATGTTGTACATAAGTTTTAGTCGAAGACAAATTTTATAAAGTGTCTTCAATTCTTTTGTTGAAATAACAACTCTTAAGTGATTATGGTAATATTGTGGGGTGGGTCAGACCTTCCCTGGTATTTGTTTAGCAAAAATTGATTTCCCATGGTATTTTTTTTGAAATTTGTTAGGAGACTATTACTGTTTTTGTGCAATTTATTCATGTACTATACTATCGTACAATTTTACCATTATCTAACAAAAATTTAGATATATTATAAGTCAACCCCCTCCTTCGCTCATTCTTGGATCCGCCGTACATTAAAATTTACATAAAGTTAAGATATATTTGATGGAAAGGAGGAAGCAGTTTATTGCTACCACTGCTTCCTAGCTAGGAGTGCCTTGTCTCTTTCGTTTACATGTTGTTCCTCCATTCCATGCATGGAGCCATATCAATCTACTCCGACCTGGCAGATACATTGCATGGAAGTCGGAGCGGAGCCTGTCTATGTTTGTATGGATGCATGAATCACCGGCGCGGCACCTACCGTCAAGTCCTACCTACGTGTTTCGCATGCACCTTTACCCCGACCCTGTCTCGCGCTTGAAGCAGTGGTAAAGGTAGGAATGAGGCGTGTGTATCCGTACGTACGCGTGCATGGTTCGCCAGTCGCCACGTTCGATAAGTCTTAGGCATCTTTAGCGGCCTTACCTATTTTAAACATGAAAATTATCTTTTTTCGGTATGTTAGAGACGGCCGTAGGCACGAAATTGCACTTGTTGCCTCATATATCCATTTGGGTGGAGAGGCTGTCCAGCGGCCTGACAGAAATGTACTGTTTCTCACATATTTTTTTTAAGAAGATAACATTATTTACATAGTTTAATAATACGGAAAATACACACGGTACTCCAAAGACTTCAAACCCTAGCACACTACAATCATCGGGAAGCTGGTCAGGTCGACGAGCGCGGGCATCTCCCATGGCAACTTGAGCGCCGGCGCGTCCATTGAGATCAATGGCGCAGGAGGAGGAGTAGCTACGGTAGGAGCAGACAACGACGTGGGCGTGGGTAGTGTGGCCAAGGCTTGGAAGGCTAGCCTGATGACCTCATCCTCGGAGACGTCCACCAGCATGACCACAATATTATTGCTGGATTGTGGCCGCGATAGCTCCTGCTGTTGGGATACCATGATTGTCAGCCTCGTCGCCCCCTCATCGTCCATGTCGTATGGCTGTACTAGGAGCTATTCTAGAGTTCCCTCTTCTTTGGCCACCTCAGCCATGTAGGCGGTGCCAAGGTAGTTGTCCGTACCATCCTAGATTTTCTCGCCGAAGAAGAGCTCCTTGTCTAGCTTTAGCGGCTGGCTCGACACGCGGTTGTGTGGCTTCTTCGGCTTCACCGAGGAGACCCTGGCCTCGTCGGTGTTTTTCTTCGGCTTCCTCCATGAAAGCGCCGTTTGCCCATGGAGTCTTGTGGAAGTTGTTGGCAAATATAATTTGGCAATGGGACGATGACAAGGGACGGATCTTAAAATTTATGAGCAAGCGGTGGCCTTTGATTTCCGATGTGTGTCTCTAAGCGTGTGTCCCTGATGGCGGTGTAGAAGCCCTACCGCTGAGCGCTGAAGCCAGTGTTGACGCGACGGTGAAGTCGAAGCTTGCCAACGCAAGCTAGACGGGCCTGATGTGGCAGGGAGTGGACCTTGTAACTGCGGGGATTACACGTGCGTGGGGTTGAGCGGTGTCCACGCGCGGGGCGACGGCGACGTGCACATGCGCCTCCCCTGCCCCTTGCCACATGCACGTACACACAATCGGCCCACCAGCGCACGCATAGACACACAGACACCACCTGCGTGCGCACGCTGGCGCAGGCCGTGCGTGCCGCTGCCGCAAGCCCCACCCCACCCGGCCCGCTCCATCGAGATCGGGCTTAGCTAAGCTACAGCCTACAGCCCGCTTGCCTTAACGGCGGGCGGGCATCTCGTCTCCACCGGGTCTCGGCTGGTTGGCAAGTAGCGTCACTGAACTTTCATGGCGCTGTGCGCAGGTGCGCGGCGAGAGCTCCCCTGCCTTTGCCTGCCGGGTCCTCGATCGGCTCCTCGCTATCTGACACCTTTGAGGCGCTCGCTCTCGATCACCGCTGTCACCCCGGCCCCGTCGCGTCGATCTACACCGCCGCATACGGGATGGTCGGCATGCATACTCATCTGCCTGCTGCGCGCTACTACCCGACGTAGCACTGCTACCACCCTGCCGATCACTCATGCCCGGCCGTCGCATGCATGATGCATTATCTTCATTTTGGTTCCATTCGACCAATGATACGGTAGTGCATGCGTGCATGCATGCACGCGTCCAGTACTTTCTTACGACGCAAATAGTTTAGTTCTTCCTTTTAGTGCACGTGGCAACTTCATTATAAAATTAAGTACCTTGACAGTCTCCATGTGACAATGTTGGCCTTTTTTTCTTCAGCCTTTTTCTCCTCTACAACATGCAGATGTAAGGAAGACTACATGCATATGCATGGGGCAGTCCCTATTTTTTGGGGCTCATTACAAACTAACAACCTCTCGCGTCGTTCACGGGGACGGCTCAGGCGAAATCCTAGCCACCCCCTACCCCTCCTCCTCCGCATCGTCCCGCCGCTACCGGAGGAAGCCTGTGGGTAAAGCACCTCTCGGTAGACAGTGGTGACAGGCTCTCATCTCTGAGCGCGTATGGTGGTGGCGGGCGCTTCCTCCTCCTCATGTGCTGGGATCTCTGACCGGAGCTTCGCGGCGGCTTAGGGGCCTACCAATCTGCCCAATGAAGGAGGCGGTTCCAATGTTCTTCTCGTGCCAAGACGATGTTCTGCTTGATGCCGACCCTCATTGATCTGGCCGGTGACGAGTTTCGGAAGGCTCCGCCAGCGAACTCTTTTGGCGCATATAGGTTGTTGGATAGAATGGGATTTGGTCGTGCGAGCAGGGGCGGTAGCACAGGAGAAGTACATAGTGTTATCTTTCAGGGTGAAAATCCAATGTCTAGCCTTAATTGGTTATGTCTGTCGATAGAATTATTGTGAGAGCGCGGACTCCAGGTGCTTTCTTGGTAGTGATTGTGTTGGAGCTACAACGCGTTGATCACCGTAGCGGAATGTATTGTTTTTCTTCTTATTCTTTTTCGTAGTATGGTTGTGTGCATCCATAATGCATTTAAGGCATTTCGTTATTACAGTGTAATTGGTATTTTCACGATATCCCAAATATGCATGTCATTCCCAGAGAGAGAGAGAGAGAGAGAGATTCTAGTTCACCGTGCCCATGATCGGCCTAAGACGACCAATGAACAGCACGAAACACTAGTTGATCGTCCATAATTTTCATTGTTTGTTCACGTCGATTATCGATCGGGTAGGCAACTAGGCATCTATATATAGGGTAGCTTAGCTGTTGCCAAACCAAAGATCTTCTCTTGTTGAGCTTTGCGGTTGCACGCACGCACGTACGTACGTGCGAGCATTATGAGGTAGGCGATGGAGGCCCATCCTTTCTATGTGGTCGAGATCGCCATGACAGTTTGGCGAGCGAGGCTGCCGCGCGGCTGGGGCTACAGCTCCACGCATGCACGCCCCTCGGCCAGCTAGCCACACCGCAATTCGAAAAGATTCCACCTGCGAGCCCTGTCACTCGTATCGTGGAGCTGTCTGCCCAATTCCTGAATGGACGGCTGGACTGACTGCGCCACAGTATCCGGGCATGCCATATCTGGACCGCTAGCTAGCTCACGCATCGATCAATCCATCGTGCGCTAGCTAGCTCTAGCCACCATCTCCGATCTTCTCCTTCATTAGGTGCCGACTATCCCTGCCTGCTTCTTCCAATTAGCAGCTCCAGGGTGACCTCATTCCTGATGATCAACCAAACCCTCCACTTTGTACTGATCTGCATTGATCAAGTCTCAGAGGATTGAAAAGATTATCTACGGAACAGGGAGAACTACTGGTGGTGGTGGACGCACGCTCGCGCGTACGTCGGCCGGCTCTGCTACCTATCCTGTTCCTGCAACAACACCTCTGGTGCAAACCCATGTTCCCAGCTCCACGCTCCAGCACCTCTCCAACGGGGGCACATGGATTGTCCCGAGAAACTCATCCCATCCGTCGCCATCTGATCAATGCCTTCCCTTTTATTAGTTGAGACTGCACTTTCATGCTGCACACGGATTGTTGACTCTCCATGATCAGAACAAAGATTCATGCATACATGCATCTTAAGAAGTTGAACCGGTGACAATCTACCTGATTAACCAATACTAATCATTTGTTCCGAATGGCTAGATTTTTAATATCGGCTTTCCATGGAACAATATTTGTTATAACTGCGACAATCAAAAGAAGGAAGCACAAACAGACCACGCGCACATGGGACTCAAGATTTTAACGAGGAAAAACCTCTCCAACAAAGAGAGAAGAAAATCACAGCTCATGCCAGCAAAACTTCACTACATCAGGAGTGCATACACGATGCCATGGGTTTTCAAAGAAGTGATTAAAACATTACACGGTATATTTATAGACGGAGATAACTATCCGCTCGGCCGAAGCCTTCCGGTGGCAAGCCTCGCTGAAGTTGTCAGAAGATAGCCTCCTTTATGAATTTATTTGGATCACAACATAAAATTGATGGTAATACCATGCATGCTACTATACCACTGTCCCAAAGTTACAACAAACTTTTGTTTAAGGCGAACTTTGTAAAATTTGGCCAAGTATATAGGAGGCATATCATGCAATATGAAATGCATATAATATGAAAGTATATTTCATGATGGCTCACATAAATATTGATTTGATTTAGTCTATGGTGATATACCTTTTTGATAACTAGTTACACTTTAAATTTTTTGACTTTGACTCAATCTAAAAATCGTTATAATTTGGGAAAGAATGAGCATTTATGCAGTATTATAGAAAAACATATTGTTTTACATATTTAAAAAATGTCCCATCGATATTTTTTTGTGACGCATTTAATATGTATTATTTATCAAACAAGTGCTTTTCTTTGACGAGTACCAAAACAAAACACAAGGCAAAGTCATTGCTAAGTGTCCAGTGAAAGTACACCCAGCAAAGAATCTTTACCGAGGTAATCTTTGCCGACCACACACTCGGCAATGACTTTGCCAAATATGTTTGGGCATTTGTCTAGTATTTTTGGTACACAACAAAGAAACTATTCCCCGCAGTGTATACCATTGATAAAAGGTTGTGTACATTGATTGAGGTAAGACAGGATCTTATTTCCTTTCCGAGAAAACAAAGAAAATATTTACGAAAGCCAGCAGATATATGATTGTGAGATTGCACTTACACTCCAAACGAAACGAGGCTAGTCTCAGCGGATATTCACTTCGGCTCATATTTGAAGATGCACTCGTTGCATAAAAATCATAGTTCAAAATGTTCCAAAACTCCAAAAAAAAAAATATCTGGGTGTACATCAACAGTATCAACAGTACCAAGGTCCTTACCAGTACCCGGTGCCCGGACAGCAGAATTTGGTACAGCCGCACATGCAACAGGTTGTTCATCAATAGTCACCGCCGCAACCTGGACATGTCAAGAAGAGAAGGAAGAAGAAGACTGCCAACGCCGTGGGGCAGACTGTGAATCCTATGGGGCAACTTGTGCCGCCTATGGGGCAGCCCGTGCCGCCCATGGGGCAGCCAACACCGATGCCTATGGGACAACAGCTCTTAGTGGCCAATTCTGAGCCTACTCTGATTCCTGTGCAGGCGCCATTGGTTGTCCCTGTTACTGATGCACCAGTGGTGAAGCAGAAGAAGGTGGGACGATGCTGGAAATGCGCCGTGAATACTCATGCTACGAAGGACTGTAAGGTTATTCATTATTGTTTGGTTAGTGATTCTGGGGCACACCCGACTGTTCGGTGCCCAATTCTGAAGCTGCCGAGACCCACGAGTTATTTTGTTGGCTGTGGGAATGACGCCACGCTTGATCTTCAGCTTCCGGACTCAGTTTATAAGCCTCAGTCCATAGCTTCTGGAGCACCTACAGCTTTGGTGCAGGTGTCTGGGGAGGGGGCAGTCACAGCGGAGGATATTCAGAATCTCATGGCCCGTATGTGTCCAGGAAATCCCACTTGGAAGTGGGCAGCTGTGCCTCATGGTGCTGATTCTTTTCTTATTGGGATCCCTACAGCTGAGGATTAGTCGAGGATAGATGGTATGCAGATGAGTGTGCCCAGAATTAATGCACAGACTCTGGTTTCTTCTTGGGTACATCAGGATGTTCTTCCGGAGTTTGTGAAGAAGCCAGTTTGGGTGCATGTAGACGGTGTTCCAGACTCCGTGCGACACTTTCTAGGTCTTTGGGCTGTTGGTTCCCTCATTGGTACTACTCTTGATGTTGATTTGTTTGCCCTCCGGAGCCAGAGGATTATTCGAGTTCTTGTAGCCATGCGAAATCCTACGGCTCTGGAGAAAGATAAAGGCTGTCTTGAGGTGACTGCTTTGTTACAGCTTAATGGTTACATGTTTCGTTTTCGTCGAGAGGCAGCAGGAAATAAACCAGACTCTCGGTTCTGTCCATTTTTCTGGAAGGATGAAGGTGATGATGATGGCTCTCACGGCTTCGAGGAGGAGAGGTTTGATGATGCTACAGCGGATGCGGCGCCGGAGACAGCTAATATGGATGTTGATGGACAGGCACCTTCATACTCGACTGGTGTTTCGGCGGTGCCGGGTGCTCAGGTGGCTTTGACCCCTTTCAACCACTCACCGCGGACAGATAGAGGGCGGGAGATTGTGGCTCGTGCTAGGACGGTGTCACCTCACTTGGTGGCCTCTCCTCCGGTGTCATCACGGTCATTGTCTCCGTCGCGAGTGCGCACCTTCATGCAAGGACGTACTAGACCCGCACCTTCACGGTCCGCTTCTCCGACCACGCAGCAGGGAGCACCGATTCCGTCTTCTACTTCGACTCAGATGGGATCGAAGCACGTGTCGCGACCGTTGGCGCAGCCGTCTGCCTCGAAGCGATCACGGCAGGAGGCCGAGTCGGGGGGGGGGGGGCAGCGGCGGACCATGGGGCAGCAAGAGCCGGCCACGGCGCTCGCAGCCTCGGCCACGTCGCCCGCGGGGCTGGCCACGCCTCGCACGCAGCCTTAGCAGACGGCCACGGAGCGGACCGCGCAGCGCTCGCAGCTGCTACAGCTGGCAACGTCGGTCTTACCGCTACAGCAGCAGGTCCCGGCGTCATCGGAGATGGCTTCGATGGGCCGGGGCACTCCCACGGCGTCCACGGAGCCGCCCACGCCGGACTTGCAGCCGCAGTTTGCGTTGACGCCGGACACGCAGCCGCCGGGCTCACCGCTCACGACGCGGCAGCAGCCGCTGAAAGGACACGGATGTCGCCTAGAGGGGGGGGGGGGTGAATATGCGGTTTAAAATTTTTACGAGATGGGCTTAACAAATGCGGAATAAAACTAGCGTTTACTTTGTCAAGCCCAAAGCCTATATACTATGGTTCACCTATGTGCACCAACAACTTATTCTAAGCAATACAAGCAACTTATGTGATAGCAAGATATATAACTTCAAGCACGATGGCTATCACAAGGTAAAGTGCATAAGTAAGGAGCTCGGGTATAGAGATAACCGAGACACGCGGGAGACGACGATGTAGCCCGAAGTTCACACTCTTGCGAGTGCTAATCTCCGTTGGAGCGGTGTGGAGGACAAGTCACTCCAAAAGCACGAGGGCCACCGTATTCTCCTCGAGAATTCCCACCAAGAGGGATGTCCTCGAACCACTATGCAACCTTAGACTACTCATAGTGGGAGTAACTTTACTAGTAACTAAGTGTCCAACTCAGCAAATTTGCTTATGTGGCAGTGAGTTAATGAGGAGAGAGGAGGATGGAGTAACATAGCTAGTTACTGTAACATCACACTTTCCAAGATACAATGAGTCTATAAGCTAATTAATGAATACATCTATGATACTACTTTGATGTTACTAACCACTATGAAGGTAGTAACATAGAGTAGTAACATGTGCATGTTACTACTCTATGTTACTTCCCACCATGACTAGTCTTAGGGAGGTTACCGAACCCGCACAAAGCTTGGGGCTATCTCCACAACTTAATTGGAGGCTCCCAACAAATTGCCACAAAGGCCTTGCCCTTGAAGAATCTCCACAACTTAATTGGAGTCCCCAAGAACACCACTAAGATGCCACAAAGCCTTGCCCTTGAAGATTCTCCACAACTTAATTGGAGTCCCCAAGAACACCACAAAGATGCCACAAAGGCCACTAAGCCGTCTAGGGTCCAAAGACCCAAGAGAAACAACCTTCTTGCTTTCACTTCCACGAATCACCGTGGAGAACTCAAACCGATGCACCAAATAATGCAATGGCAAGAACACCACAAAGATGCTCAAGTCCTTCTCTCTCAAATTCCAACAAAGCTACAAAAGCTATTGGGGGAATAAGAGAGGAAGAACAAATAAGAGGAGGAACACCAAATTTCTCCAAGATCTAGATCTAGTGGATTCCCCTCACAAAGAGAGGGATTTGATTGGTAGAAATGTAGATCTAGATCTCCTCTTCCTTTTCCCTCAAAAAGATTCAAGAAGCATAGGATGAGTAGAGGGAAAGGGAAGCTCTCAAGGTCAACAATGGTAGAGAGCACAAAGGGGAAGATGTAGCTGCCCAAGGAGGAAGAAGGGGATCTTAAATACCCCCTTCCATCGAAATATGACCGTTTGGGTCCTCCCAGGCCGGATTATCCGGGGCCGGATTATTGCAAAAATCCGGCCCCCGAAAATCGGCTAAGAACATGAGAAAACATGCCCCTGGATGGGGGCCGGATATTTGGCCCGATTTTCCAAAAAACCGGATTTTTCGGGGGGCCGGATTATCCGCCCCAAACTTGGGCCGGAATATCCGCCCCAAACTTGGGCCGGAATATCCGCCCCCCTGAAAACTGGCAGAAACATCAAACTGAAACGGGCATAACTTTAGCATCCGGACTCCGATTTTGATGATCTTGGGCTTGTTTTAAAGCTAGGAACAAGCTCTACAAGATCATGCAGGAAACCATCATAGTACAACAAGGGAGGATAGAAACAAATGATGAAAGGTTTGACCTATCTAAAAAAGACATACCGGTAAAACCTCCAATCTTGAAAATGCAACAAGTTGCCCATGCAAAACCATTTTCGATGAACTAGAGCTTGTCATGAGAATAAGCATAAGCTCTAAAACATAACATGGATAAGATCCAAATAAAACCAAGAAAGATGATGAACCAAACTCGAAAACGCAACAAGTGATCTATGTGAAATCCGTTTTCGATGAACTAGAGCTTGTCATGAGAATAAGCACAAGCTCTAAAACATCACATGTATAAGGTCCAAATAACAACCAAGAAAGATGATGCAAGGATGCAAAGGTTTGAGCTCTCTCCGAACGATACGATGGAGTTACTCACTCGAGAGCCCTCTTGATAGTACGACAACTAAACTATAAACCGGTCTCCAACTACACTATGAGACCGGTGAGAAAGAAACCCTATCAAGAGCAAACCTTATACTTGTGCATTCCACTTGAGCTCGATGACGAAGATCTTGACCTCAACAAGATGAAACGCCTTTCTTGCTTGTGCTTGCTTGACGAAGTCTTGTGGATTGCTCCCCCATAATCCACCATGGGAGAGCTTCTTCTTCGGCGCATCTTCACATAACCATGACCACCATGTGGATTGCTCCCCCATAATCCACCATGGGAGAGCTTCTTCTTCGGCGCATCTTTACATATCCATGATCACCATATGGATGGCAAGACTCAAGCAAAGGATCTCTTCGAGATGGCTCATCTTGAACTTGCACTTCATTTCTCCATGGCAAGCTTCAAGCTTATGAACTCTTCGAGTTGGCTCATCTTGAACTTTCACTTCATTTCTTAATTCTTCATCATGTTGATGTCTTGAAGTAACTTGAGGGCTCACTTCATCTTCAAGACATACTTGACACTTGATATCCTTCATCAATTTCTTCTTATTGCAACCTAATACAAACATGTTGATGTCTTGAAGTAACTTGAGGGCTCACTTCATCTTCATCTTCAAGACATACTTGACACTTGATATCCTTCATCAAATTCTTCTTATTGCAACCTTGAAGCCAACATATGGTTCAAGAATTGCCTATGGACAACTCCTACAAATATAACTCAATGCAAACATTAGTCCATAGGGATTGTCATTAATTACCAAAACCACACATGGGGGCTCCATGCACTTTCAATCTCCCCATTTTGGTAATTGATGACAATCTCTTTGAGAGGGTTTATATAAGGAATTGAAGTAGCAAGCAAGTTGAATATATAGAGCAAACTCCCCCATAATATATGCGTGTGTGAATGATCTTGACTTTCATTGCATATATTGGCATTCAAAGCCTAGTGGAGTTTCCTCTAACTATTCAACTATGCAAAGCAACAAGATGCAATGCAATAAAGGCACATGCTTAAGCACAAAGCAAAGACATAACCAAATTCCCTTAAACCCTCCAAACTTCTCCCCCATTGGCACCAATTGTCGAAATGGGTGAAAAATTTAGAAGGTCAATATAGTGAGAGTTCCTCCATAGCGTGTGCATTTCTCATAATTTGGGTGGAATCGAATGCACGTATCCAATGACGAATATTCAGAAGGAATCACACTATAGATAGGATCAAAGATTGCAAAAAGATAACAAAGTCTAGAAGCTTCAACAAATGAAGCAAGCAACCAAATGAACCACAAAGAAGATACCAAAAGAAAGATAGATATTATGATAAGATCAAGAAGATTACTCTAAATAATATGAGGAAGCTCCCCAAGGTTTGTGCACAAAACTAGACAACTTGCATTGGAGTATAAAGTGCACAAACATGGAATCATCACTCCCATAATATCATTAAAAAAACAAAAGATACCAAGTGAATCAAACTCTAATAATCACCAAAAGATAGTGCTCTAAATCAAATGAGGAAGCTCCCCAAGGTACATGCATAAATTAAAATGTTGTATTTGAATACAATATGCATAACATGGAATCCTCACTCCCTCATTACCATTTAAAACACAAACATTTGCAATAGATCATAGATAGAAAAAATAAGCTTAACACTTGCAACAAACAAATAGTTGAGCAACAAGTAAGAGGCACCATAATAAAAAGGCTCAACCATGAGGATATGTGAAAGACATGATAAAGCATATTATAAGACTATTACAAGGATGAGCAAAAAGCATCATCATAGTCTTCAATGAATTATATGCTTAGCATGACCAATCAACACGCAATAAATAAATAAGATATCAAAAGGAGATGTATCATCTCTTATGTGTATAAGTTTCTCTAAGTGGGCAATATCACAAAGATATTTATCCACAAAGAAACATGCACACACAAAATAGATACGCAAGAAATATAGTATGATATCCAAGACGAAGTCATGCAATATACCAATAAGAATTTTTTCTTAATAGCATGGCGAAAGGCTCAATTTTATCTTATTGTACATTCATGAACTTCAACCACAAACAACTAAAATACATCACAAATATCAACAAGGGATAGAAGATAGTTGGGATGCATTTAACAAAGGCAACAAGTATCACAAACGAGGATATCAAAAGAAGTAACTAAATTTGCACTTTCATCTATATTGCACATGTGAGAGCCTTGAGGAATTGATATGCAATAAAATTGCTAGATAGGCATAGTTGGGATGGATGAATCATGTGCATGATTTAAAATACTTCCCAACAAATGCACTCGTCTCAAATTACTCACATTCACAATAAAGAGGTTTCATTAAGACTTTTGCAAGAAGCACAACATTTGCAAATCAAGAGATTCATGCCAAGATGCAACCACATGGTTGGATGCTAGAAAAATATGCATGAAAAGATACTTGTTACCGAGATAACATTGGTGTGGATGTAGTAGATATGTGTTCGTTGACCATCCTAGCTTGCCTCAAGTTACCATTGAGTCACCACTTCTTTCCAAGAGTGAGACAAGCATCCAATGCATATCCATTGTACCTAACACAAAGGTAAGTACAAAATGGTCCCCAAACTAATTGGGTCCGAAGTAGTTAGACACACTACAACATATAGGACAAACTCCACAATTCTATGTGCATATAGATATGAAATTGAATTTCATGCACATCTTAGCCAAATAAGGATTTGATGGAGTTTACCCTATATATTGGATCAAAGAAAGTGACACATGCCATAAGATATACATATATTAAATATGCATGCACAATACTTTCAAGAACCAAAGGAAGATACAATTTGGACAAAACACCAAATAAATCAAGAGACAATGGTTGCCCAAATTATATCAAAGAATCAAATCAACACAAGATTGACTCCAAAGACTTATCTCATTATAATAAGATAATTAAGCTTAAGCACAAAGGAATGAGATAACCAACTCCCAAGAGAGCAAGGTCCAACAAATAAACCAAACCCTCGACACTTCTTATGATGGCACAAAGTACCAAAAAAAGAAAATTTTATATCTCCCAAAACCAAATTTTTGATAATGATCAAGAGATGTTAAGCATTCTAACAAATATATAAGAGCTCCCCCAAGATTAGTGCATTATCTAGGATTTTTCATATGAATACAAAATGCACAAAACTAGGATCATCACGCTACCTATATCTACTAAAATGCTAAGAAAGTTTGAATAGTCAAATTAGATCCATAAGATGCAAGGAAGACACATGGGAGTCAAAGCAAAACAAATTCATGGCAATAAATAAGGCAATTTGAACACAAGAGCCAATGTAGATATGATCAATAAATATCTAGCTCATAATTTATTACCACTTGTCCTAGGACAAGAGGTATTAGGAAATATTTCCGGTGGTAGTTTGTAAGTATACATAAGATCATATTTACAACGAATAAAGCATATGGTAAAAGATAAGAGTTAACCATCATGCAAAGATAGTTTATTGATAGCTTCATTTAGTCATACCAACATGCAAGGAAATTAATAGTATCCATACCAACATGCAAAGCAATTAATAGTATTCATACCAACATGCAAAGCAATTAATAGTATGACTTGAAGCACATGGTTTCCCAAAAATGTATTGAGGGACACGTTGTGAAAAACCATGCCAATAAAAACTTTCACAAATAAGATCCACAAAGATATTAGAAATGAAGCTATTTAAGCAAATTGGAGCTTGTTTGAGCAAACATGCCACATAGGAGAGAGATAATTTACGATATCAATTCTATGTGACACAACCTCAAATGTTCGCATTTTCTAGGCTTGTAATATGCACAAAGCTTATTACTCCCCCATAATGTGATAAGGAATTTATTTTCACAAGAGGCTAATAAGATCCAACTAGAGATATTAATGGACATTAGAATTTGAATTTCTCATGAAGATGACATACCACATAGAGACTAGATAATCTTGCAATATCAATTTTAAGTGATATTCCTCATGTACACACATTGTTAGGATCATGAAATTCCCAAAGAAATATCACTCCCCCAAAATGGGATAGTCCATTAATCGCTCATAAGAGCCATATAAGATACAACAAGATGCAAAGTGGCTCCAACACAAACACAAATACATGGTGTGCAACACAACATGCATAGACTTGATTTCTCAAGAAAAGCAAATAGGAATCACAACATATACAAACACATGTTAGGAACAAAAACTAACACATGCAAAGGGGCGAGTAACTTTCAATATAAATGAGTTGAGCACATGTTACCGCAAGGAGGAGCATTGAATATATGATAGAAGCAAGATAACCAAGACTTGGCTTGAGATAATATAAATGATGAAGGTCCCTTAATTCTTCATGATGTAGCCAAGTCTCCGATGCCCTCCAACAAGCACCTATTGATCAAGTTTTGGATTGTTGGTCCCCAACTAAGTTGGGTCCTAAGAGGTTAGTCACAATAGGCTTGGCAACCCAAATGGTTCTTTTCTTGACACCACTTTGAGCACCAACATATTTGGCAAACACATTGCCACCCTCATCCTTACAAAGAGAATAAACATCATCAATGGAGATAGAGTTGGATGAGGTACCAATAGTGCAAAAAGAGGAGATGTGGCCGTTCTCACGGCATATGTAGCAAGTTCTTTTCTTCCCCTTCTTCTCACTAGATTTCTCCACAATGGGAGCATTGGCTTGATTCTTCTTGGTAAGTGGAATTTCTTCAACTTGATGTTGAATATGAGTTTGAGCTTTAGGCCACTTCCCTTTTTGCTTCTTCTTCAAAGGGCAAGATCTAACATGGTGCCCTTCAATTTTGCACCTGAAGCAAACAATCTTGGCCGGGTCTTTGACTTGTACTTGGCCCTTGTCTTGTTCTTGTTGTTGGATTTGAATCCAAGTCCACTCTTGTCATTGGGGGATTGTTGCACACTTAACATCGTGTCAAGTTTGCATTTCCCTTCATGACTCTTTACCAAGTCGCTCTTCAAAGAAGTGACTTGGGCCTTGAGCTCTTTGATTTCCTCTACATGGTTAGTAACAACACAAGTACTAGATGAAGTAGAACCTTCATTGTTAGAGCAACAAGGCAAGGAAGATAATTCATCACAAGATTTAGCAATACTATGAGTGGATGAATTACTAGGACTAGCACATGGCAATATAGCATTTTGGGTAGTAGTGCTAGTATCCACATGAGGCTCACAAGGTGTTGCCTTTGATATGATAGCCTCATGAGCTAACTTTAGCCTATCATGAGAAGCTAGAAGATCCTCATGGGAGCTAGAAAGCTTTCCATGATTTTCTTACAATTTCCCATAATTTCTAGTTAGCAACTCAAGTTGAGGCCTTAGCTCAACATTCTCCTTCAAGATAGATGCTTCACAAGAAGTAGAGTTAGTAGCACAAGCATCATCACAAGACATATTAAGAAGAGAGGGTAACATAGCATGCTCTTTTAAATAGGAAGCTTGAAGTTGCTCATGGGACTTGGTGAGGATAGAGTGTTCGCTCTCCAAGACCTTGTGGGCCTTGTCTAGATCATCTAGATCCTTAACAAGTTTATCATGACCAACACCAACTATGGGATTTTCCTTTTTAAGCATTTTTACTTGAGCTTTAGCATGGTCTCTTTCCTTAGTGAGTTTAGAAACTATTTCATTTTGAGACACTTCAAGGGTTTCAAGTTGCTCTTCAAGAGAGGCTATGGTCTCTTGTTCTTCTTCAAGATCATTCTTTAGGGATGCTACATCATTGGCATACTCTCGTTCAAGAGCACCCTTTTTATCAATGGTGTTCTCATGCATCCAAATAAGTTTTTGGCTCTCAATAGCGGTAGTCAAGATTTCAAAGAAGTGAGTGCTAGCAATTTTATCTTTGCAAATAACCTTGAATATGCTCTTACCCTTATCGCGTAGAGAGACAACCCAATCCTCTTCTTCATATTCATCCTCATCCTTATCACCACGAGACATATTAGGTTCCATGGTAGGAGGTACAGTGGAACCCTTGGCCATAAGGCATATATGAGGACCGTGAGATAAAGATGAGGAGTTACTTGAGGCTCCTTTCAAGATCTTGTCTTGACCAATAGAATCTTTGGTTTCCTCTACATTGTTAGACACACAACAACTAGAGGAAATAGAATCATTTTTATCATGGCCACAAGACAATGCAAGCATATCATTGATGTCTACGGGAGCTTCTATTCTTGTAGACAGTGTTGGGCCTCCAAGAGCAGAGGTTTGTAGAACAGCAGCAAGTTTCCCTTAAGTGGATACCCAAGGTTTATCGAACTCAGGGAGGAAGAGGTCAAAGATATCCCTCTCATGCAACCCTCGCAACCACAAAGCAAGAAGTCTCTTGTGTCCCCAACACACCTAATAGGTGCACTAGTTCGGCGAAGAGATAGTGAAATACAGGTGGTATAAATAAGTATGAGCGGTAGCAACGGTGCCGGAAAAGTGCTTGGCGTGTAGTTGATGGTGGTGGTATTGCGACGAGTAGTAACGCGATAAAACAGTAAACAAGCGGTAGTAACTCAGCAGTAGTAACGCGAGTAGTAGTAAACAAGCGGTAGTAACTCAGCAGTATTTAGGAACAAGGCCTAGGGATTACACTTTCACTAGTGGACACTCTCAACAACGATCACATAACAGAACGAGATAAATGCATACTCTACACTTTTGTTGGATGATGAACACATTGCGTAGGATTACACGAACCCTCAATGCCGGAGTTAACAAGCTCCACAATAATGCTCATGTTTAAGTAACCTTTAGTGTAAGATAGATCAACACTACTAAACCAAGTACTAGCATAGCATGCACACTTGTCACCTTCATGCATATGTAGGAGGAATAGATCACATCAATATATCATAGCAATAGTTAACTCCATAATCTACAAGAGATCATGATCATAGCATAAACCAAGTACTAACACGGTGCACGCATTGTCACCTTTGCACACATGCGGGAGGAATAACTACTTTAATAACACATCACTAGAGTAGCACATAGATAAATTGTGATACAACATGCTGCAATCTTAAAGAGATATAAATAAGCACCTCACTATGCCATTCAATGAGTAAGTATTCTGTGAAATCTAGCCTAAGAGACCCACACGGTGCACACACTTGTCACCTTTACACACGTGGGACGAGGAGTCTCCGGAGATCACATAAGTAAAACTCACTTGACTAGCATAATGACATCTAGATTACAAGCATCATCATATGAATCTCAATCATGTAAGGCAGCTCATGAGATTATTGTATTGAACTACATAGGAGAGAGATGAACCACATAGCTACCGGTACAGCCCCGAGCCTCGATGGAGAACTACTCCCTCCTCATGGGAGCAGCGGCGGTGATGAAGATGGCGGTGGAGATGGCGGCGGTGTCGATGGAGAAGCCTTCCGGGGCACTTCCCCGTCCCGGCAGGGTGCCGGAACAGAGTTCTGTCCCCGAATTGGAGTTTCGCGACGGTGGCGGCGCCCCGGAGTCTTTCCGGAGTTTCGTCAATTGGTATCGGGTTTTCGATCCGGGGGCTTCTTATAGGCGAAGAGGCGGCGCCGGGGGTCGAAGGGCTGGCCAAACCCTAGGGGGCGCGGGCCCCCTAGGCCGCGCCGGGGTATGGTGTGGTGGGCTCGTGCCCCCTCTCTGGTCCCTCTCGTGTGTTCTGGATGCTTCAGGGATTCTAAGATCTTTGGCGTTGATTTCGTCCGATTCCAAGAATATTTCGTTACTAGGATTTCCGAAACCAAAAACAGGAGAAAACGAGGAGCGGCACTTCGGCATCTTGTTAATAGGTTAGTTCCGAGAAAATGCACGAATATGACATAAAGTGTGCATATAACATGTAGATAACATCAATAATGTGGCATGGAACACAAGAAATTATCGATACGTTGGAGACGTATCGGCATCCCCAAGCTTAGTTACGCTCGTCCCGAGCAGGTAAAACGATAACAAAGATAATTTCTGGAGTGACATGCCATCATAATCTTGATCATACTATTTGTAGAGCATATGTAATGAATGCAGCGATCAAAACAATGTATATGACATGAGTAAACAACTGAATCATAAAGCAAAGACTTTTCATGAATAGTACTTTCGAGACGAGCATCAATAAGTCTTGCATAAGAGTTAACTCATAAAGCAATAATTCAAAGTAAAGGTATTGAAACAACACAAAAGAAGATTAAGTTTCAGCGGTTGCTTTCAACTTGTAACATGTATATCTCAGGGATAATTGTCAATGCAAAGCAATATAACAAATGCAATATGCAAATATGTAAGAATCAATGCACAGTTCACACAAGTGTTTGCTTCTTGAGATGGAGAGAAATAGGTGAACTGACTCAACATTAAAAGTAAAAGAATGGTCCTCATAGAGGAAAAGCATCGATTGCTATATTTGTGCTAGAGCTTTGATTTTGAAAACATAAAGAGAGCATAAAAATAAAGTTTTTGAGAGGTGTATGTTGTTGTCAACGAATGGTAGCGGGTATTCTAACCCCCTTGCCAGACAAACCTTCAAAGAGCGGCTCCCATTTTATTTTATTTTTGGGTGGCACTCCTTCCAACCTTTCTTTCACAAACCATGGCTAACCGAATCCTCGGGTGCACGCCAACAATCTCATACCATGAAGGAGTGCCTTTTTATTTTAGTTTTATTATGATGACACTCCTCCCAACCTTTGCTTACACAAGCCATGGCTAACCGAATCCTTCGGGTGCCGTCCAACAATCACATACCATGGAGGAGTGTCTATTTTTAGTTTGTTAATTTGGGACTGGGAATCCCATGGCCAGCTCTTTTTGCAAAATTATTGGATAAGCGGATGAAGCCACTAGTCCATTGGTGAAAGTTGCCCAACAAGATTGAAAGATAAACACCACATACTTCCTCATGAGCTATAAAACATTGACACAAATAAGAGGTAATAAATTTTGAATTGTTTAAAGGTAGCACTCAAGCAATTTACTTTGGAATGGCGGAGAAATACCATGTAGTAGGTAGGTATGGTGGACACAAATGGCATAGTGTTGTTTGGCTCAAGTATTTGGATGCATGAGAAGTATTCCCTCTCGATACAAGGTTTAGGCTAGCAAGGTTGTTTGAAACAAACACAAGGATGAACCGGTGCAGCAAAACTCACATAAAAGACATATTGAAAACATTATAAGACTCTACACCGTCTTCCTTGTTGTTCAAAACTCAATACTAGAAATTATCTAGACTTTAGAGAGACCAATTATGCAAACCAAATTTAGCATGCTCTATGTATTCTTCACTAATAGGTGCAAAGTATATGATGCAAGAGCTTAAACATGAGCACAACAATTGCCAAGTATCACATTACCCAAGACATTTATAGCAATTACTACATGTATCATTTTCCAATTCCAACCATATAACAATTTAACGAAGAGGAAACTTCGCCATGAATATTATGAGCTAAGAACACATGTGTTCATACGAACCAGCGGAGCGTGTCTCTCTCCCACACAAGCATGATGTAATCCAATTTATTCAAACACAAACAAAAACAAAAGCAAACAAACGGACGCTCCAAGAAAAAGCACATAAGATGTGATGGAATAAAAATATAGTTTCGGGGAGGAACCTGATAATGTTGTCGATGAAGAAGGGGATGCCTTGGGCATCCCCAAGCTTAGACGCTTGAGTCTTCTTGATATATGCAGGGGTGAACCACCGGGTGCATCCCCAAGCTTAGAGCTTTCACTCTCCTTGATCATAGTTTATCATCCTCCTCTCTTGACCCTTGAAAACTTCCTCCACACCAAACTCGAAACAACTCATTAGAGGGTTAGTGGACAATAAAAATTAACATGTTCAGAGGTGACACAATCATTCTTAACACTTCTGGACATTGCATAAAGCTACTGGACATTAATGGATCAAAGAAATTCATCCAACATAGCAAAAGAGGCAATGCGAAATAAAAGGCAGAATCTGTCAAAACAGAACAGTCCGTAAAGATGGATTTTATTAGGCCACCAGACTTGCTCAAATGAAAATGCTCAAATTGAATGAAAGTTGCGTACATATCTGAGGATCATGCACGTAAATTGGCATAATTTTCTGAGCTTCCTGCAGGGCAGTGGGCTCAGATTCGTGACAGCAAAGAAATCTGGAACTGCGCAGTAATCCAAATCTAGTACTTACTTTTCTATCAACGGCTTTACTTGGCACAACAAAACACAAAACTAAGATAAGGAGAGGTTGCTACAGTAGTAAACAACTTCCAATACACAAATATAAAACAAAGTACTGTAGCAAAATAACACATGGGTTATCTCCCAAGAAGTTCTTTCTTTATAGCCGTTAAGATGGGCTCGGCAGTTTTAATGATGCACTCGCAAGAAATAGTATTTGAAGCAAAAGAGAGCATCAAGAGGCAAATTCAAAACACATTTAAGTCTAACATGCTTCCTATGCATAGGAATCTTGTAAATAAACAAGTTCATGAAGAGCAAAGTAACAAGCATAGGAAGATAAAACAAGTGTAGCATCAAAAATTTCAGCACATAGAGAGGCATTTTAGTAACATGAAAATTTCTACAACCATATTTTCCTCTCTCATAATAACTTTCAGTAGCATCATGAGCAAACTCAACAATATAACTATCACATAAAGCATTCTTATCATGAGTCTCATGCATAAAATTATTACTCTCCACATAAGCATAATCAATTTTATTAGTTGTAGTGGGAGCAAATTCAACAAAGTAGCTATCATTATTATTCTCATCAAGTGTAGGAGGCATAGTATAATCACAACAAAATTTACTCTCAGCAGTAGGTGGCACCAAAAGACCACAATCATTATCATCATCAGAAATAGGAGGCAAAGTATCATCAAAGAAAATTTTCTCCTCAATGCTTGGGGGACTAAAAATATCATGAAAACCAGCTTCCCCAAGCTTAGAACTTTCTATATTATTATCAACAATGGTGTTCAAAGCGTTCATACTAATATTACTACCGAGCATGCAAAGAAGATTTCATAGGTTTTTTAATTTTCGCACCAAACAATCCATGTTTTAATTCAGGAAATAGAATAAGAAGCTCATTGTTGTCCATTATGCCAAACTAGTGTAAACAAGAAACAAAAAGATGCAATTGCAGGATCTAAAGGAAATAGCTTTGAGCACACACACAACGGCGCAAGAAAAATACTTTACCTGAGACCGTAGTATGAGAGCCTTTTACCTTTCCTCCCCGGCAACGGCGCCAGGAAAAGTGCTTGATGTCTACGGGAGCTTCTATTCTTGTAGACAGTGTTGGGCCTCCAAGAGCGAGAGGTTTGTAGAACAGCAGCAAGTTTCCCTTAAGTGGATACCCAAGGTTTATCGAACTCGGGGAGGAAGAGGTCAAAGATATCCCTCTCATGCAACCACTGCAACCACAAAGCAAGAAGTCTCTTGTGTCCCCAACACACCTAATAGGTGCACTAGTTCGGCGAAGAGATAGTGAAATACGAGGTGGTATAAATAAGTATGAGCAGTAGCAACGGTGCCGAGAAAAGTCTTTGGGCGTGTAGTTGATGGTGGTGGTATTGCAGCGATAGTAACGCGAGTAAAACAGTAAACAAGCGGTAGTAACTCAGCGAGTAGTAACGCAGTAGTAGTAAACAAGCAGTAGTAACTCAGCGGTATTTAGGAACAAGGCCTAGGGATTACACTTTCACTAGTGGACACTCTCAACAACGATCACATAACAGAACGAGATAAATGCATACTCTACACTTTTGTTGGATGATGAACACATTGCGTAGGATTACACGAACCCTCAATGCCGGAGTTAACAAGCTCCACAATAATGCTCATGTTTAAGTAACCTTTAGTGTAAGATAGATCAACACTACTAAACCAAGTACTAGCATAGCATGCACATTGTCACCTTCATGCATATGTAGGAGGAATAGATCACATCAATATATCATAGCAATAGTTAACTCCATAATCTACAAGAGATCATGATCATAGCATAAACCAAGTACTAACACGGTGCACGCACTGTCACCTTTGCACACATGCAGGAGGAATAACTACTTTAATAACACATCACTAGAGTAGCACATAGATAAATTGTGATACAACATGCTGCAATCTTAAAGAGATATAAATAAGCACCTCACTATGCCATTCAATGAGTAAGTATTCTGTGAAATCTAGCCTAAGAGACCCACACGGTGCACACATCTGTCACCTTTACACACGTGGGACGAGGAGTCTCCGGAGATCACATAAGTAAAACTCACTTGACTAGCATAATGACATCTAGATTACAAGCATCATCATATGAATCTCAATCATGTAAGGCAGCTCATGAGATTATTGTATTGAACTACATAGGAGAGAGATGAACCACATAGCTACCGGTACAGCCCGAGCCTCGATGGAGAACTACTCCCTCCTCATGGGAGCAGCAGCGGTGATGAAGATGGCGGTGGAGATGGCAGCGGTGTCGATGGAGAAGCCTTCCGGGGGCACTTCCCCGTCCGGCGAGGTGCCGGAGCGAGTTCTGTCCCCCGAATTGGAGTTTCGCGACGGTGGCGGCGCCCACGGAGTCTTTACGGAGTTTCGTCAATTGGTATCGGGTTTTCTGATCCGGGGGCTTCTTATAGGCGAAGAGGCGGCGCCGGGGGTCGAAGGGCTGGCCAAACCCTAGGGGGCGCGGGCCCCCTAGGCCGCGCCGAGGTATGGTGTGGTGGGCCTGTGCCCCCCTCCGGTCCCTCTCGTGTGTTCGGATGCTTCCGGGGATTCTAAGATCTTTGGCGTTGATTTCGTCCGATTCCGAGAATATTTCGTTACTAGGATTTCGAAACCAAAAACAGGAGAAAACGAGAACTGGCACTTCGGCATCTTGTTAATAGGTTAGTTCCAGAAAATGCACGAATATGACATAAAGTGTGCATATAACATGTAGATAACATCAATAATGTGGCATGGAACACAAGAAATTATCGATACGTTGGAGACGTATCAATCATCATTAGATTTTTTCAAGCAACTTACACATGATATGCAAGGACTATCAACACAAGCATGTAAATCATTTCTAGTGCTAGATGTGTTTGAGTCCGTAGATGAAACATTGCAATGAGATAGAGATGAAGAATCATTAATAGAAAGCTCAATATCAACATTGCAATTTTCATCACCACTCACCATATCATTACCTTGTGTCTTGACACACTTTGGTGAAGTGGACGAAGATGAGAACTCATCACGGCCGGAAGTGGAAGCAATGCAATCATCCTTAATAATATTGGACACATCATATTTATCTTGAATTTTTGTCCATAACTCATGAGCGCTCCAAAAAGGCAAGTATGGAAAAAGACCTACATCTCGCAAAGCATTCATAAGAACATTAGAAGCTTGAGAATTGAGATATAAAATTTTCTCATCCTCTAAAGATAGATTTTGTGAATCCATAGGAGGAGAAAAACCTATATCTACAATTTTCTCCATATGAGGGTCAATGTCCCGAAAATGACTAAGCATGAAAATTTTCCAAACATCATAATTTGTGCCATCTAATATAAGAGTGTTATCGTGCACAAATCCTCTAGCCGACATCTTTACTCTCAAGGCGGTGAAGCCTAAGAATGAGAGACATTGCTCTGATACCAATTGAAAGGACACGGATGTCGCCTAGAGGGGGTGAATAGGCGGTTTAAAACTTTTACGAGATGGGCTTAACAAATGCGGAATAAAACTAGCGTTTACTTTGTCAAACCCAAAGCCTATATACTATGGTTCACCAATGTGCACCAACAACTTATTCTAAGCAATACAATCAACTTATGTGATAGCAAGATATATAACTTCAAGCACGATGGCTATCACAAGGTAAAGTGCATAAGTAAGGAGCTCGGGTATAGAGATAACCGAGACACGCGGGAGACGATGATGTAGCCCGAAGTTCACACTCTTGCGAGTGCTACTCTCCGTTGGAGCGGTGTGGAGGACAAGTCACTCCAAAAGCACGAGGGCCATTGTATTCTCCTCGAGAATTCCCACCAAGAGGGATGTCCTCGAACCACTATGCAACCTTAGGGAGGTTACCGAACTCGCACAAAGCTTGGGGCTATCTCCACAACTTAATTGGAGGCTCCCAACAAATTGCCACAAAGGCCTTGCCCTTGAAGAATCTCCACAACTTAATTGGAGTCCCCAAGAACACCACTAAGATGCCACAAAGGCCTTGCCCTTGAAGATTCTCCACAACTTAATTGGAGTCCCCAAGAACACCACAAAGATGCCACAAAGGCCACTAAGCCGTCTAGGGTCCAAAGACCCAAGAGAAACAACCTTCTTGCTTTCACTTCCACGAATCACCGTGGAGAACTCAAATCGATGCACCAAATAATGCAATGGCAAGAACACCACAAAGATGCTCAAGTCCTTCTCTCTCAAATTCCAACAAAGCTACAAAAGCTATTGGGGGAATAAGAGAGGAAGAACAAATAAGAGGAGGAACACCAAATTTCTCCAAGATCTAGATCTAGTGGATTCCCCTCACAAAGAGAGGGATTTGATTGGTATAAATGTAGATCTGGATCTCCTCTTCCTTTTCCCTCAAAAAGATTCAAGAAGCATAGGAGGATTAGAGGGAAAGGGAAGCTCTCAAGGTCAACAATGGTGGAGAGCACAAAGGGGAAGAGGTAGCTGCCCAAGGAGGAAGAAGGTGGTCTTAAATACCCCCTCCCATCGAAATATGACCGTTTGGGTCCTCCCAGGCTGGATTATCCGGGGCCGGATTATTGCAAAAATCCGTCCCCCGAAAATCGGCTAAGAACATGAGAAAACATGCCCCTGGATGGGGGCCGGATATTTCGCCGGATTTTCCCAAAAACCGGATTTTTCGGGGGGGGGGGGGGGGGGGTTATCCGCCCCAAATTTGGCCCAGAATATCCGCCCGCCTGAAAACTGGCAGAAACATCAAACTGAAACGGGCATAACTTTAGCATCCGGACTCCGATTTTGATGATCTTGGGCTTGTTTTAAAGCTAGGAACAAGCTCTACAAGATCATGCAGGAAACCATCATAGTCCAACAAGGGAGGATAGAAACAAATTATGGAAGGTTTGACCTATCTAAAAAAGACATACCGGTAAAACCTCCAATCTTGAAAATGCAACAAGTTGCCCATGCAAAAACCATTTTCGATGAACTAGAGCTTGTCATGAGAATAAGCACAAGCTCTAAAACATAACATGGATAAGTTCCAAATAAAACCAAGAAAGATGATGAACCAAACTCGAAAACGCAACAAGTGATCTATGCGAAATCCGTTTTCGATGAACTAGAGCTTGTCATGAGAATAAGCACAAGCTCTATAACATCACATGGATAAGGTACAAATAACAACCAAGAAATATGATGCAAGGATGCAAAGGTTTGAGCTCTCTCCGAACGATACGATCGAGTTACTCACTCGAGAGCCCTCTTGATAGTACGGCAACTAAACTATAAACCGGTCTCCAACTACACTATGAGACCGGTGAGAAAGAAAACCTATCAAGAGCAAAACTTATACTTGCGCATTCCACTTGAGCTCGATGACGAAGATCTTGACCTTAACAAGATGAAACGCCTTTCTTGCTTGTGCTTGCTTGACGAAGTCTTGTGGATTGCTCCCCCATAATCCACCATGGGAGAGCTTCTTCTTCGGTGCATCTTCACATAACCATGACCACCATGTGGATTGCTCCCCCATAATCCACCATGGGAGAGCTTCTTCTTCGGCGCATCTTCACATATCCATGATCACGATATGGATGGCAAGACTCAAGCAAAGGATCTCTTCGAGATGGCTCATCTTGAACTTGCACTTCATTTCTCCATGGCAAGCTTCAAGCTTATGAACTCTTCGAGTTGGCTCATCTTGAACTTGCACTTCATTTCTTCATTCTTCATCATGTTGATGTCTTGAAGTAACTTGAGGGCTCACTTCATCTTCATCTTCAAGACATACTTGACACTTGATATCCTTCATCAATTTCTTCTTATTGCAACCTAATACAAACATGTTGATGTCTTGAAGTAACTTGAGGGCTCACTTCATCTTCATCTTCAAGACATACTTGACACTTGATATCCTTCATCAAATTCTTCTTATTGCAACCTTGAAGCCAACATATGGTTCAAGAATTGCCTATGGACAACTCCTACAAATATAACTCAATGCAAACATTAGTCCATAGGGATTGTCATTAATTACCAAAACCACACATGGGGGCTCCATGCACTTTCAGCCGCAACACACGGTGGCGGCGTCAGCAGGTCAGCAGGTGGCCACGGCGGCCATGAAGTCGTCCGCGCCGCGGGCGCAGCAGCAGCAATCGGCCATGCTGCTGACGCCAGTGCAGCAGCCGGCCTTGCCGCGTGCGCACCTGCAGCAGCCGGTACCGCCGCGCTCGCGTTGCTGCGGCACCCAGGCTCGGCGTCCTTGGCATCAACGTCGGGGGAGAGGTCCGCCCTTCCTGATGAGGAAGGAAGTTCCTCTTGCCCATCGTCCACACCTTCTTCGCCTACAGGCGCTTCTTCGACACAGTCAGGTCCGTTGCAGGGGGTTATACCGCCTTCTACCCCTGCATCGGCGGACTCGGCGCCCGCTTCGTTGTTGACTACACCGCGCTCGAGCTCTCCCTCTCTGGTCCCCACCTTGCAGCAGCCTCGTCCCACTATTATCCCACCTGTTGTTCAGCCGACGGTGTGGAGGAGTGGGAGGTATGCGCTGGCAGAGGATGGTTCTGGGGTCACAGATGAGGACGTCATGCAGAGGGCCATGCGACGAAAGGCGGAGAAGAACCTCGACACGGCAGGTACTAAACAACCGGTGAAGTCGTTTACTGCTTTTTCCGATTCTCGAATTTCTTCGAACTTGAGTAGTCTAGGTGTTTCTATGGGGAGTCGGTCCGATGAGATTTCGGTTTCGGCGAATGTGTTGAGACAAACGGAGCTTGACCGTCTGACGGTTGGTCTGAATGTCTCCACTGAGTCTGAAACTACCATAATAGACGATGAGGACGTTGATGACATCCTAGATGGTCAGCTTCTCTCGGCTATAGTGGGAAATATTTCAGAAGTCGATTTAGAGCACTCAGAGCTTAGTTCAGTTTATGATATAAAAGCGTCTTCACGTGGTTCTCGATCGTCGGCTGGAAAGAAATCTCGGCGGTATAGCAAGGGCACTAAATCTAAAATAGTTTCTCGATGAATGGCATGTTTCGGAATAGCAGAGGTCTTGGTGACTTGGCTAAGCATTCTCACATTGCCGCTTTGTTGTAGAGATTATGATTTAGATTTTGTTGCTATATCGGAGACGGGTAGGCGGAATTTCTCACATAGTTTTCTCAACAGATTATCTGGTAGGATTAACTATCAGTGGTATTCTCACCCGCCCCGTGGTAGATCGGAGGGCATTTTACTTGGCATCTGCATAGATACCATAACTATTCTAGCTAGTTCGGATCAAGAGTATCATATTAAACTCGACATTCAGAACAAAGCAGACGGTTTTATTTGGAGTTTGGTTGTTGTGTACGGTGCCGCCCAAGACGCCTTTAAGGCCGACTTTTTACGTGAGTTGGTAAATCTTGCAAAAGATAACCCCTATCCGATTTTGATCGGAGGGGATTTTAATTTGTTGAGATTTCCTCATGAGAAAATTAAAGGCCCTTTTGATGGACGTTGGTCTTTCTTGTTTAATGTTGTCATTGATATCCTAGACTTAAGAGAGGTGTTCTTGTCCGGTCGACAATTTACTTGGGCCAATAGCTTGCATGAGCCCACATACGAAAAACTAGATCGCGTGTTGATGGATACCGAGTGGGAAGATAAATACCCTATAATGTCGGTCCGCGCACTAGAACGTATTGAAAAATTGTCTGACCATGCTCCTATCCTCTTAACTACAGGGAACCCCCGACCTGTTTGTAAACGGCCGTTCAAGTTTGAACTTGGCTGGTTACACCGGGGTCTCATGAGATGGTTAAGACGGTTTGGGAGAGACCGGTTGGGGGTAGTGATACGTCCCCGACGTATCCATAATTTCTGTCGTTCCATGCTTGTTTTATGACAATACTTACATGTTTTGCTTGCACTTTATGATGATTTCATGCATTTTCCGGAACTAACCTATTAACAAGATGCCACAGTGCCAGTTCCCGTTTTCTGCTGTTTTTGGTTCCGTAAAGGCTGTTCGGGCAATATTCTCGGAATTCGACGAAACGAAGACCAAACCTCCTATTTTTCCCGGAAGCGTCCAGAACACCGAAGAAGAGTCGGAGAGGGGCCAGAGGGCCACCACACCATAGGGCGGCGTGGCCTGGCCTGGGCCCGCGCCGGCCTGTGGTGTGGCGCCCCCAGGTGCCCCCCTGCGCCGCCTCTTCGCCTATTTAACCCCTACCTAAAAACACCGTAACTCTGGACGAAACTCCAGAAAGACTCCAGGGGCGCCGCCACCATCGCGAAACTCCAATTCGGGGGACAGAAGTCTCTGTCCCGGCACCTCGCCGGGACGGGGAAGTGCCCCGAAGCCATCTCCATCAACGCCATCGCCTCCATCATGCTCCGTGAGTAGTTCCCCCATGGACTACGGGTTCTAGGCTGTAGCTAGTTGGTATTCTCTCCCCCATGTACTTCAATACAATGATCTCATGAGCTGCCTTACATGATTGAGATTCATCTGATGTAATCGGTGTTGTGTTTGTCGGGATCCGATGGATTGTTACATTATGATTGTCTATCTACAAAGTTTATGAAGTTATTGTTGCTGCAATCTTGTTATGCTTAATGCTTGTCACTAGGGCCCGAGTGGCATGATCTTAGATTTGAGCTCTATAATTATTGCTTAGATTGTATCTACAAGTTGTATGCACATGTCGCTGTCCGGAACCAATGGCCCCGAAGTGACAGAAATCGGGACAACCGGAGGGGATGGTAGTGATGTGAGGGACACATGTTTTCACGGAGTGTTAATGCTTTGCTCCGGTGCTCTATTAAAAGGAGTACCTTAATATCCAGTAGTTTCCCTTGAGGCCCGGCTGCCACCGGTTGGTAGGACAAAAGATGTTGTGCAAGTTTCTCATTGCGAGCACGTACGACTATTATTGGAAAACATGCCTACATGATTAATGATCTTGATATTCTGTCTTAATGCTATTTCAATCCTATCAATTGCCCGATCTGTAATTTGTTCACCCAACACTTGTTATTGGAGAGTTGCCACTAGTGTAGATAGTCGGGAACCCCGGTCCATCTTTCATCATCATATACTCGTTCTACATGTCAACTTGTTTTCTCGGTGCCATTGCTCTCATATTACTATTACTGCTGCTGTGTTACTCGTTACTACTCGCTCCCATATTACTGCTACTTTCACATCACCCTCGTTGCTAGTGCTTTTCCAGTGCGAGCTGAATTGACAACTCGGTTGTTAAGGCTTATAAGTATTCTTTACCTCCCCTTGTGTCGAATCAATAAATTTGGGTTTTACTTCCCTCGAAGACCGTTGCGATCCCCTATACTTGTGGGTCATCAAGACTATTTTCCGGCGCCGTTGCCGGGAGGCATAGCTCTACTCATAAGTTCACCTGGGGAGTACACTCTACCTTTTTCTCTGTTTTATTTTATTTTGTTTTGCTTAGTTTACTTTTGTCTAGTTTATTTGTGCTTAGTTTATTTCTGTCTAGTATTATTTTGCTTAGTTTACTTTTGCCTAGTTACTTTTTGTCTTGTTTTATTTGTCTCATATACCCAAAAATCCATAAAAATTTGAAAAATCTAAAAATTAAAAACTGCTGTTATGGGAGAACCTACAACCTACTTGGAGCTTATAGAATGTTATAATAATTATAGAGAATCAAGAACTGGTAAAATAATGAGTGCTATGATAGAAAAATTGAATACAATTGCTAAAATCTTGCTTGAACGCCATGATATAAACTGTTGCTCTCAACAGGATACTAAACATCTTAAATTTCAATGTGGCTTTAGTGAGGAATTTTTTATTAAGAACTATAATCGGAATTGCTATATTCATTATGGGTTCGAAGAGGTAGAACAATTTGTCTTATTTATGGGAGCCTCCGAGATAGAATCCTTCATGGTTGAGAATTATGAAACTTGTGTTGTTTGTAAGGGCCTTAAAGATTATGTCTCTACTATCCTTAATTCTTGCATAGAATGCTACAGTAGGAATCCTTATATCCTTGATTATAAAGAGAGACACATTAATGCACAAGAATGCACTCACAATTTGCAGGAACCGGTGGAAGAAGAAATTGATGAACCTGAAAGCTCATTGGATGAAAAAGAGGAGGAAATTGATGAATTTGAAAGCTCATTGGATGAAAAAGAAGAGGAGAGTGACGAACAAAAGGAGGAAGAATGGATTAGCTACCCATGTCAACCTTCTAATGAGAGTAACTCTTTATCTCTTACACTATTTGATTGTCCTCCATGCTTACCGGAAGAGGTTGAATGTTATGTTCCTGTGGATTCTCTTGAAATAGTACCTATGAGTAAAACTTGTGAGAATAATTATGCTACTGTTATTTATGATAATCCATGCTACTTTGATAAATCTTATGATAATGCTTTGTTTGTGCCTGATGTCGAAATGCATGGTACTAAAGAATTTTGTTTGGCAAATGTTTATGATAAAGCTCTAGATGATGGTCCTATGTTACTTGATAATATTAATTATACTACTAATGAAAATGGGATTGGAGAATTCTTGACTTATTCTATGAGTCCCATATCTATTGAGATTGATCAACTACCTTGTTATATTATTAATAAAAGTAAGTTTGAAAGTTTTAATTCCACTATTCTTGAGATTGATAAAAATTATATGTTTGTGGATCATGAAAAGTATGCTCATGTGATAGTTATATTGTTGAGTTTGTTCATGAAGCTACTGAAAATTATTATGAGAGAGGAAAATATGGTTGTAGAAATTTGCATGGTACTAAAACACCTCTCTATATGCTTAAAATTTTGAAGCTACACTTGTTTTATCTTCTTATGCTTGTCACTTTGTTCTTCATGAATTTATTTGTGTACAAGATTCCTATGCATAGGAAGCATGTTAGGCTTAAACTTGTTTTGGATTTTCCTCTTGATGCTCTCTTTTGCTTCAAATACTACTTTCTGCGAGTGCATCATTAAAACTGCTGAGCCCATCTTAATGGCTATAAAGAAAGCAACTTCTTGGGAGATAACCCATGTGTTATTTTGCTACAGTACTTTGTTTTATATTTGTGTCTTGGAAGTTGTTTACTACTGTAGCAACCTCTCCTTATCTTAGTTTTGTGTTTTGTTGTGCCAAGTGAAGCCTCTAATCGAAGGTTGATACTAGATTTGGATTACTGCGCGTGAAACAGATTTCTTTGCTTGTCACGAATCTGGGTCTAATTCTCTGTAGGTAACTCAGAAAATTATGCCAATTTACGTGAGTGATCCTCAGATATGTACGCAACTTTCATTAGTTTTGAGTTTTCTGATTTGAGCAACGGAAGTATTTTATTAAAATTCGTCTTTACTGGCTGTTCGTTTTGGCAGATTCTGTCTCGTTTTTTGCATTGTCTCTTGTGGACTTTAAGCGAGGTTTTCTAGATGTAGAGGGCTGTAGCTAATGTTTTATTGAGTTCTTGCAATGTGCCACTACAGGACCAAGGTGGATTCAAATTTTTTGAGTACTAACCCCTCTAATGAAGTTTATGAGAAGTTTGGTGTGAAGGAAGTTTTCAAGGGTCAAGAGAGGAGGATGATATATGATCAAGAAGAGTGAAAAGTCTAAGCTTGGGGATGCCCCGTGGTTCATCCCTGCATATTTCAAGAATACTCAAGCGTCTAAGCTTGGGGATGCCCAAGGCATCCCCTTCTTCATCAACTTATCAGGTTTCCTCCCCTGAAACTATATTTTTATTCGGTCACATCATATGTGCTTTACTTGGAGCGTCCGTGTGCTTTTATTTTTGTTTATGTTTGAATAAATTCGGATCCTAGCATCCTTGTTTGGGAGAGAGACACGCTCCGCTTTTTCATATGAACACTTGTTCTTCGTTTTACCTTTAATGTTCAATGAATAAAAGTTGGAAGCTACAATATTTATCTTTATTTGGTTGGGAAAAGAAAATGCCTCATATGTCTTGGATAATTTGACACTTGGCAATTGTTTTGAGCTCTCAAGTAGATCATGATTAAGTTTTTTCATGTAGTCTAAGCCTATTAGTGGAGAACTACTGTAGAGCTTGTTAAAATTGGTTTGCATAATTGATCTCTCTTAAGGTTTAGATATTTTCTGGTAAAAGTGTTTGAGCAACAAGGAAGACAGTGTAGAGTATTATAATGATTGCAATATGTTCTTATGTAAGTTTTGATGTACCGGTTCATACTTGTGTTTGCTTCAAATAGCCCTGCTAGCCTAAGCCTTGTATCGAGAGGGATTACTTCTCATGCATCCAAAATACTTGAGCCAACCACTATGCCATTTGTGTCCACCATACCTACCTACTATGTGGTATTTCCTTCCATTCCAAAGTAAATTGCTTGAGTGCTACCTTTAAACAATTCAAAATTTATTACCTCTGATTTGTGTCAATGTTTTATAGCTCATGAGGAAGTATGTGGTGTTTATCTTTCAATCTTGTTGGGCAACTTTCACCAATGGACTAGTGGCTTCATCCGCTTATCCAATAATTTTGCAAAAAGAGCTAGCAATGGGATTCCCGAGTCCCAAATTAATTAACAAAAATAGACACTCCTCCATGGTATGTGATTGTTGGACGGCACCCGAAGGATTCGGTTAGCCATGGCTTGTGTAAGCAAAGGCGGGGAGGAGTGTCATCATAATAAAACTAAAATAAAAAGGCACTCCTTCATGGTATGAGATTGTTGGCAGGCACCCGAGGATTCGGTTAGCCATGGTTTGTGAAAGAAAGGTTGGAAGGAGTGCCACCCAAAAATAAAAATAATTCATGGGAGACGCTCTTTGAAGGTTTGTCTAGCAAGGGGGTTAGAGTGCCCACTACCATTCGTTGACAACAACAAACACCTCTCAAAACTTTACTTTTATGCTCTCTTTATGTTTTCAAAACCAAAGCTCTAGCACAAATATAGCAATCGATGCTTTCCTCTGCGAAGGGCCATTCTTTTACTTTATGTTGAGTCAGTTTACCTACTTCCTTCCATCTTAGAAGCAAACACTTGTGTCAAGCTGTGCATTGATTCTTACATACTTGCATATTTGCATTCATCATATTACTTTGTGTTGACAATTATCCATGTGATATGCATGTTACAAGTTGAAAGCAACCGCTGAAACTTATATCTTCCTTTGTGTTGCTTCGATGCCTTTACTTTGAACTTATTGCTTTATGAGTTAACTCTTGTGCAAGACTTTTGATACTTGTCTTGAAAGTACTCTTCATGAAAAGTTTTGCTATATGTTATCTATTTGTTAGCAACTATAGATCATTGCCTTGAGTCACTTCATTCATTTCATATGCTTTGTAATAGTATGATCAAGGTTATGTAAGTAGCATGTTGATACGTCTCCGACGTATCGATAATTTCTTATGTTCTATGCCATATTATTGATGATACCTACATGTTTTATGCACACTTTGTGTCATATTCGTGCATTTTCTGGAACTAACCTATTAACAAGATGCCGAAGTGCCGGTTCTCGTTTTCTGCTGTTTTTGGTTTCAGAAATCCTAGTAACGAAATATTCTCGGAATTGGACGAAACGAAGACCCAGGGGCCTATTTTTCCACGGAGCTTCCAGAAGACCGAAGAACACACGAAGTGGGGCCACGAGGTGGCGACACCACAAGGCGGCGCGGCCCAGGGGGAGCCCGCGCTGCCCTATGGTGTGGCCCCCTCGTCTGGCCCCGACTCTGCCCTTCCGCCTACTTAAAGCCTCCGTCGCGAAACCCCTGAGGCGAAAAACCACGATACGGAAAACCTTACTGAGACGCCGCCGCCGCCGATCCCATCTCGGGGGATTCTGGAGATCTCCTCCGGCACCCTGCCGGAGAGGGGATTCATCTCCCGGAGGACTCTACACCGCCATGGTCGCCTCCGGAGTGATGAGTGAGTAGTTCACCCCTGGACTATGGGTCCATAGCGGTAGCTAGATGGTTGTCTTCTCCTCATTGTGCTTCATTGTTGGATCTTGTGAGCTGCCTAACATGATCAAGATCATCTATATGTAATTCTATATGTTGTGTTTGTCGGGATCCGATGGATAGAGAATACCATGTCATGTTAATTATCAAGTTATTACACATGTGTTGTTTATGATCTTGCATGCTCTCCGTTTCTAGTAGAGGCTCGGCCAAGTTTTTACTTTTAACTCCAAGAGGGAGTATTTATGCTCGATAGTGGGTTCATGCCTGCATTGACACTCGGGACAGGTGATGAGAAAGTTCTAAGGTTGTGTTGTGCTTGTTGCCACTAGGGATAAAACATTGGCGCTATGTCCGAGGATGTAGTTGTTGATTACATTACGCACCATACTTAATGCAATTGTCCGTTGCTTTGCAACTTAATACTGGAAGGGGTTCGGATGATAACTCTGAAGGTGGACTTTTTAGGCATAGATGCGGTTGGATGGCGGTCTATGTACTTTGTCGTAATGCCCAATTAAATCTCACTATACTTATCATGTCATGTATGTGCATTGTTATGCCCTCTCTATTTGTCAATTGCCCGACCGTAATTTGTTCACCCAACATGCTTTTATCTTATGGGAGAGACACCTCTAGTGAACTGTGGACCCCGGTCCATTCTTTTAATACTGAAATACAAATCTGCTGCAATACTTGTTTTACTTTTTTCTCTGCAAACAATCATCTTCCACACAATACGGTTAATCCTTTGTTACAGCAAGCCGGTGAGATTGACAACCTCACTCGTTTCGTTGGGGCAAAGTACTTTGGTTGTGTTGTGCGAGTTCCACGTTGGCGCCGGAATCTCCGGTGTTGCGCCGCACTACATCCCGCCGCCATCAACCTTCAACGTGCTTCTTGACTCCCTACTCGGTTCGATTAAACCTTGGTTTCTAACGAGGGAAACTTGCCGCTGTGCGCATCACACCTTCCTCTTGGGGTTCCCAACGGACGTGTCAACTACACGCATCAAGCAAATTTACGGCGCCGTTGCCGGGGAGATCAAGACACGCTGCAAGGGGAGTCTCCACTTCTCAATCTCTTTACTTTGTTTTTTGTCTTGCTTTATTTTATTTACTACTTTGTTTGCTGCATTATATCAAAACACAAAAAAAATTAGTTGCTAGCTTTACTTTATTTGCTGTCTTGTTTGCTATATCAAAAATACAAAAAAAATAGTTACTTGCATTTACTTTACTTAATTCATCATGTTTCCTTTTAATTTTACCACAAAGAACATACCGGTAGGACAAGGGTCTATAATTGGGAGGAACAATATAGAAGAATTTTTCACCCATGTTAGTACCGTTGAAGATTTTGAAGATAGACACTTGGTAGAACTTGCTCCTACTTATGAAATTGCTGCTGCTGCTTTAGTCCGCTTGTTGGAAACTAAATTTGTTAATCTCAATCCTATAATCCAACACATGTTTCTTACACTTGGTGATTTGGAAGAGGGGGAAAAGAAAGATTTTGTTTTAGAAACCCTTCTTAGAGAATTTGGTGGTCTAGCAAGAGAGGCTAGAAAGGTCTTTGCTAAATTTAATATGCTTGGTTCTCATACTAATTTTGTTGGTCTCCTTGAAAAAATGGATATGGATAGGATAAGGTACACTAATAATGTTAATGATGGTGGGGAGATCAAAGCACCAATACCATGTAAACTCCTAGCTATGAATGATGCACTAGAACATAACTATGCTTGGCTTGTTCCTGAAAATTTGTTTGATGAGAGTAGCAAGCCCAAGACTAATGAAAAGGGAGACGCTGAAACTTATGTATCTAATATACTATGCATGGTTGAGAAAACTCCAAACCCCGCTGTAGGTGCACCACCCTTCGATAATACTTGAGATACACTTTCTGCGCCTAGCTGAAAGGCGTTAAAGAAAAGCGCTTATGGGAGACAACCCATGTTTTTACTCCAGTATTTTTGTTTTATATTTGTGTCTTGGAAGTTGTTTACTACTGTAGAAACCTCTCCTTATCTTAGTTTTATGTTTTGTTGTGCCAAGTAAAGTCTTTGATAGAAAAGTAAGTACTAGATTTGGATTACTGCACAGTTCCAGATTTCTTTGCTGTCACAAATCTGGGTCTATCTCCCTGTAGGTAGCTAAGAAAATTACGCCAATTTACGAGCATGATCCTCAGATATGTACGCAACTTTCATTCAATTTGAGCATTTTCGTTTGAGCAAGTCTGGTGGCCTAATAAAATCCATCTTTACGGACTGTTCTGTTTTGACAGATTCTGTCTTTTATTTCGCATTGCCTCTTTTGCTATGTTGGATGAATTTCTTTGATCCACTAATGTCCAGTAGCTTTATGCAATGTCCAGAAGTGTTAAGAATGATTGTGTCACCTCTGAACATGTGAATTTTTATTATGCACTAACCCTCTAATGAGTTGTTTCGAGTTTGGTGTGGAGGAAGTTTTCAAGGGTCAAGAGAGGAGTATGATGCAATATGATCAAGGAGAGTGAAAGCTCTAAGCTTGGGGATGCCCCGACGGTTCACCCCTGCATATATTAAGAAGACTCAAGCGTCTAAGCTTGGGGATGCCCAAGGCATCCCCTTCTTCATCGACAACATTATCAGGTTCCTCCCCTGAAACTATATTTTTATTCCATCACATCTTATGTACTTTGCTTGGAGCGTCGGTTTGTTTTTTATTTTTTGTTTTGTTTGAATAAAATGGATCCTAGCATTCACTTTATGGGAGAGAGACACGCTCCGCTGTAGCATATGGACAAATATGTCCTTAGGCTCTACTCATAGTATTCATGGCGAAGTTTCTTCTTCGTTAAATTGTTATATGGTTGGAATTGGAAAATGCTACATGTAGTAACTCTAAAATGTCTTGGATAATTTGATACTTGGCAATTGTTGTGCTCATGTTTAAGCTCTTGCATCATATACTTTGCACCCATTAATGAAGAAATACTTAGAGCTTGCTAATTTGGTTTGCATATTTGGTTTCTCTAGAGTCTAGATAACATCTAGTATTGAGTTTTGAACGACAAGGAAGACGGTATGGAGTCTTATAATGTTTACCATATGTCTTTTATGTGAGTTTTCTGTACCGTTCATCCTTGTGTTTGTTTCAAATAACCTTGCTAGCCTAAACCTTGTATCGAGAGGGAATACTTCTCATGCATCCCAAATACTTGAGCCAACCACTATGCCATTCGTGTCCACCATACCTACCTACTACATGGTATTTATCCGCCATTCCAAAGTAAATTGCTTGAGTGCTACCTTTAAAATTCCATCATTCACCTTTGCAATATATAGCTCATGGGACAAATAGCTTAAAAACTATTGTGGTATTGAATATGTACTTATGCACTTTATCTCTTATTAAGTTGCTTGTTGAGCGATAACCATGTTTCGGGGACGCCATCAACTATTCTTTGTTGGATATCATGTGAGTTGCTATGCATGTCCGTCTTGTCTCGAAGCAAGAGAGATCTACCACCTTCATGGTTGGAGCATGCATATTGTTAGAGAAGAACTTTGGGCCGCTAACTAAAGCCATGATTCATGGTGGAAGTTTCAGTATGGACATATATCCTCAATCTCATATGAGAATAATAATTGTTGCCACATGCTTATGCATTAAAGAGGAGTCCATTATCTGTTGTCCATGTTGTCCCGGTATGGATGTCTAAGTTGAGAATAATCAAAAGCGAGAAATCCAAAATGCGAGCTTTCTCCTTAGACCTTTGTACGGGCGGCATGGAGGTACCCCATTGTGACACTTGGTCAAAACATGTGCATTGCAAAGATCCGGTAGTCCAAGTTAATTAGGACAAGGTGCGGGCACTATTAGTATACTATGCATGAGACTTGCAACTTGTAAGATATAATGTACATAACTCATATGCTTTATTACTACCGTTGACAAAATTGTTTCATGTTTTCAAAATAAAAGTTCTAGCACAAATATAGCAATCGATGCTTTCCTCTTTGAAGGACCATTCTCTTTACTTTTATGTTGAGTCAGTTCACCTATCTCTCTCCACCTCAAGAAGCAAACACTTGTGTGAACTGTGCATTGATTCCTACATACTTGCATATTGTACTTGTTATATTACTCTATGTTGACAATTATCCATGAGATATACATGTTACAAGTTGAAAGCAACCGCTGAAACTTAATCTTCCTTTGTGTTGCTTCAATGCCTTTACTTTGATTTATTGCTTTATGAGTTAACTCTTATGCAAGACTTATTAATACTTGTCTTGAAGTACTATTCATGAAAAGTCTTTGCTATATGATTCACTTGTTTTCTCATGTCATTACCATTGTTTTGATCGCTGCATCCACTACATATGTTTACAAATAGTATGATCAAGGTTATGATGGCATATCACTTCAGAAATTATCTTTGTTATCGTTTTACCTGCTCGGGACGAGCGTAACTAAGCTTGGGGATGCTTGATACGTCTCCGACGTATCGATAATTTCTTATGTTCTATGCCATATTATTGATGATACCTACATGTTTTATGCACACTTTATGTCATATTCGTGCATTTTCCGGAACTAACCTATTAACAAGATGCCAAAGTGCCAGTTCTCGTTTTCTCGCTGTTTTTGGTTTCAGAAATCCTAGTAACGAAATATTCTCGGAATTGGACGAAACGAAGACCCAGGGGCCTATTTTTCCACGGAGCTTCCAGAAGACCGAAGAACACACGAAGTGGGGCCACGAGGTGGCGACACCACAAGGCGGCGCGGCCCAGGGGGAGCCCGCGCCGCCCTATGGTGTGCCCCCCTCGTCTGGCCCCCGACTCTGCCCTTCCGCCTACTTAAAGCCTCCGTCGCGAAACCCCTGAGGCGAAAAACCACGATACGGAAAACCTTACTGAGACGCCGCCGCCGCCGATCCCATCTCGGGGGATCTCGGAGATCTCCTCCGGCACCCTGCCGGAGAGGGGATTCATCTCCCGGAGGACTCTACACCGCCATGGTCGCCTCCGGAGTGATGAGTGAGTAGTTCACCCCTGGACTATGGGTCCATAGCAGTAGCTAGATGGTTGTCTTCTCCTCATTGTGCTTCATTGTTGGATCTTGTGAGCTGCCTAACATGATCAAGATCATCTATCTGTAATTCTATATGTTGTGTTTGTCGGGATCCGATGGATAGAGAATGCCATGTCATGTTAATTATCAAGTTATTACACATGTGTTGTTTATGATCTTGCATGCTCTCCGTTTCTAGTAGAGGCTCGGCCAAGTTTTTACTTTTAACTCCAAGAGGGAGTATTTATGCTCGATAGTGGGTTCATGCCTGCATTGACACTCGGGACAAGTGACGAAAGTTCTAAGGTTGTGTTGTGCTCGTTGCCACTAGGGATAAAACATTGGCGCTATGTCCGAGGATGTAGTTGTTGATTACATTACGCACCATACTTAATGCAATTGTCTCGTTGCTTTGCAACTTAATATCGGAAGGGGTTCGGATGATAACCTCGAAGGTGGACTTTTTAGGCATAGATGCGGTTGGATAGCGGTCTATGTACTTTGTCGTAATGCCCAATTAAATCTCACTATACTTATCATGTCATGTATGTGCATTGTTATGCCCTCTCTATTTGTCAATTGCCCGACCGTAATTTGTTCACCCAACATGCTTTTATCTTATGGGAGAGACACCTCTAGTGAACTGTGGACCCCGGTCCATTCTTTTAATACTCGAAATACAAATCTGCTCGCAATACTTGTTTTACTCGTTTTCTCTCGCAAACAATCATCTTCCACACAATACGGTTAATCCTTTGTTACAGCAAGCCGGTGAGATTGACAACCTCACTCGTTTCGTTGGGGCAAAGTACTTTGGTTGTGTTGTGCAGGTTCCACGTTGGCGCCGGAATCTCTGGTGTTGCGCCGCACTACATCCCGCCGCCATCAACCTTCAACGTGCTTCTTGACTCCTACTGGTTCGATTAAACCTTGGTTTCTAACTGAAGGAAACTTGCCGCTGTGCGCATCACACCTTCCTCTTGGGGTTCCCAACGGACGTGTCAACTACACGCATCACATGTCACTACAGAAATTATTCTTTTTCTTGTTTACCTGCTCGGGACGAGCAGGAACTAAGCTTGGGGATGCTGATACGTCCCCGACGTATCCATAATTTCTGTCGTTCCATGCTTGTTTTATGACAATACTTACATGTTTTGCTTGCACTTTATGATGATTTCATGCATTTTCCGGAACTAACCTATTAACAAGATGCCACAGTGCCGCTTCTCGTTTTCTCGCTGTTTTTGGTTCCGAAAAGGCTGTTCGGGCAATATTCTCGAATTCGACGAAACGAAGACCAAACCTCCTATTTTTCCCGGAAGCGTCCGGAACACCGAAGAAGAGTCGGAGAGGGGCCGGAGGGCCACCACACCATAGGGCGGCGCGTCCCGGCCCGGGGCCCGCGCCGGCTCGTGGTGTGGCGCCCCCGGTGCCCCCTCGCGCCGCCTCTTCGCCTATTTAACCCCTTTCGACCTAAAAACACCGTAACTCCGGACGAAACTCCGTAAAGACTCCGGGGCGCCGCCACCATCGTGAAACTCCAATTCGGGGGACAGAAGTCTCTGTCCCGGCACCCGCCGGGACGGGGAAGTGCCCCCGAAGCCATCTCCATCAACGCCATCACCTCCATCATGCTCCGTGAGTAGTTCCCCCATGGACTACGGGTTCTAGCCGTAGCTAGTTGGTATTCTCTCCCCCATGTACTTCAATACAATGATCTCATGAGCTGCCTTACATGATTGAGATTCATCCGATGTAATCGGTGTTGTGTTTGTCGGGATCCAATGGATTGTTACATTATGATTGTCTATCTACAAAGTTTATGAAGTTATTGTTGCTGCAATCTTGTTATGCTTAATGCTTGTCACTAGGGCCCGAGTGGCATGATCTTAGATTTGAGCTCTATAATTATTGCTTAGATTGTATCTACAAGTTGTATGCACATGTCGCTGTCCGGAACCAATGGCCCCGAAGTGACGTAAATCGGGACAACCGGAGGGGATGGTAGTGATGTGAGGGACACATGTTTTCACGGAGTGTTAATGCTTTGCTCCGGTGCTCTATTAAAAGGAGTACCTTAATATCCAAGTAGTTTCCCTTGAGGCCCGGCTGCCACCGGCTGGTAGGACAAAAGATGTTGTGCAAGTTTCTCATTGCGAGCACGTACGACTATTATTGGAAAACATGCCTACATGATTAATGATCTTGATATTCTCGTCTTAATGCTATTTCAATCCTATCAATTGCCCGACCGTAATTTGTTCACCCAACACTTGTTATTGGAGAGTTGCCACTAGTGTAGATAGTCGGGAACCCCGGTCCATCTTTCATCATCATATACTCGTTCTACATGTCAATCTGTTTTCCGGTGCCATTGCTCTCATATTACTATTACCGCTGCTCGTGTTATCGTTACTACTGCTCCCATATTATCGCTACTTTCACATCACCCCCGTTGCTAGTGCTTTTCCAGGTGCAGCTGAATTGACAACTCAGTTGTTAAGGCTTATAAGTATTCTTTACCTCCCCTTGTGTCGAATCAATAAATTTGGGTTTTACTTCCCTCGAAGACTGTTGTGATCCCCTATACTTGTGGGTCATCAGGTAGCACTCCAATTTTGAGATGGAATAATAAGATGTGGGCTATGCGCAAACATCTCTCTGGTTGGGCTACCCATATGGTTGGTATTTAAAAAAATGAGAAGGCTCGCTTATCAACTGTGATTGATGAACTGGAGGCTTTGGATGAGGTTAGACCGCTGTCTATGCAAGAGATTGAACTTAAGAATCAATCCAATGCGTAGATAGCGAGTCTGCTCAGGGAAGAGGAGCTCAAATGGTATCAGCGTTCCAAAGCCCAATTCATACTGGAAGGAGATTCCAGTACGTGTTACTTCCATGGTGTAGCCAATGGGAGAGATCGGAAAAAACGTATTCATTCTCTGGTACAAGATGAAGGGGTGATTGAAGGCCATGAGCAACTCAAATCCTACATTACGAATTATTATAAAGGTCTGTTTGGTCCTCCAGAGGAAACTGGTTTTTCTTTAAACGAGGACTTAACGGATGACATACCCCAAGTTTCTGTGGAGGAAAATGGTCTTCTGACTGCACCTTATTCAGAGGAAGAGGTTCAGAAGGAAATTTTTCAAATGGAACGTAATGAAGCACCGGGTCCAGATGGTTTCCCAGCTGAGTTTTACCAAACTTTTTGGGATACTATTAAACCGGACCTTCTAGCTTTGTTCAGTGCCTTGCACATGGGACAACTAGTATTATTTCGTCTAAATTTTGGTGAAGTAATCTTGTTACCGAAAGTTAATGAGGCAGAAAGGATTCAACAATATACACCCATCTGCCTTTTAAACGTAAGTTTCAAGATTTTCACGAAAGTGGCCACCATTAGACTTAATACGGTAGCGGATCATGTTGTCCGTCCATCATAGACCGCTTTCATGCAAGGAAGGAATATCCTAGATGGAGTCGCGGTTCTGCATGAGACAGTACATGAAATGCATACTAAGAAATTACATGGGGTTATTTTAAAATTAGATTTTGAAAAGGCCTACGATAAGGTCAAGTGGTCTTTCCTTCAGCAGACGCTTAGGATGAAAGGTTTTTCTCCTGAGTGGCGAGCTCTTATCAACGATTTCGTGTATGGAGGAAGTGTGGCAATCCGGGTTAATGATTACACTGGATACTATTTCCAGACACGAAAAGGGTTACGCCAGGGGGATCCGTGGTCTCCAATGTTGTTTAACATTGTAGCGGATATGCTGGCGATCCTGATAGAGAGGGCCAAGTCTGAAGGCCAAATTGAAGGGGTGATTCCACATCTGGTAGATGGTGGTTTATCTATCCTTCAATATGCCGATGATACAATTCTTTTTATGGATCATGATCTCGAAAAAGCTCGCAACCTAAAATTAATTTTGGCAGCTTTTGAGCAGTTATCGGGATTAAAAATCAATTTCCATAAAAGTGAGTTGTTTTGCTTCGGTGATGCCCAAAACGATACGACTTTATATGCAGAGTTGTTTGGTTGTGGGCAAGGCCAGTTTCCTATTCGCTATTTGGGTATTCCGATTCATTATCGAAGACTCACAATTGCTGAATGGAAAATTGTGGAAGAAAGATTACAAAAGCGCCTTAGTAGTTGGAAAGGCAAATTGTTGTCCCTGGGAAGAAGATTGGTACTAATTAATTCAGTACTGACAAACATGGTACTGTATATGTTATCATTCTTCCTAGTACCAAAAGAAATACTGCATAAACTCGATTATTATCGATCCAGATTCTTTTGGCAAGGGGACAGCGAGAAAAAGAAATATCGATTGGTTAAATGGAGTATAGTTTGTAGTCCCAAAGAGCAAGGAGGGCTTGGAGTTCATGACCTGGAAGTCAAGAATTTAACACTTCTAGGTAAATGGTTGTTTAAGCTTCTTACCGAGGATGGGATATGGCAAACCATTCTTACGAGAAAGTATTTGGGTTCGAAGACATTATACCAAGTGGTTTGGAAACCATGGGATTCACACTTCTGGGTTGGTCTCATGGCGGCAAAGAATGTCTTCTTCCGCCATGGTACTTTATCTCGATTAAGAATGGGGCACAGATACGGTTATGGGAGGACACTTGGTTAGACAATGCACCCTTAAGTGAACAGTATCCTGCTTTGTATAATATTGTCCGTCGCAAAAGTGATACCATTTCTACGGTAATGGCTACCTCACCTCTAAATGTGACGTTCAGAAGAGTTTTACTTGGGCAAAGGCTGTTAGCATGAAATACCCTGACCCACCGGCTGGGAGATATACACCTATCACCAGAACCAGATGAATTCAGGTGGAATCTTAATGCGGATGGCTCTTTCTTGGTAAAATCACTATACAATGTGATTCTTCATTCTGATATACCGGTTGATAATAATAATTTTTTTTGGAAGATGAAGATATCACTAAAAATCAAGATTTTTGGATGGTACCTTCGTCAAGGAGTTATCCTCACCAAAGACAATCTTGTTAAGAGAAACTGGCATGGAAGTACACGGTGTGTTTTCTGTCAACAGGACGAAACAATTAAACACCTTTTCTTCAAGTGCCAATTTGCAAAATCTATATGATCAGTCATCCAAGTAGCGTCTACCCTGTTTCCCCTGACTAGTGTGGCCAATGTCTTTGGCAATTGGCTACATGGTGTCGATCCAAGGTTCAAGTTGCTTCTTAGGGTGGGGGCGCTGACAGTCATCTAGGCACTATGGCTAAGTAGAAATGACAAGATTTTTAACGACAAAATTGTTCCCTTTTGCAGGTTATATACAGATGCACAGCTGTTCTCCGTTCGTGGTTACCTCTTCAGCGAGTGGAGAACCGATACCTGTTTACGGAGGTCTGTACACGGTTGGAGGGATACTTTTTCCTAACATGGGTGGCAGCATAGTCTACGGATTGAAGCTCCATCCACACCTTAGGCGTTTTATATTTCATCGTTTCGATATGTATTTATTCTAGTTTTTGTTTTATCAGATTGTTCTCTTGGACCTATAAACGGCTGTGTGCATCCTGGTTATGCAGAGACTGGATGTAATTACTTATCAAAGTAATAAAACATCCTTTATCGAAAAATCTAGACACTCTATGTTCGCACACAAAATTTCGCGAAGAAATGTCATTTTCTATGGCTTGTGTAAAAAAGATAATTTTGTGCTTGAAAATAGGTTTTCATGAAACATTTTTTTTGTCTTTTTTACATAGAACACATAAAATGTCTTTTCATCGCCAAATTTTGTGTGCGAACATAGAACGTCCGGATGTACACCCGGGTTTTTTATTTAAATTCCTTTAACATTTTAAAGTGGATTTAAAATGTATTTTTTTAAATAGGTATATTTAGACCTATGAGCCAAAACACCATGTCTAGTCTCGGTTGGAAGTTGGAACTAACTTGTAATATCCCAAATTTCAAAACAATTAAGAAGACCCAATTCCCTTTTTTCCCAAAATTTGGAACCAACAAAAACTTTATTTGAGTTCTATAATGTGCATAGTGCTCATGCATGTAGGGTGAGTTTTGCCATGATGTTTGTTTGAAGTATGTGACAATGTTTCTAAACCCTAAACCTTACCCTTTTCAAAATCAAAGAGAAACCCAGAAAAGGAAAAAAACAAATAAAAAGGTGAAGCATATATGGGCATATAGCCATATTTGCAAATATAGGTCTATGCCCTATCTACTTTACCAAAATGGTGGTGAACCAAGGTTGAACTCAACCTAACCCTAAATGAAACCTAAACCTTGCTCTTTGGAGTAAAAAAGAAACAAAACAAAAGAAAAGGAAAATAAAAGAAAAAGACATATGAGAGCAAATAGCCATTTTGCAAATCTTGGCCCAAGCCATTTTTACTTTGTCGAAATGGCTTGGAAACCTTTGTAAACTCATATTACTCACTTCTGAATCAAAGAAACACAAATCAAATCAAAAGAAAAATCAAATCTAAGTTGCATGTGATAATGGTCAAATCTACCACTATTAACATGATACCCACTTTGAGCCCTTGTATTAAGCAATTCTTAAACCAAACCCTCCCAACTCATTTCTCCTTATCCAAGAGCACATCAAGGTGAATACTTTTTGTGTTGCCCAACCTTGCTGACTCTGCCTCAATTGCTTAATATAAGCATGCCAAGTGGCAACATTGAAACAGAACTAGATCTTACCCATTTTGGATTTTCTCAAACCAGCTTCATTTTGCAAACCAACACCACCAGGAGATGCCAAAGATTATCTGAAACACACCCAAGAAATATTTTTGCAAAATTCAAAGTTGAAGTTCATGCGGCCATTGTGTCGAACACTTGGTGGGCAGAAATCAGAGATGAGCAAACTCTCTTATATCTAGAAGATTTTAGACTAAACACTCACCCATTATGTCATCATTGACTTCTCCTTGCATTCTCTGAACAATGCTAAGCATTAGTACCACAGTACCATCATGGAGATGATCAAGACGCCCATGACGAGCCCTATGTCACTCACCATGCCCTCATCATCACCTGCCCTCTCCTCTCACCCTCACCTTGTCAAAGAGGCTTACCTCACCCCACTGGACACGCTGGTACTCGCCATCGATCACGGAGACGTGTGCACCGTCGGGAACACGACGCGCCCAGACACGCCCAGACGCGCCAGGACGCGCGTGGACACGCCCTGGACACGCCAGAGCGCGTCGTCGCCTCGTAGCTTCAGCACTCCCCTCGCTCTCTCCTCTCGCCCGCAGCTTCGCCACGATGCCACCTACCTCCCAGACATCCCCATTGGCCCGCGCGTGCCCTATAGCCGACGCCATCGTCACCGTCCTCCGCCACGGTACTGCGAGGACGACGACGTCACCCGCACGCCCTCGTCCACCATTTTCAACGCCATCACGCTCGTCCTACTCGCCATGACCTCAGGAACAACCCTACGTCCTTGCATTGCCCCTTCGCCGCCCAGAACGTCGTCGCCATGAACGACCCGAGCCTGCCCCGCAGCACCCCCTCGCCGCTATAAAAGGAGGACACCCCTGCTCTCTCCCTTCACACCAATCTTCTTCCCTCTCCCTCCTGAGCCTCCCTGACTCCTTCCCCTCTCCAATTACGCCCTAGCTCGCCGGAATTTCATCGGAGACCGCCGCTACCGTGGCCAGATCGAGGCGACGACTCTGACCACCTCAGACTCTCCCACGACCCTCGTTCGCCTCGCCGTCTTCTTCCACGTCGATCGCCGCCGACGCCAAGCCTCGCTGGAGCGCCAGTGAGTCTTCGTCCCCCTAGCTCCGCCGCACCCAGGGTTAGCTCTCGTCGACGGAGACGACGCGCCTCGGCCGTCGATCTTCTGTCTAATCCTACGGTCCACCTTCATGCGTACCGATTCGGGTTTAAAGACCCACTGACATGTGGGGTCCGCTGTCAGGCGGCCTGCTGCGCACCGAAGCGAAGCTGGGCCGGCCCGTTAGCGTTTTCCGCCTAAGCCCTTTTATTTGAATTCGATTTATCTCCTTTAACTGAAATTCAATACTGGTGCCCAATTCAAAATTTAATAAACAAAATCTACTGAGCCAAATTTGATGAACTTTATATTTCTGGAAAGCTTATGAAATTGTCTATCCAACCCAATAAGTCTCAACCCTTGATTCATTACAGAGAAATTGCAATAAAAATAACAAGGTAGGAGGTTTTCAGATTTCAAACATTTTTATAAAATCAACCATGAAGTATTTTGAGTTGATTCCAACTCTCAAAAATCACATTTCATATTGTCTATCTGAATATGTAAAAATATAGCATAGTTGTTACCATGATCATGGGATAGAGCAAAATAATGGCTATGTGGCCATTTCTAGTCCATTTAAATTACCCAAAATTATTTATTAAAGAGTATGAGAGGTTTTCTCTCATTTAAATCATTGTCTCAAGTAATTCAATATGAGGAAATAACTTTGGTATAAAGAACCTCATATTTAATTTCTTGATGATATTAAAATGTTCCATAGTAGTGTTTAAATTGCATGAGGTGTAATACCTCATTTAAATCATTTTTCCCAAATGATAAATATGAAGTGTTGACCTGGGTCAACATGAGTTCATACTTTATTATTTGAGGAGATTAAATCTTAACAAGATTCAATGAGAGGAAATTATTTCTCAAAGAAAATAAATAGAAGCCCTAATCCATATTTCAATAAAAGGAAATTATTATTCTTACAAGTAAACAAAGCCAACCACCATGCTAATAATGTTGTGATGCTAGATTAGCTTGTGTGATCCCTTGAATGTTAAGTCTAGCACTTAAGAATTGTTTGGTGATTGTATACCTCGTATCTGTTTATAGACGCTAGTACCGAAGACTACCAGGAGGAGGAGGTCTTCTACGAGGAGGACGAAGAAAACTTTGATCACTGTACCAATCAAGGCAAGCTATACTCTTGCAAGCTACCCTAATGCAAGCTCTACTTGAGCAAGGCACCAATACTATACTACTTTGTGTTTTACTTTCCAAGTCCTAGTTTTTATCTTACAAAGCTTTTACTTTGCTTATCAATGTTTACTTTTATAGTTAACTTGAGTCTAGATAAGGAGTAGTACAAGAACATCAAAGTCAGCCTAGAGAGCTACAAGTTAGTTAGCACCCCTCATGACTAGTTGCTAGTGCTAAAACTAAATTGACTACTCTAGATGGGAACATGTGAATCTTTTTACTTTGAAAACCTTGGAATGATGAGTCATTCTATTGAAAGATTTTGAAGGTGAATGTGACTTGAATGACATGGTGAATTTGATAAAAACTGATGATTGGATTCGGATGCGATACCATTCCAATTTTAGAGTACCTCCACAATACCTGATTATGGGTAAGACTTTAGCTGGAAATTTATGTGTCTTAGTATGGGTTCCCTCTGAACAAGCGTCATAGGGGTTTTACCGAGGCTGCCTCCGTTGAAAGTGAAATGACGTGAAATAAGGTGAATGTCCGACCCAAGCCCTGTGCAGTTCCTAGGATGGCAGTTTGCCATCACTAGGAGGCCAAACTCATGGGGAGGTTCCTATACTAGGGTATGTAAGTGAAAGGTTAATGGTTGATGATCCGCATACTGAGTATGTTTATTCAGGGCTATCCCTGACGGATGTAATCAAATGTTGTGGCACAATTGTGCAACCTCTGCAGAGTGTAAAATTATTCGAATAGCCGCGTCCGCGGTCATGGACAGTTGGAAAGGCCATACTGTTCCGTCATCATAACCTTTCAAAATGTGACATGTGACTGGTGATTTGAGACTTGAACTTGATTTATGAATTTGACTTGATCACAACAGAGTTGTGGGAATGACACTAATGTTCCCACTTGAGTTAGTTAGGCAAATAAAGAGTCTTTTATTTATTAAGTGCTTACGAAATAAAACTGGCTTTATGCAAATAAACCTAGAGCCTAGAACTCCATTGATATAGTTGATAGTGCTTACACTGGTATTATTTTGCGATTACTTTAAAGTACTCATGGCTTTGTCCCTGGCTATTCAAATGGCCAGACTATGAAGAGGAGCACCACTACCAGGAAGATGGACATCAGGACGTCTATGATAACTAGGACTACTCCTGACGTCAAGCGTTGACTGTGGAACAGATGGACCGCTACTACGTTTCTTCCGCTGTGTGTTTTGTAATTGATCATTAGATCAACTCTTATTGTAAGACTGAATCATGTGATCCCTTGATGTAAGACTATTATGGTTTGTAATGAATGATGTTCTGTGATATCAATCTATTATGGCTCGCAAAAACAATATTCCTGGAATTGCGATGTATGACATAATAGGCATCTGGACTTAAAAATCCGGGTGTTGACAATGACGTCATCGAATCTAAGTTGCAACATGGGTTGTAACTCATCATTAGCACAGTTCACGAAGCAAACCTAACGGTTTGGGTGGAACTTTTCTAGTTGTAACCTCACTTGAAACTGAATTTTTTATAGTTGCAACCGCATTTGCAACTTAAAAAAAATCTCAATCTCAACCCCACTTGTAATTCAAGTGCATGAATCACGATGCAAATTTGACACTAAGTTAGCTCTTAGTCTACTAAGAACTACCAATTTCCATTTTATGCACGTACGTCTCATACGAACAGAGAAGACTCTGAAAGGCCAATGCGCTAAATTAGCTAGTATACTGAATCTTCGCTCCGACAGTCTTTCTATATTGATACCTCGAAAATTGTACGTCAGGGGTACTGTACACTCATTCAAAACCAGTACCCCAGCAAATATAATTAAGCCCAAGTTGGCCATGTGTGTGCATGCAGGCGCGGAGCCGGCAGGGGTACTCGCGCTCACAGTGAAAAGATTTCAGTTGCCATGGCCACGGGCCGGGGTGTTAGCTGGCTGGCGACGCTCGTGCACGCGCGCGCAACTTGACAAGGATCATCACATGGAACTTCCCCAATGATTGCCGCAACTGCTAACCATCCGGCGACGATGGACGCCGCTGATTGATTAGCGCAATGGCTTTGCTAACCATCAGCACTTACATGACCGTACTGCCGACGATCGACTACTATCTACAGGACCATTTTGCGTGCCTGAGATTGATGTAAGTGTGAGCAAATTGACTGGCCGTGTTCGCGATCAACGTCGCTAGCGATCTGCTGAGAGGCTGAGAGGGAGGAGGAGCAGCTATTTGTGCAGTGGCCATGTTGGCATGCATCAGGTTGGATTGAGATGGACTGCGTGCGTGCGATGCAAGGACAAGAGCCGGCCATGACAGGGAAGAAACAAGCGCACGAGACGTGGCGACGTCAAGCAATTATTACCCAATTTATCGAGCTGTCCTCTCTCCCCACAACGACTACACTCACTGTTCTTTTTTCTCGCTTTAAGGAAAGTTTGTTGGTTTTGCCCTAGATCCTTGCGAGCTCGTGACCTGAAACACAGCGAGAAACAACAGATACAAGAACCCTAGATCGAACGAGAGAAGAACGATTTTCGTTGGTGCATATCTCTTTTATTTTCCTTCCTTGCTTCTCTAACTTTTATAGACGTTTTACAGATAGACTCCACGCCCAACACGGCTCACAAACCGAACCCAACACGACGTGACCCGTACGTATACGGTTTAAACCTTCCTAAACGAACGACAAGATTAACTTCTACAATCACCTCCTTAAGCTTGTCGCTTCTTGTCTTCCTTTATTTCTTGAACACCAACCTTGCACCTCATTTCTTGAAACTTCGGCCTACTCAACGCCTTTGTCAAGATATCTGCAAGTTGCTCGTTTGTGCAAACATATTGCACATCTATGCTTCCAGCTTCCACACGGTCTCGGATAAAATGATATCGTATTTCAATGTGCTTCGTTCGCTCATGAAATACCGGATTCTTGCAAAGTGCAATAGCTGATCTGGTTATCTATCCGGAGCACCACTGGTTCCACCTCCTTCTTCATCATCGGATCAGCCAATAGCCTTCCTAACCACAAAGCCCGGCACGCTGCTGAGCTTGCAGAAATATATTCTGCTTCACATGAGGAAAGTGCCACTACTTTGCTGCTACGAGAGCACCAACTGATCGGGTTGCAGCCAAGGTAGAATACCATTCCGGATGTACTTTTCCGATCATCTATGTCACCTGCCAAATCACTATCCGAATAACCATGAAGCTTCAGCCCTTCTTCTCCTTTTTCATACACGCATCCATGATCCAAAGTCCCCTTGACATACCGCAACACTTGCTTCACAGCTAGCAAGATGTTCGGTAGTCGGTTTCTCCATGAAGCGACTCACAATGCCAACAGAGTGAGCTATATCCGGCCGTGTATGAATCGGGTAGCGTAGACTTCCCACTATGCTTCGGTATTGAGTGCTGTCCACGAGAGGATTCGAGCTCTCCTTGCTCAACTTTGCTCGTGGATCCATGGGAATCAAAGTTGGGTTACAATCTTTCATCCCACACTTGTCCAAGATCTTTGCTGCATATGCCGCTTGACTCAAGGAAATTTTACCGGAGCTTTGATGCACTTCAATACCAAGATAGTAGCTGAGCAAACCAAGATCACTCATGCTAAACGAGCGTCTTCATCCGATTTTTGAAAGCATCAATTTCTTTAGCACTTCCTCCGGTGATGATTAAATCATCAACATAAACTCCAACCAAGAGTCTTTCTCCTCTTCGGCTTCTCTTATACACGAGCATGCTCTAATGGACACTTTTCAAAACCAAGAGCAACTAGTGATTTGTCCGAGTTTCGAATTCCATGCCCTAGGCGCTTGACGGAGTCCATACAACGCCTTGTGCAATTTCAGCACCTTGTGCTCTTCTCCTTTCTTCTCAAAGCCGGGCGCTTGGGCCACATACACCTCCTCAACTAGATCACCATTCGAAACGCTGATTTCACATCCATGTGATGTACTTGCCATCCTTCTTGAGCTGCAATAGCTATCGGCAATCTTCTTGTTTCCAGTCGAGCTACAGGTGCAAACACTTCTTCAAAGTCTATGCCCTGTCTTTGTACATACCCTTTTGCCACTAAACGCGCCTTATGCTTCGCAACTTCTCCTTTGCTATCCCTTTTCAGTTTAAAAACCCACTTCAAACCAATAGCTTTGTGACCAACAGGCAATGTGGTCAATGTCCACGTCTTGTTATCATTGATAGATGACAACTCTTCTTCCATAGCACGTCTCCAACTTGGCACATCCTTTGCTTCATTGTAGTTTCCTGGTTCTTCTATTCCGAGAAGACATAGCCCAGAATACTCAAAATCTATAGGAACCGTATCCCTGTAGATTGAGGAGACATTGCGTAGACGTAGTGGTTCGCTCTCCGAGGATGCACCCACCGACGCAGCCGCCGGCGTCCTTGGAGAGTTCGGCGCAGCCTGCACAGGCGTTGCCGGAGGATCTTCAGGGTTCCAAACTTCAAGCTCAGGATAGTGGTCCGCAAAACCATCACCATCTTCGGTCGGACCATCATCGGCGGGTGTATCGAACACACCAATATCCTGCGAGTTCTCTATCTCCTGTGGATCATCTCGCGAGACCATCCTTAGCCACCTCAACACCTGCATCAAGGTGAGTAGAAAACTCAACAACAAACGGCTCATTATTAGCATTAGCCCCGTCCGGTTCGTTGTCCCATCTCCAAGCTTTTTCTTCCTCGAACACCACATCTCTAGAAATGTGAAGTTTCTTTGTCACCGGATCATACATCCGATATGCCTTCGAGTGTGCAACCGTCTCATAGCCGATAAAGACCATCTTTGTGCTGCGATCTTCAAGCTTGGTTAGGAGAGGCGTTGGCTTCTTGACGTGTCCAATACAACCGAACGTTCTCATATGCGCCACATTTGGCTTCCTCCCATAGATAGCTTCATACGGAGTCTTATCAGGCACACTCTTTGTAGGTGCCCTGTTTAGCGAGTATACTTGCCGTGGTAACCGCCTCTCCCCAAAACGAGTTTGGCAGATTCTTGCTCTTGAGCAAGCTGCGAGCCATAGCCACCACGGTTTGATTTCTTCTCTCAACTACTCCGTTCTGCTGAGGTGAGTAAGGAGCGATAAGGAACCTCTTTATACCCTTCTCTTCACGGTAGTCATTGAACTCCCTTGATGTGAATTCTCCTCCACGGTCGGTGCGTAAGGAGCGCACTTGCAGCTTCAGCTCCATCTCTGTCGCTGCCTTTACCTTCGGGAATGCCTCGAAAGCCTCATCTTTGCTTCTTATCAAGACTATCCACATGTACCGTGAGAAATCGTCCACTATCGGGAGAAAGTACTTCTTCCCCGCATTTGTGGCCGGTGTGATCGGACCACATAGATCACCGTGGAGTAGTTCCAACGGTGTAGACGCCACGAAGCTTGACGCGGCTGGGAATGACGCCCTATGCTTGTTTCCCAACGAGGCAACCATCGCAAACACGCTCTAGCTGATCAATGTGCGGCATCCCTAGCACCATCTCCTTGTCAGCTAGCTTCTTTAGGGCATGAAAGTTCACATGACCGTACCTTCCATGCCACAGCCATGAAGCTTCCCTTGATTTTGCTACCCAGCACTCCGGTTTGGATTCGTTGATATTCAGAATATACAACCGGTTGCTCGAGCGTTTAACCTTTGCAAGCACTTTCCTTGCCCTGTCCCATAGAGTCATATAACCATCGACGACCAAAGTTTTGCAGCCATATTCATCTAGCTGACCAATACTTACTATATTACTCTTCAACCGTGGTATGTAATACACCTCGGTGAGTATTCGATGCTCGCCGTTTTGGCACTCAAACGAGGACAGATCCTTTTCCGCATATTTCCACTATGGAGCCGTCTCCGAATTTAGCCGAACCGGTGACACCTCTCGTCAAGCTCGGTGAATTTTTCTTCGCAGCTCGTCATGTGGTTACTGGCTCCGGTATCAAGGTACCACCGCGTGTTCGATTGCCTTTAAGCTTTGGGAAAACCTTCCTCTCATGCAAGAATACTCTGCTACGGTTCAGACAAGCATCATCTAATGTCAGAACGCAGGTTTCTGCCAACAGCATGTGTTCCTCATGATCATCGCCTCTCTTTGCCAGATTAGCCTTCAGCCTTCTATCTGGTTCCTTGCAGTCCTTTGCAAAGTGCCCCTTTTTATTGCAGTTGAAGCACTTCACCTCCGAAACATCATGATCGGGGGCCTGCGTTCATCGACAAAACGGTCACCCTTGCCATGGCTAGGGTTTCGCGGACGTGCTTGCCCACGGTCCTTTCCGCCACCACGACCATCATTGTTCTTACTCGCCCGAGGCTTGGTATTTCTTCCTCTCTTTTGCTACTCGAGCTTCCATCTCAGCATGTGTATACGGCAGTTTTTCACCGCTGTCCTTTGCTTCTTTCTTCCCCTTCGATTTTCCTCGTGCGTCCGCAATCTGCCGATCGCTTCGAGCACGGTCATCTTGGTGATGTCCGTGAACTGCTCGATGGTCCCGATAATATCTGTGAATTTATCCGTGACCGAGGCAAACGGTTTCTCTACGACCTCCGTGTACGTGACTTTGCCGTCAAGAGACTTGATCTCACCGACCGGGTTCGTGATCTTCACGAGAATATTCGGCGATCGTCTCTCCTTTTGACATCTCCAACTTGTTAAGCTGCCGCTTTAGCACTTGTGCACGGGCGCGCTTTACTTTGTCTTCGCCGACCCGCATCTCCCGGATGGCTTCCCATGCCTCCTTCGCCGTCGCATAGTCTGCGAGGGTCATCACCATGGAGTCTGGTACAGACTGCGAGAGAGCCGCCATAGCGCCCCCATCGACCTCTTCGTCGACTTCGTCCTCGCCTTCTATCGCCTTCCAGACACGGAGATTCCGGAGGATGAATTTCATCTTAGTGGCCCAAACCATATAATTTGTGTCGTTGAGCATCGGGTACTGGATCGGCACGGCGTTCGTTCTTGGCATCATCGCAAGCGGCTTGCTGCTTGATTGCGATTCGACCAGAGCCTTCTTCGCCGCCTCCGCCTTTGCCTTGTCATCGTCCGACATGTACTCTCGACTGGCTAGGCCTCGAGTTCAACCAGGGCTCTGATACCACTTGTTGGTTTTGCCCTAGATCCTTGCGAGCTCGTGACCTGAAACACAGCGAGAAACAACAGATACAAGAACCCTAGATCGAACGAGAGAAGAACGATTTTCGTTGGTGCATATCTCTTTTATTTTCCTTCCTTGCTTCTCTAACTTTTATAGACGTTTTACAGATAGACTCCACGCCCAACACGGCTCACAAACCGAACCCAACACGACGTGACCCGTACGTATACGGTTTAAACCTTCCTAAACGAACGACAAGATTAACTTCTACAAAGTTAAGCAAAATCTCAGCTTAACCCTTCTTCTTCCCATTGCCAGGGAGTCGATCATATTTAGCTTCGTGGAGCCGAGGGAGAAGATCAATGGCTTAGTATCAATTATCGAGTTGTAGATTATCAAAAATCTATAGCTGGATAACTGATAGTCAGAGGAATGCTTGATTTCATTATCAATCGATCACTTGAACCGCTGTCTGAACCAACTTCACTAGTGGTCATGATGGAAACCCGCCGAAGATCAGTAACTAACAGTGGCAAGGGAATACTCTATGGTGCCCAAGCAAAGCAAGACAGTCAGACATACACCCCCAAGCAGGCAGCGTGTCTGCAACTAAGGGCTATTATAGGTTTTCCTCTTCGGATTAAACTATATGAGCAGGGAGCCACAGCCACGCCAATAATAGCTGCGCATAGTTTAGAGATATGGCAAAGCACACACTATATAGAAACTGAATGGCCTGTGATGGCTCCAAGTATACCCCCTTACAGCTCAGTCTACAGCTTAGAACCTAGTTCTTCCACATGGCCAAGTGAAATCCACCCCTATATAAACGCCCCCTCTCTCCCATTACACCCCCACACCACCACACACATACAACACAAGCTAGCTAGTCTACAAAGTAAGGCCAGCTACAACACAACTACACATTTGTGGAGGAGAGAGAGAGAGCGAGAGAGTGATGACAAGGAAGATGTTCATGGCGACGGGGGGCAAAAGCGGCGGCAGTAGGTATAGGGGAGGGATGGTGTCATTGAGGAGGAGGAGGCCGTTCCAGCTCATGGTGCTGAGGAGGCTCCGGGAGCTCAAGAAGATCGTGCCCGCCAGCACCGCCCGCCGCCGCGAGGCCGACGTGGACGCGCTGCTCCGCCGGACGGCCGAGTACATATGCGTGCTCGAGCTCAAGGTGGCCGTCCTCCGGAAGGTTTCCGCCATCTGCGGCGCCTAGCTAGCTCGGGCGGCTCCAGCTAGCTAGCCGGACCGGCCATCTCGACATTTTGCATGTCAGCTTACGCTGCTGTACATGTAAGAAGAGAGAGAGAGGAAAAAGAGCATGCATCCCATGATCCATCGATCCATTTCTTGCCGTCGCCGCTTCTTTCTGTCTCGCTCTCTTCAGCTCTACTTAATTGCCTTCCCTACCATCACCAATTAGTAGCAGCAGTATTAGTGTAGTAGTTTGTTGTACCTCCTGTATGTGATAATTGGTTGCCTTTCCTAACACGGGATGGGTGTGCGTTAATTATTAGTTAAGCTGCCTGCACAAGCCAGGCATTTCTTCAGCTGATCGATTACCGCATGTTTTGATCACTATTAGGTGTTTATCTGTAATTAGTTGGCCGGAAGAAGTAAGAACTATGCATGCATATTCAAATGATCCATTCATCAGGCCTGCTGTTTGTATGCGTATATGTGTCTGATGAATTGGTCAATCATGGTTAGTTCTTATGTTGTTGTGATCCACTGCCTCCTAACATTCATAGCTGATGAGCTCTATGGGTATTTGGATGGCACGCTATTCGTCGCACATTACGAATAATTGAGTGAGTACTGATTGTACAACTCAATCAAGAGAGCGTGGAGCTGCGTGTATACCTACCAACAAGGCAACAAGGGCCTAAACGCACCCGCGTCCAAGATGAATAAAATATTATGACAATACATAGCAAAATATGACAAATATATATATATACCCAGGAGTAGGAAGTATTTATCCATATATATATATATATATATATATATATATATATATATATATATATATATATATATATATATATATAGCTAGTGTGTTCTACAAATAAAAAATATTCTGAGTGATAATCTAGCTACCGTTCTCTCTTTCAAACCATGTGCTAATGAATCTATACATTGACCCAATTGCTTGTTTCATACAGTAGGATAATGTTACAGCTCTGGATCTTGTTATATAGATTGGTTGTGAGGCAAGTAGAGGTACCATGAGGAATTCCCTGTCCAGAATCTCATCATATAGGTCAAGATTCTTCAACATGCTGCACTTGCATCGGCGGTCATCTCCCTTCGGATAAGAAGCATAAGCATGCAGATGGATTACATAATTATTAATCTGGCTACCAACACTAGCAAATGAAATGCAGCTTGATCTGGCTAGCTAGTAACATTCACAACTGATGCGCTCTATGGCCAATTGGATGACACGCTATTTGTCGCATTACGAATAATTGAGTGAGTACTGATTCTACAGCTCAATCAAGAGAGCGTGCAGCAGCGCTTATACCTACCTACAAGGCAACAATGGCCTAAACGCACCCGTCGAGTGATAATCTAGCTAGCGATCTCTCTTTCAACCCATGTGCTGGTTAATCTATACATTGATCCAATTGCTTGTTTAGTACAGTAGGATAATGAGACAGCTCTTGATCTTGTTATATATATTAATTGGGTGAGGCAAGTAGAGGTACCATGAGGAATTCCCTGTCCAGAATCTTGTCATACGAGTCAAGATTCTTCAACATGCTGCACCGGCAATGGCGGTCTCCCTTCCGATAAGAACCATAAACAAGCAGATGTATAATTATTAATCTTCCTACCAACACTCTCGAATGAAATGCAGCTTACCACTGACTTAAGCATGTTTATATGTAGGCTGTCAGATTGCATGCATGCAGCTGAAAGCTAGGGAGGGAAGATTGTTCTTGTCAAGTCCATTTCTTCAGGTGGGTAGATGTGGATGCATGGACAGGTGATATTGTGGGATTTGATCCTTTTTACCCATGGAGAATATGAGCTAACATGTCGCATCAACTGGTGATCCACAATCCTGCTTGAAAAGGATGCGCCATGATGAGGGAGAGGGCGCCAGAGCAGGCTGTGCGTGCGGAGGGTTTAATGCATGTGTGTGGATGTGTACTGCTGAACAGATGGGCAGCAGGCAGCTGGGAGAGAGATACCAGGGGAAGCGTCCAAGGCCGGCATGTGCATGCCCGCTCTCTCTTCTCTGGCCTTTTGCTCCACTTCACCGGAAGAGCCATCATGTCCTCCTGGCTCCTTCAGAGAAAGACTTGACAAATGACAAGCTATGTCTTTCAGGTTTTGAAATTAAGGATCCAAAGTCTTATTTTGTTACCATACATGCTGTATGATCCCTGTTCGATTAGGAAGACGGGTTCATGCTGCAACCATCAAACAACCATCTTCATTCTCCAGTCAGTGGCATTGATCAGAACTTCGGTGAGCTTGACGAAGCAGAGATGCACAGCCGGCCGGGAGGAAGAAGACGGCCATGCATTAATCCAAATCCAGCGAGCTGTCTCTCAGTGGGTGACATTTAATTCAAGCCTGGAGAGTAGTACCCTCTCGGCGCAGGCTTGTTGTCGGAGCATCGGGGGAGGGAGCACTGGCACAACGTGCAAATCTGAATCTGTGACAGTAAGATTCTGCTGTGTTTTACAGCGCATGAGCACAGCCATGTGAGTTATTCCTTGAGAGCATCTCCAGCAGCGCGACACATTTTATTGTTCGCGAGCGTTCGTTTGCGTCAGGGTATCTCCAGCGGCGCGACGCAAACGGTCGCTGAGCGACCGTTTTTGTCCGCCGTGATCGGAAATGCGTCTGGGGCTGCTCCAGCGGGGCGACGCAAAGTGACCGGACCGTCCGCGGAGACGCAAACCTGGCCCAAATATGCGCCAGGTTTGCGTCTCCGCGGACGCTCGGCGGTCGCGAAATCTGTCTGTGTTGGGTACATCCGGGCCCGGTCGGCAGTGACTAGGTAAGCAAAAGATTTTTTCATTACTATTGATTGGCCAAAAGGACCATCTTTACAGAGATGGTTAGTCGAGTTAACCTAAAACTACAACGGCCGTACCTACTCGCCGTCGCGCGGCCTACACCGCCCTCGGTTACTCGCAGTCGCGCGCCCTACTACTGGCCGTCGGAAGGGCCGGCGCCGTCGTCGAAACGGGAGCGCTTCGCGCACTCCGCGCGCCGCGCACGCCGGCGAACGGACATCTCGTCCTGCCGCCTGCGCCATTCGAGGGCCTCGGCCAGGCTGCTGTCCCACAGGGCCACCGCCTGGGCCTCCGCCACCTTGGCAGCCGCCACCTCCGCCGCCGCCTGGGCCTCCTCCTCCTCCGCCGCCGCACGGACCGCTGCCGCCGCCGGGCCTCCTCCTCCTCTCCGCCGCCGCACGGACCGCCGCCGCTGCCGCGTCCTCGTTCGCACGGACCGCCGCCTGGATCGCCGCCATGCCGGCGGCGAGCGAGCCCGTCCCTAGCCGCCGCCGCCACCGCTTCGTCCCTGGCGGCGATGGCGGCCTCCAGCTCGCGGTTCTCCTGCTCGACCCGCGCGGGAGAAGGGCCCCTACGCTGGAGCGAGTCCAGGTCGGAGCACATTAACCCCCGAGCCATGGCCATCGCATAGTTGTGGGCTTCCTCTTCCGCCACCCAAAAGTCTGACGGCGCTAGGCGTCCCCAGCCAGGGACTCGAAGGACGCGAGCAGAATCCGTTGGTCGCCGGCGCACTCGAAGCGCATGGGCACGGGGACGTCGTCGTACGCGATGTCGTGGATGACGGCGTTGGCCGGAGGGGCCGTGATGGCCGCCCGCGCCTCCGCGAGCTCGGCCCTGGCGTCGGCGAGCTCGGCCATGGCGTTGCCGATCTCCGCCCTGGTCGCCGCGAGGCACCCTTCCGCGCGCTCTGCCGCCTACGCCTCCGCGACCTCCGCCTCCGCCGCCGCCACCTCCAGGTCCTGCTGCTGGGCCTCAACGCTGGCGGCGGCTACCTCGTCCTCCTTGTTGGGGGGATGACCCCCGGTATGCCAAAGGCATGCCAAAACCGGATGGTTTAGGCCATCAAGATACCGGTTTAATGTTTATACCGGAGCATGAAGTTAAGGATTTGGCTAAGCGAAGCTAAGCCGGTATCCCCAGAAGGGGTATACCGGAACTGGATAGAAAAGAACCGGGCTACCGGTAAGAGGTACACTGTAGCACGTCGGCAGGACTGGTCAAAGATTCTCTCCAGAGCTAGAGGACAAAGATGAGCTAAGCAAAGTAGCTTTAAACGAAGGCCTGACGATAAAGAAGAGGATGACGATGAAAGAAGCCGGAGGACGTCAGCCTCCCTGATTAAAGAAGACCCCGGTGTCATCTATGAGTAAAGTAACTTTGTAAAGTAGTTTGTCTAGTCAAAGATGCCATTAGGGTTTCTTCCCTTGTAAGCCACCCTCTCCCCTATATAAGGAGAGGGGGTAGCCCTCTTCACGGGAACGGACGCGTAGGTGAGCCCTTGTATTCAGAAGCCTGTAACTTGTTGAGATCAATGAAGAAGATGATCTAGAGCGAGTTTTTCCTTATGTCTTTCTTCTTCTACCTCTAGCCTTGGCTAAGTTCTTGAGGAAAGCATCCGGAAGTTCATCCCATCTAATCGCAAACCCTCCCCCGAATCCTCTAGCGTCCATTCGGCCCCAACTTAAGCCATCCTATGGCATCTGTCTGTTCCCCACGACGACAGTTGGCGCCCACCGTGGGGCATGAAGTGGCGCTTGCTGGAGTTCATATTCGGGCAGGCATCCTCGAGGTCGCCGGCGAGCGGACAGTAGCTGCGCTCGTCCAGCGCCTCTACTCCATGGACTTCATCAACGACAATGCGGGCTGCTTCGCCAACGGCGGCGTCTTCCCCAAGAACGGCCGCATCATCGAGTTCGGCAGCCACCACGTCTACTTCGGCACCGTCCTCGTGCGCCGGCGCCTCTCGCCGGTGCTGGTGGCACCGACCCGCCAAGATGGCTCCGTGCTGGCCGCGCCGCCGGCAGCGTCGAGGTGATGATGACCGGCGCGGTCGGAGCGAGGCAAGGAGGCTGTGGATGAAGGTGCGAGCCGTGCGGCTTCGACCCGTGCGGCCAAGCCACCGGCCCGGAGCGCGACGGCGGCGGCTGCGGGAGCATCTTCCGCACCACCGAAACACCACTTCAAGCGGCGATGAACGTGCGGCAATGCCCATCGCGCGGAACATCGACCCGGCGGCGGCTCGGGCGGAGCTGGAGGCACAACGCCGAAGCTGCTCGCGAACGGCGCCGACATCGTCCGGGCACGGCGCGAGCTGAACCTAACCTTACGTGAGTACAACGCTGCCCATGGCTTTGCTACGTTAGCACTCATGCTGCTAGGATACCGGAGAACCGGCTTAAAGCTCGCAATCTAGATCGGGATTTGCGTAAGGAAGTTCTTGCCAGGCAAAAGTACCTGCTGCATCCGTGAGTATCGTAGAGAAACCTAAGTACGAGTAGCCCGGATAAAACTATAAAAGCTGCTAAGGCTGCGGTAGAGCTATGTGAATCGCTTTCGGGAGATGCTTTGGCAAAACGGCAAGAGCGTGTCGGAGAGCTGCTAGAAACTATCGAGCGGCGAGAATCGTTGAGCAGCTGGCTAAGATGAACAAAGCTACGGCCTCAAAATCCGCGCGTTCAACAAAGAATGCCGGAAGCAAGTCCCATGGGCAGGCCTCGTCCCCCCATCCGGACAGAAGGAGAGAAAAAGAGGTGAACACACAGCAGATGATTGTGTACGATCCGGTCCTTGCCGGAAAACAACAAGCCGGGCAACACGATGCCGGTAGAAAAAGCCAAGGGGCAGATCGAGGCTACGCCAAAGGAGGCTATGCCGGAAACAATCATGCCGGTAGATATGAAACCGGGCAAAACTACCAAGCTGCAAGGGCAGCGTATGATGAGGAAGAGATGCCTCCACCAAGGTACCGGCAGGCAAGGGCCGCGGTACCGGAACGTTATGATGAAGCTGACTCGACAAGACTCACCTCTTACCGGAACCCATTGGGAGAGCGCGTGGGAGAAAGACACCTGCCAGAACGGGATGCGAGGCACCGTCTGGATAGGGTGTACCTGTCTGAAATGATAGAGGCAGAGGGTCCTCCGGGTCCAAAGTGCTTTGGCCCAAGGATCATGAAAGAACAACCACCGGTACGCAACTTCCAGCTGCCCCGTGACACCAAAACATATGATGGCACCACTAAGCCGGAAGATTGGCTCGCGGATTACGTGACCGCGGTATACGTCGCTGGCGGCGGAGGATGTGTAGCCGGAGGAGGAAACCGGCGTTGGGCCGTGAGAATTGTGCCAACATTTTTAGTGGGACCGGCAAGAATCTGGTTGAACAACTTGCCGGCAGGAAGCATAAATGGGTGGTTGGACTTTGAGGAAGCTTTTATGAGCAACTTCAGTAGCACCTACCGGAGACCCAACAGGCCTCAGCAGCTCGCTTTGTGCGTGCGGCGCCCGCAGGAAACAGACCGGGATTACCTGACCCGGTGGAACTCCATTAGAAACTCTTGTGAAGGGGTGATAGAAGCACAAGCTATAGCTTGGTTTTGCAATGGTTGCCACAGAGGTTCTCCGTTGTGGCAAAAGCTACAGCGAAACATGCCGGTAACTTTGGCGGAGATGATACGTGTGGCGGACAACTACGCACTGGGAGACCCAATGCAACCGGCGGTGCAAGCCGAGCCGGAGCAATCAAACCCGCCTCAGCAGCGCCAGGAACAATACCGGGATAACCGGAACAACAAAAGAAGGGAAGATTTGCCGGATCGAAGGTACGGTCCGCAGCAAGTTGCTGCTGTACAAGAAAACTCTGATGCCAGCAGCAGCCAGAGGCAGAGAACCGGATCGCAGCCATGGGCGGGTCCTAAGAAACAATGGGTCGAAAAGAAACCCTGGGGCCAGAAAAAGAATTGGCAGGAACCCGTGAAATACACCATGGAAGCTGCCATGGATCAACCTTGCCGGTGGCACACGCCGAATCCGGCTCATCCGTCGAACCACCTGACAAAGGATTGTTCTTGGACTAAGTACTTGATGCTCAAGGGAGCAGTAAAAGATGCGCAAGTACAAGGGTGCTCCACAATGTTGCCACCATCTCAAGATAAGCTGCGTCAGCAACAACTACCACCACCACCACCACTTACCGGAGCAAATACTTTACCGGTACAGCCTCAGCCAAACAGACAGCAGTACCAGCAAGTCAATCAGGTGGGAGAGGGCCACGGCCAACCACCTCCACCGGCACCTTTGGGCCGGAATGTTTATGAAGATCCGGATGTGTGTTGTGTCGTGTTCGTCAACGAGCCGACAGACAGGCAGAGCCTACATCGCCGTTCCATGGAAGTAAACGCGGTGATGCCGGCGGTACCAAAATACATGCGAGTGGTCGGATCGGGAAATCTCACGGTCGCTCAAGGATCACCCCAAGGTAATGCCTAATCCGGGTGGTTACGCTCTCGTGGTGGACCCAATCATGAAAGGGCCAACGACTCGTGTCAAGTTCAGCAAAGTGCTGATAGACAATGGGAGCAGCATAAACATAATGTACCGGCACACCATGCATACGCTGGGCATAACAGAAAACATGCTTCAGCCAACTCGCACAACGTTCCACGGAATCGTTCCGGGTCTGTCTTGCGCGCCGGTTGGAAAAGTCCGGGTGGATGTCTCGTTTGGAGGACGTGACAATTGCCGGGTTGAAAACATTGAGTTCGAGGTGGTGGACTTAGATAGTCCGTACCATGCGCTGCTGGGGAGACCGGCATTGGCAGCCTTCATGGCCTCGACCCACACGGCGTATCTCAAGATGAAGATGCCGGCACCTCGTGGACCCTTAACTGTGGTGGGAAATTACAGGATTTCGCTGGAAACAGCTTCCACCGGATCAAATGCTGGCGAGAATCGCTGGTGATCGCAGAGGAAAAGAGGAGGATGCAAGCTGCGGTTGCGGCTGGCTCGATCTTCACGGTTGAGCTTAGCGGCAATGAGTGAAAGCTTGAGCGCTCCGGCGTTCAATCCGACAAAAGAAACAAAGGACATCGTGCTTGGATCCGGCTTTCCACTGAGCGTACCGTTCGTATCGGTGCCGGCCTCAGTGAGGCATAGGAAAGCGCGCTCGTCAGCTTCCTCCGTGAGAATCGGAATATCTTTGCCTGGTCTACAGAGGATTTGGTAGGTGTTCCGAGGGAGCTGGCAGAGCACTCTTTTAACGTCCGGAAAGATGCGAAGCCGGTGCGACAACCCTTACGCCGGTTTGCTGAGGATAGGAGGAATATCATTGGAGAAGAAGTGACGAAGTTGTTGGTTGCCCGTTTTATCGTGGAAGTGCTGCACACTGAGTGGCTAGCCAATCCGGTGCTGGTCGAAAAGAAGAAAGATGAGAACCTCGAAGCAAAAGCTCCAAAGGTGTGGCGCTTGTGCATCGACTACACCAATCTGAACAAGGCTTGCCCAAAAGACCCGTTCCCTTTACCGCGGATCGATCAAGTGATTGATTCCACTGCCGGGTGTGAGTTGTTGTCTTTCCTGGATGCTTATTCCGGTTTCCACCAAATCCCCTTGAAAAAGGAAGATCAAATAAAAACTGCGTTCATTACCCCGCACGGGGCTTATTGCTATGTCACTATGCCTTTTGGTTTGCGCAACGCTGGTGCAATGTACCAGCGCTGTATGCAAAAAATGTTTGTTTGATCAAATCAGAAAAAATGTGCAAGTTTATGTGGACGATGTCGTGGTAAAAACTAAGGCAAAAGAAACCTTAATTGACGATCTTGATACGTCCAATTTGCATCACTATTTTATATCATAATTTGCTGTTATTCATTGATATATTTCATATTGGGACACAATACTTATGTTATTTCATCTATTTTGCATGTTTCATGATTATTTGGAGACCGAGCACCGGAGCCGGGATTCTGTTGGAAAAAGCACCGTCGGGATGCAATATTTCGGAAGATCAGGCTGTGGAAGGAAGTTTTACGAAACTCCTATTTTTCCGGATGACGGAGGAAGCCGGAAGGGGGAGCCAGCTTGGACCCGGGGTGGGCCCACACCATAGGGTGGCGCGGCCCATGGCACTGGCCGCGCCACCATGTGGTGTGGGGCCCCCTCGGCCTCTTTCGCCTCCTTTTCTTCGCGAAACCCTTCGTCCCGAAGACCTAAGCCACGAGAGGAATCCTCACGAAGGGTTACGGCCGCCTCGCGGGGCGGAGAACACCGGAGAGAAAAGAGCTCTCCGACGGGCGGGAATCCGCCGGGGAAATTCCCTCCCGGAGGGGAAATCGACGCCATCGTCACCGCCATCGAGCTGGACATCATCTCCATCACCATCACCATCATCTTCATCATCATCACCGCCATCTCCTCCGCAGCACCTCGTCATCGCTGTAGCAATTTGGGTTTGATCTTGATTGTTTGATAGGGGAAACTCTCCCGGTGCGATTTCTACTTGTTGTTTATGCTATTGAGTGAAACCATTGAACCAAGGTCTATGTTCAGATTGTTATTCATCATCATATCACCTCTGATCATGTTCCATATGATGTCTCGTGAGTAGTTCGTTTAGTTCTTGAGGACATGGGTGAAGTCTAAATGTTAGTAGTGAACTATGGTTGAGTAATATTCAATGTTATGATATTTAAGTTGTGGTGTTATTCTTCTAGTGGTGTCGTGTGAACGTCGACTACACGACACTTAACCATTTATGGGCCTAGGGGAATGCATCTTGTACTCGTTTGCCAATTGCGGGGTTGCCGGAGTGACAGAAACCTAAACCCCCGTTGGTATATCGATGCAGGAGGGATCGCGAGGATCTCGAGTTTAAGGCTGTGGTTAGATTTATCTTAATTACTTTCTTGTAGTTGCGGATGCTTGCAAGGGGTATAATCACAAGTATGTATTAGTCCTAGGAAGGGCGGTACATTAGCATAGGTTCACCCACACAACACTTATCAAAACAATGAAGATTAATCAGGTCGTATGTAGCGAAAGCACTAGACTAAAATCCCGTGTGTCCTCGAGAACGTTTGGTCATTATAAGTAAACAAACCAGCTTGTCCTTTGTGCTAAAAAGGATTGGGCCACTCGCTGCAATTATTTCTCTCGCATTTTACTTACTTGTACTTTATTCATCTGTTACATCAAAACCCCCTGAATACTTGTCTGTGAGCATTTACAGTGAATCCTTCATCAAAACTGCTTCTCAACACCTTCTGCTCCTCGTTGGGATCGACATTCTTACTTATCGAAGATACTACGATACACCCCCTATACTTGTGGGTCATCAAGACTATTTTACGGCGCCGTTGCCGGGGGTGAAGCGCTATTGGTAAGTGGAATTGGTAAGGAAAACTTTTCTTGTTTGTGCTGATTTTATTTACTGCTCTCTGCTATAAGTCATTATGGAGAGATCTTCTCTTCAATTTCTATTTGGAAAATCTACTACTACTGCAACGGTAGTGGATGAGGCGCCAGATGAGGAAGTAATACCATATAAAATACCTACGAAAATTATTGAACATGTTATGGATAACCGCTATGAAGGGGATGGAGCTGTCCATCCTGGTGATCATTCTCTGTTTTTGCATGAATTATGCGGGTTATTCAAATGTGCAGGTATTGCTATGAATGAAGTTAGGAAGAAACTATTCTATATATCGATGTCTGGTAAAGCGGCGCATTGGTATAAATTGCTGAAGAATGGTGATTCTCTTGATTGGGAGGACATTGTGCCTTTATTTTATTCCAAATTTTATCCTCCAAGTGAAATTCACAAAGATCGGAACCGCATATATAATTTCTGGCCTCATGATGGAGAGAGTATTGCCCAAGCTTGGGGGAGATTGAAGTCTTTAATGCTCAAATGCCCCATTCATGAGCTTCCTGGTAATATTATTATTGATAATTTCTATGCAAGACTTTCTTTTCAAGACAAGACCTTGCTTCGGATACTTCTTGTTCCGGATCATTTACACGCAACAAAGAAGAGTTTAAAAGGGACCTTCTTGATCGGATCCAAGAAAATGCGAAGGTTGGGAGAATGACAAAGATAGAGAATCGGGTATAATTTATGATTATAAATGCATTGAAGCTTTTATGGATACTTGATACATTTCGTAATATGAGTGCTACATATGGCCTTGATTCTCAAGTTGCTGCAAACCTTTATAAAGCTTTTGCCTCTCATTATGAATTGCCTAAGAAGAATTTTGATAAGTATCACGAACCAGTATAAAGATAAAATTGATTCATCTATTAATAAATGTGTTGTAATTGAAGCTGCTGATCGTGTTATTCCTGAAGCTTATATTGAAAAAACTCCTTTTCCTGCTAAAATGAAAGAGTACTACGTTATAAATAGTGCGGTTCATAAAAGTGAAAAGAAACCTAGAGAACTCTGAAGAACAAATAAAAGTTGAACCTCGTTGTTGCCATAGTTAAAGATCTTGTGACTTGAAAATGTTGAGGATGGTCATATTATTTTACTGTGAAGATGCTTCTAATATTGTTTCACATCCTAATAAACCCAAACAAGCTAGTGTTCCTATGCTATCTGTTAAAATTGGTGATCATTGCTATTATGGTTTATGTGATATTGGTGCAAGTGTTAGTGCTATACCTTATGAGCTTTACACGGAGATTATGCACGAAATTGATTCTTGTGAACTTGAAGATATTGATGTGGTTATTCAGCTGGCTAATAGAGAAACTATTTTACCAATTGGTATTGTTCGAGATGTGGAAGTTTTATGTGGTAAGATTAAATATCCTGCTGACTTCTTGGTACTTGGTTCTGCTGCTAGTGATTATTGTCCTATCATTTTTGGTAGACCTTTTCTAAATACTTGTGGAGCTATTATAGATTGTAAGAAAGAGAAAATTTTGACTAAATTTGCTGGTGAATCTTATGAGTTTAACTTCTCTAAATTTACTAAAACTCCTTATAAAGCTGATTTGCCTAGTAATGATTTTAAAATGGAGCAGTGTGCATCTATTGTTCTTGTTCCTAATAATCCTTTGCATCAACATTTGGAGGATAGCGAGAGTGAAGTTTTTAGGAAAGAAAGGGATGAGCTTGAGGAGATTTTTCTTCGCCAGCCTATTCTCAAACATGATTTACCGGTGGAAGACTTGGGTACAACACCGCCACCAAAGGAAGATCCTGTTTTTGATTTAAAGCCTTTCCTGATAATCTTAAATATGCTCATATTGATGATAAGAAAATATATCCTGTTATTATTAGTTCTAAGCTTACGGAGTTTGAAGAAGAAAGATTATTGCAAATATTGAAGAAACACCGAGGTGCTATTGGCTATACTCTTGATGACTTGAAGGGGATTTCTCCCTCTATTTGCCAACACGCCATTAATATGGAAGATGATGCGAAGCTCGTTGTTGAACCTCGGCGTCGTCTAATTCCCAAGATGAAGGATGTGGTAAGAAATGAGGTATTACGACTTCTTGAAGCTGGTATTATATATCCTATTGCTGATAGTAGATGGGTTAGTCCTGTGCATTGTGTTCCTAAGAAAGGAGGAATGACTGTTGTGCCTAATGATAATGATGAGCTCATACCTCAAAGAGTAGTTGTAGGGTATAGAATGTGTATTGATTATCGAAAAGTTAATAAAGTTACTAAGAAAGATCATTATCCTTTACCATTTATTGATCAAATGCTAGAAAGGTTATCTAAAAATACTCATTTTTGTTTTCTTGATGGTTATTATGGGTTTTCACAAATTGCTGTTAAAGCTAAAGATCAAGAGAAAACCACTTTTACTTGTCCCTATGGAACTTATGCTTATAGGCGTATGCCTTTTGGTTTATGTAATGCTCCTGCTACTTTTCAAAGATGCATGTCTGCTATTTTTCATGGCTTTTGCGAGAGTATTGTAGAGGTATTCATGGATGATTTTTACGTCTACGGGAATTCTTTTGATAGTGCTTGCGAAACCTTGATAAAGTTTTGCGAGAGATGTGAAGAAACTAACCTTGTTCTTAATTGGGAGAAATGCCACTTTATGGTTAATGAAGGAATTGTATTGGGACATAAAATTTACGAGAGAGGTATTGAAGTTGATAGAGCTAAAGTTGAAGCTATTGAGAAGATGCCCTATCCGAGGGATGTTAAAGGTATTCGTAGTGTTCTTGGTCATGCTGGGTTTTATAGGAGATTTATTAAGGATTTCTCCAAGATTTCAAAGCCTCTTACTAATTAATCTTCTTCAAAAAGATGTACCTTTTGTTTTTGATGATGATTGTAAGGAAGCTTTTGAAACTCTAAAGAAAGCCTTATCAACTGCTCCTATAGTTGAACCTCCTGATTGGAACTTACCTTTTGAAATTATGTGTGATGCTAGTGATTTTGTTGTAGGCGCTGTTCTTGGACAGCGAGTAGATAAAAAATTAAATGTTATTCATTATGCTAGCAAGACTCTTGACGCTGCTCAAAGAAATTATGCTACTACTGAAAAAGAATTGTTAGTTGTAGTCTTTGCTTGTGATAAATTTAGATCTTATATTGTTGATTCAAAAGTTACGATTCATACTGATCATGCTGCAATTAGATACCTTATGACAAAGAAAGATGCTAAGCCGAGGCTTATTAGATGGGTACTTCTTTTGCAAGAATTTGATTTACATATTGTAGATAGGAAAGGTGCTGATAATCCTGTTGCTGATAATTTGTCTAGATTGGAAAATATTGCTTATGACCCTGTTCCTGTTAATGATAGTTTTCCAAATGAACAATTGGCTGTAATAAAGGTGAGCTCGCGAGACAGTCCTTGGTATGCTGATTATGCTAACTTTATTGTTTCCAAGTACTTGCCTCCAACCTTTTCAGCTCAGCGAGAGGAGGAAATTCTTTTATGACTTGAGGCATTATTTACGGGATGACCCGCACTTATATAAAGAAGGAGTGGATGGTATTATGCGAAGGTGTGTTCCAGAATATGAACAACAAGAGATATTGAGTAAATGTCATGGCAGTGCTTATGGAGGACATCACGCCGGAGATAGAACCGCGCAAAAGGTTCTACAATCAGGTTTTTATTGGCCAACTCTCTTCAAAGATGCAAGGAAGTTTATTTTATCTTGTGATGAATGTCAAAGGGTTGGTAATATCTCCGGACGCAATGAAATGCCTATGAATTATACTCTTGTTATTGAACCGTTTGATTGTTGGGGATTTGACTTCATGGGACCTTTTCCCTCTTCAAAAGGTAACACTCATATACTTGTTGCTGTTGATTATGTTACTAAATGGGTGGAAGCCATACCTACAAAAAGTGCTGATGGTGAGACCTCTTTAAAAATGCTTTTAGATATTATTTTTCCTATATTTGGAGTACCTAGATATATTATGACTGATGGAGGTTCTCATTTTATTCATGGAGGTTTTAGAAAAACTCTTGCTAAGTATGGTATTAATCATAGAATTGCTTACGCTTATCATCCTCAAAGTAGTGGTCAAGTAGAATTATCAAATAGAGAAATTAAATCTATCTTGCGAGAAAACCGTTAATAAATCTAGAAAGAATTGGGCTAGTAAATTGAAAGACGCACTATGGGCTTATAGAACTGCTTATAAAAACCCCATGGGAATGTCACCTTATAAAATGGTTTACGGAAAAGCTTGTCATTTACCTTTAGAACTAGAACACAAAGCTTATCGGGTCTGTTAGAGAATTAAATAAAGATCCTAAACTTGCCGGTGATAAGAGGTTGCTACAATTAAGTTCTCTAGATGAATGGAGAAGTGAAGCTTATGAAAATGCTAAACTCTTTAAAGAAAAAGTTAAAAAATGGCATGATAGAAGGATCATCAAAAGAGAGTTTAATATTGGGGATAAAGTCCTATTGTATCGGTCTCGTCTCAGATTCTTTGCAGGGAAATTACTCTCGAAATGGGAAGGACCGTATGTTGTTGAGGAGGTCTATCGTTCAGGAGCAATTAAAATTAGCTCTCTCCAAGGCAATGCTACACAAGTGGTGAATGGACAAAGACTCAAGCATTATATCTCAGGTGACTCTTATAATGTTGATGTTGATATTATTCGAGTGGAAACACCGGAGGCTTTCATCAAAGGACAAATTGACGAGTCCGCGGAACTCAACTTTGAATAGGTAACGTGATCTGGTAATGAAAAGTTCGCGATTTACTTTCCGAACATTATTTTTGTTGTTTTTGGAAAATATGAAAAATTACGAGTTCGAAACGGAGTGGAAAGGACGCACGAGGGCGTGCCACCATAGGCCGGCGCGGCCTGACCTGGGGCCCGCGCCGACCTATGGTGCGGCCGCCTCGTTGCCCCTTTCCGACTCTGGTTCGATCTGGTACTTTCCGTTTGTTCCGAAAATTTTTATTATAAAATCCCCCGGACCCCTGGAGGTCCGTATATCGTTTTCTCGACGTGTTTTGTTTCGAGCTGTTTCTGCCAGGATTTGTTTTAGATCTAGAGCCATCATGTCTTCATCGGGAACTCCGAAGGATAGCTCCTGCAAGGATGTTGGCAACTTGTACATGGAGGAGCTGAGGATGCACCCAAAGGAGTTGATGCTCGTCGAGGGAAAACTGCAGATCAAAGATGTTCAGGGTCCCAAAGGAGAAGGAAGCTTGGAAGACAGGATGGAGAAGCTAGAACAAGAGGTCTTCAATTATAAGAAGATGGCCGAGCGTGAAGTGGATATCTTTCACAAGATTGTGTCTGAACTCATTGCTGAGCACGAGAAGGAAACTGCAAAGCTATGGGGCGACATCCTCTCACTTCACGACACCACCAACAAACTCCAAGCTCAACTCTATGACATTCATAATCAGAAGCTGTGAGTATGAAAACAGGTTTAAACATATAAGCCGTGCTTGCTAGTTTCAGGATTCCCGAGACCAAGATGTCATTTGTTGATGGAGAGCCTTTATCTTGGAAGTCTGAAGACGGGAATTCATCACCACCATCACCAAAGGAGTAATCCATCATCGGTATTGGCATCCCCTTGGTTTGTTCCAAGCTTGGGGGAGTGCCGCGGTATCACATTATCATTACCTTTTACTTTTTACTATCAAGTAGTGTCATATCATGAGTAGGGAAGTTATCGTATGAGATGGGTTGCGGTATGGAAGTATCTCTCCTTTAGTTTGTCTATGTATCCCTTGGTGTGAGTTATCGTTATGGAATATTAATGAGAAGTCTTATCATTTACATATTGCACATCTTATTTTAGTTTGCAATTTCTGCTATATGATTGATCTTGATTTTAGTATTGGTACCACTTTGGGAGCATTGAGTAAATCTATTTGGTTTTGGCAAACTTAGCAATGGTCAATAGCAACAACACTTTGAGTTTTAGAAGAATAGAGGAAGTACATGTAGAAGATATTATTATCTTTCTTATCAGTTCTTAGCTTAGTATTCTAAAGTTAAAACTGTTTGTGCTTACAAGTAAGATGCATGATTGTTTCTATCACATGTATATTTGTTTGTTTCCCTCAACTCTTATGCTTGCTAATTAACCTTGCTAGCCAAAGACCTGTACTCGAGAGGGAATACTTCTCGTGCATCCAAACCTGAACCCAAACCTATGCCATTTGTGTCCACCATACCTACCTACTGCATGGTATTGTTTGCCATTCCAAGTAAATACTTCATGTGCTACCTTTAAACAATTCAAAACTTATTACTCCTTATTTGTGTCAATGTTTTATAGCTCATGAGGAAGTATGTGGTGTTTTATCTTTCGAGTCTTGTTAGGCAGCCTCCACTAATGGACTAGTGGCTTCATCCACTTATCCTATAATTTTGCAATAAGAGCTGGCAACGGGGTTCCCAGCCCCAATTAATCAACTTTCATTAATGATCCTCTTCACATGTTTTGCCCTGATTCATCAGTAAGCAACTTAATTTTGCAATAGACCCTCCTCCATGGTATGAGATTGTTGGAAGGCACCCGAGGATTCGGTTAGCCATGGCTTGTGTAAGCAAAGGTTGGGGGGAGTGTCACCCTTAAATAAACTAAAATACATGTGTAAACAAAAGAGAAGAGGGATGATCTACCTTGCTTGGTAGAGATAACGTCCTTCATGGGAGCCGCTCTTTGGAGGTTTGTTTGGCAAGGGGGTTAGAGTACCCGCTACCGGTCGTTGACAACAACAAACACCTCTCAAAACTTTACTTTTATTCTCTTTATATGATTTCAAAACTGAAAAGCTCTAGCACATGATTTAATCCCTGCTTCCCTCTGCGAAGGGCCTGTCTTTTACTTTATGTTGAGTCAGTAAACCTACACTACTAGGAAAAGGCCTAGCCGTAAGGTTGACTTCAGTGGCGCACCATGATGGCCGTGCGCCACTACTACTTAGCAGTGGCGCACCACAAAATGGTGGGCCACTGTTACAAATGTAGTAGTGGCGCACCTTGTTTGTGGTGCGCCATTACTAATTCCTGGCGAGGAGGCCAGCTCCCACCCAAAACTAATAGTGGCGCACGTCTCCATGGTGCGCCAACGCTACATGGCTTACTTATAGCGCATGTCTTTGTGGTGCGCCACTTGCTAGGAGGTGGCCAGGGCCCTTTAGAGATGAGGGCTTTAGCAATGGCGCACTGCTTGGTGCGCCACTACTAGGTATGACGCACCGCCGACATGGTGCGCCACTGCTAAGTTGGGCAGGGGCGTGGGTCTCGCCGTATCGGTAACTTTGTTGGTTTTATGCTTTGTGTGTGAACGGTTCCGATCGTCTTGCACACACGTCATGCACATATGTTATGTGCGAAGCTCGATGATATCATGTGTACGTGCGCATGCGCGAAAAGCGTCACGTGCATGTGTGTTGTATGCGAAGCCTCCGGATCCACATGTGTGTTGTATATGCGAAGCCTCCACACATGTGTTGCATGTGTTTTTGTTTGGAGGGATTTCAAATGCGATGGAGTTGCCAATATTTTGCCGAAACGTTGATTCATTTCCGTTTCGGCGAATGTTGGGCATACTACGCATATACATGTCCTATTTTTAGGGAAGGTCATGCCAAAATTTTCTTTTGGTATGCTAAGATATCCATTTTCTCTATATCCGCGAGGCGACCATGGTCCGCATGATGAGCGAAGGCGTTGTGGCTAGGTTTTTGAAAGCCGCGACGGACGAGATGATTAGAAATAACCAAAAGGAGATAAGATGTCCGTGTCGAAGATGCAAGCTAACGAGCCTTATGGACCCTAAAGCCGATATGGTGCGGGACCACCTTCTCATGCGTGGTTTCATGGATGGCTATCGGTGGGAAGGCGACGAAGATGATTATGAATTTGTCCATGGGAATTCAACAAGAAGTAAGGAAGGCCGAGGTGATCGGGATGTAGAAGATCTCGGGCATGATCGGGATGTAGAAGATCCCGGAGATGATGATGACCACAATGTAGGAGATCCTGGACCCGATGATGAGGAAGATCAAGATGGAGGTCATCATGACGATCATGAAGATGAAGACGATGAACCATCGTCGATGGATCGGGTGCAGGACCCTTATCTTCAAGAGCTGCTTCTCAAGCGGACGAGTAACGCAAGAGCTGCCGCCCGAGAGAAAGCCAAGATGGATCAAGCTGGAGGTAGACGCTGTTACTCCATTGTATGAAGGATGCAGGCCGGAGGATACCCGCCTGAAAGTAACGCTCATGGCTCGGAGATGAAGGTAAAGCACAAAATGACCGACACATCCTTCAACGACAACATGTCATTACGGCGAGAACGTCTTCCCAAAGGTAACACGTGTCCGACTAGTATCGAGGAGGCCAAGAAAATCGTGTGTCCTCTGGATTTACCGCATGTGAAATACCATGTGTGCTTGAACGATTGCATCATTTATCGGAACGAGCACGCAGAGTGTACCATATGTCCGGAGTGCGGCGTCGGTCGGTACAAGAAGGGGAAGAAAGCTCCTCGGAAGGTGGTGTGGTACTTTCCAATCACTCCTCGTACGCAGCGGTATTTCGCGGATCCTAAGCAAGCAAAGCTAATGCGCCGGCACGCGGAGATGAGGAAGGGAGAAGATGACGCGAGATGATCCGAAGAAAAGAAAAAGGACAGGATGTTGAGACACCCTTCGGATTGTAGCCGGTGGAATGCGTTGGACCTCGAGTACCCGAGAATTTGGGGACGATCCTAGGAACATAAGGCTGGGCGCGAGCACCGATGGAGTCAATCCGTTTGGCAGCCAGAGCAGCACGCATAGCACCTGGCCCGTGTTTGTGTGGATGTACAACCTCCCCCCTGGTTGTGCATGAAGAGGAAGTATATTCAAATGAGTATGCTAATTGAAGGGCCGAAACAACCAGGGAACGACATCAATCCGTATATGGGGCTTCTGAAAGAGGAGCTAGCCACGCTATGGGACACGCCTGCCAATACGTGGGACGCCGCCGCGGAAGAATATTTCCCTATGAGAGCCGCAATGCTCACGACGGTGCACGACTTTCTCGGTTACGGATATGTCGCGGGGCAGGTGGTCCACGGATTCAATGCATGCGTAAGGTGCATGGACGACACAACGTACCGCCAGCTAGATAGAGATCCCGGGTCCTCGAAAACGGTGTTCATGGGACATCGAAGGTGGCTTCGCGAGGACGACCCATGGAGGAAACGCAAGGATCTGTTCGATGGTGAAGACGAACCCCGAAGACGGCCACGTACGAGAAGCGGCGAGCAAATAGACGAGCTATTGAAAAATTGGAAAGAGTGCCCACCGCCGGGAAAGAAGCGAAAGGCGCCGGAGCCGCTGCTTAAGGTATGGAAGACGAGGTCCGTTTTCCGGGACTTGCCGTACTCTGGAAGATCCTCCGTGTGCCTCACAGCCTTGATGTCATGCACATCACGAAGAACGTGTGCGAGAGTCCGCTTGGTACCCTCCCGAACATGCCCAGAGAAGACCAAAGATGGGCCGAAAGCAAGGTACGACTTGCAATCAATTGGGATCAGGGAGGAGCTTCACGCGGGACGCCCTAATGATGATGATGACGATGACGATGATGAGGCGGAGGACACGCAAAGTCGTCGCAAGGGAAAAAATGCCAAAAAGATTGAATATTACTGCCCCCCGCGTGCTTCACTCTAAGTCAGAAGGAGATCGAGCAGTTTTTCGACTCGTCTCCTAGGAGTAAAACTTCCCTACGGTTACGCGGGGAAGATAAGCAGGTACCTAGACAAAGCGAAGCGAGAGGTTCAGCGGGATGAAGTCTCACGACCGTCACGTGCTGATGACGCAGATACTTCCGGTTGCAATCCGTGGGATCATGGACGCGCACGTCCGTGAAACGCTTTTTGGCCTATGCAACTTTTTCGACGTCATCTCTCGGAAGTCCGTTGGCGTGAGGCAACTTAGAAGGCTACGGGAAGAGATCGTGGTGATACCGTGCGAGCTTGAGATGTACTTCCCGCCCGCTTTCTTCGACGTTATGGTGCATCTGCTGGTACATATCGTGGAGGATATCATCCAATCGGGGCCGACGTTCCGCACAGCATGATGCCGTTCGAAAGGATGAATGGTGTCATCAAAGGGTACGTTCGCAACGGGGCACGTCCGGACGGAAGCATAGCCAAGGGTTTTCGACCGAAGAGTGCATCTCCTTCCGCACGAGTTATCTAGAAATCGAGAACCCCGTTGGCCTGCCCGTAAACGAGCATCTCGGGAAGCTCGCTCGGATGGGGTCACCGCGACGGTAGCCGCGAAATGCATGTCGACTTCAAGGGTCGAATCGCCGACTTTGAAAGAGCAAACCTAGTCGCGCTACAACACATAGACGTGGTCGATCCTTGGGTGGTAGAGCACAAAACCTTCATCGCAAAGACGTACGGTGATCGGGGCCAACGAGAGGACGGACGGAGATATAATCAAAGAGCACAACTCAACCTTCACGCGGTGGTTCAAGGACAAGATGCCGACGTACCCTATAGACGAGGATTCTTCGCGGAAGAAAAACTCATATTCGCCTTGTCACAGGGCGCCGAACACAACCTGATGACATTTCGGGCGTACGATATCAACGGCTACACATTCTACACCGAGGAAAAGGACATGAAGAGCGATTATCGAACTCCGGGGTAACGATGGAGTCCTACACCGGTGACGTCAAGCGGAGATACTACGGAAAGATCGAGGAGATCCGGGAGCTGAGCTACGCCGGAGAGAATGTGCCGATGTTCCGTGTCGGTGGGCCAAGAACGTCATAAAAGAAGACCGGCATTTCACCACCATGGTTATACCCGAAGCCAAATCCAAGACAAGCGGGCGCAAAGGTCACCGCGAAATATGAGCCATGGGTACTAGCTTCCCAAGTGGACCAATGCTTCTTCATTACCGACCCGCAAAAGCCCGGCTCGTGTTGTCGTGAGGAGAGGCAAAAGGAGCATCATCGGAATGGATGGAGCCGCCAACGAGCTAGACTTTGACCGATGACGGCGATCCGAAGATGGAAGATGACGACGACGATGATGAAGAACCATACACAACAAGAAGAAGCAGGACCACCCTACCTAAAGGCCGTCCATTCAAGAGAAGAAGTCTAGGAGTTCCGGGGCTAAATTATTCAACCGCGAGAAAGAAGGGCAAGAAGATTGTGAAAAGATAATTATGTATCATTTTCTTTTTTTTGAGATCAATTATGTATCATTTTCTTGTATGAATAATGGATGTCATATTGTTAATCTACACATTGTACCGATCAAAATAGACATATAATTTATATTTTTGGATATTCTACATAATTATAATTATTTATGCCTTTTATGTTGGTGTATTATGCTATTTATTATAGTATTAAATCAATTTAAAAAAAGGGAAAAAAATTGGGGCCGCCGGGGTTCGAACTCCGGCCGGCCGGGGTTAACCAAACGAGGGGACGGATAGCTAGCCACTCGCGGTACGGTGCGGATCTTGTCAATAGTACGAGCCAAATTCTTTTTGACCCTATCCTAAAGTCGTAGTGGCGCACCCGTAGTGGTGCGCCATTGCTAAGCATCACTGTGGCGCACCCCTAGCAGTGCGCCATTGCTTAGGGGGGTCGGGGACTTAGCCATCCCGACCATCTCTTCTTCTCCCCATCCCCATTCCCCCCATTCCCCATCCCCATCCCGATCCTCTCCTCTCCGACGGCGGCCTCCTCTCCAACGCCACCTCCCCGGCGACACGAGCGACACGAGCGACGCCACCTCCCCTGGCGACGCCCTCCTCTCCTCGCCACCCGGCCCGACCGATCCCACCCCTCCCGACCGCAGTCATCGGGCGACGGAGAGGCTCCCCTCCCGGCGGCGACGGTACCTCCTCCCTCTTCCCTGCGTCTCCCTCCGCCCGCCGTCTTCTTTTTCGGGGAGGTACACCCCTTCCCCTGGCCGCCCCTTCCCTCCTTCACCCCTTCTCCCTGGCCGCCCCTCCCTGCCATGACCCAACCCTAACCCTAGAAAAGTTAGGCTTAGTGGAATGATGGAGTTAGGATTAGGACTGTAGGTGTTGAATGAAATGTAAAAACGAATAGCAAAACACTGTTAACAGTGTTAGCATCAGCAGTAGGTGTTCATTTTGATGCTAACAGTGTTCATTTTGACTGTAGGCTTAGTGGAATTTAGTTCTAACTGCCTGATGCTAACAAGTGTTCATTTTGATGGTTTTAGTAAGTACAAGTTAGGCTATATAAGTTCAAGTATACGGAAACCAAAACATTCCGTAAACCAATTTAATGTTCCAGTCACCTAACACAATAAATAGTATTGCATCATCCAGACTAGTTATAGAGAACATGCACATGAGATAAAGAGGGACTTTGGGACGATGTATGCAAGTTGGGCCCAATACATTGCAACCATATTGCTTGCCCATCTAAGAATTTTTGCCTCTTGGTCCCTCCCTATCCAATTGATTAAATTCTTAACTGAAGATTAAAACACGTCCTAGGATACTGGATCATATTGTATGCTTAGTAACTCACAATTGCATGCTATTAAGAGCATTGTTACATGTAAAGTACACTTTAAGCAATAAAAGTCCATTCAAATATTGTTAATGTTAGATAGGTTGCCGCTGTTACTTGGTGTTGTTGCTGTCTGCTAGATAGGTTGCTGTCTGCTTGGTGTTGTTGTCTGCTCGCTAGATAGGTTGCTCGCTGCTAGATAGGTTGCTGCTGTTAGGTTACATATCCTCTATTTTTAGAACAAATGCATTGTAAAATCATTCATTTTGTTATAGAGCCCATTGGCAAACCTTCAAAATTGGCATTGTAACAAGTGTGAACAAAGAAAGCTTCTCTGTTTGGTATGTAGAGAGTGAGAGAGAGTTGCTTGCTGAACATTGGCATACTGAACATTGTGTGAAAAAAGGGAAAATTAGCATACTGAACATTGCTTGATGCTATCTGATTCTGGCCATAGTCTGTAGTGTCATTTTCCTATGTAAAGTTTCCATTTATTTGATTCCTTTTTAATGCTGATTTTAATGCTGCTAGGTGTGTATGTTGTTGCTACTTCCGGAACTTGAGCACCCGACCCGATCTTCCTCGACCCGGAGCAACAGACTCACCTCTCGGCGACTCCACGCGACGCACGGTGAGCTTGTCGCTAGATGCTAGCTGCCGCTTGTTGTTGATGCATGCTGCTAGCTAGTTGCTGCTCGCTAGCTGTTGATGCATGCTGCTAGCTGCTGCTGCTACTAGCTGGTGCCATGTGCATGTGCCATGGTGCTCAGTTGTGTATATGAGGAACAATTGTACATGTGCCATGGTGCTCAGCTGGTGGATTGTTTTGCATGTGTATATGGTGACATATTCTTGTGCAGGGATCGACAGAGATGCCCATTATCGCCGAAATGTTGATTCATTTCCGTTTCGGCGAAAATGGGGCACTCATATGTCCATAGATTAGCATAGGTCATGCCCAATTTTGTTAGTGGAATGGATCGTAATATGGTTCAAAAATGTAAACATGTAGGATGGCCGGTCCCGGTGGCCGGCGAGGCGGTCGAGGCCGCGGTCCCGGGCGCCCCCGCGGCCGGGAAGGGGCCGCCGCGGTGGAGCAGCAAGGGCCCCACGGTCACCGTCACCGCATCCTCCTCGTCTTCGCATGAGGAACGCCGCTTCGAGTTCCTCCTCCGCATCGACGACGACCCACTCGGCATCAAGAGGCTACCGGACAAGTTCGCCGAGTTCGTCGACGGCGTCGAGCCGGCACACTTGCAGCTACGGGAGGCTAGCTGCAACTTCGCCGCTGGTCCGTGGAGGTCCTGTTCGACGGGCAGGGCAAGATGTACCCGCACACGGGGTGGGACAAGTTCGCCCGTGACCTCCACCTCGAGCCCGGCTGCCGGCTCACCTTCCCGTACGAGGGGGACGGCGAGATGATCGTCAAGGTGTTCGACGACACCGCCCGCCGTGTGCACTACCCCCACACCGGCGAATCCGGCTCGGACACCGATAGTTAGAACTTAGAGTGTTGTCAACTCTATCTTCGTTGCTTCGTGTTGTTTGAATTCTATATTAAATTGTATGAAGCTACGATGTTAGGTATGATGATGTTATGTCCAAATATCAATCTCTTGTGCATCCTACCTTGCCTCGCCGACACCATCCCGGGATGTTCATATTTGTTTGCCCTTGTCATTCCATTTGCTTTGGTATCTCAAAATGCCGATGATTAGACTGTTCGGTCAACCGTACACTCCGGGTGTCGCTAGTGAGCCTGGTGTGATGGCACAAATATCAATCTCTTGTGCATCCTACCTGGCCTCACTAACGCCATCCCGGGATGTTCATATTTGTTTCGACCAACAATGTATGAGGCACTTATTCCATTTTGTCATTCCATTTGCTTTGAGATTTTCAAAATGCCGATGATTAAAATGCTTGGTCACCGTACACTCGTGGGCGGTGTTAGTGAGCCTCGTGTGATTGCACAAATATCAATCTCTTGTGCATCCTACCGGCTCGCTAACTCCGTCCCGGAATGTTAATATTTGTTTCGACCAACAATGTATGAGGCATTCCATTTAGTTCATACTAGCTACTTGTTTCTTATTTGAGTTGGCACTTCTTAATTGCATTGGCCGATGATTAGAATGGTTGGTCACTTGTACACTCCGTGGTGACGTAAGTGAGCCTCGGTGTGATGGCACAAATATCCATGTCTTGTGCATCCTACCCGGCCTCGCTTACGCCATCACGGAATGTTAATATTTGTTTTGACCGACAAAGTATGAGGCCCTTGTCATTCTTCCATTTGCTTTGGTATCTCAAAATGCCGATGATTAGAATGTTGGTCACCTATACACTTGGGGGAGGGGTCAGTGAACTCTGGTGCGATGACACAAGTATCAATCTCTTGTGCATCCTACTTGGTTTCACCGACGCCTTCTCTAAATGTTAATATTTGTTTGGACCGACAAAGTATGAGGCCCTTGTCATTCTTCCATTTGCTTTGGTATCTCAAAATGCCGATGATTAGAATGTTGGTCACCTATACACTTGGGGGAGGGGTAAGTGAACCTGGTGCGATGACACAAGTATCAATCTATTGTGCATCCTACTTGGTTTCACTTACTCCGTCCCTAAATGTTAATATTTGTTCCGACCAACAATGTATGAGGCATGCCTTTTAGTTCATACTACTTGGATCGTTTTTGAGTTTGCTCTTATTCGTTGCAAACATCTATGAGCGTGCACTAATGTTTCTTTGGCTTGTGCATATGTACGCAGATATGACGTGGTATGTCGTGTACAAGGGCAAGGTTCCCGGAGTCTACAACGACGGGGAGGAGTGTCGGAGACAGGTTCACCGTTTTAGCGGTAACAGCTACAAAGGGTACACCACTAGAGCGGAGGCCGAAGACAGATACGCACGCTATCTGGCGGGAGAGAGGACGGAGCGGAGGAGGAACCGGATGAAGACCACTTTCATCGGGACGGTGCTAGTAGTGACTCTAGCTCTCTTCTATGTGATGCTAGTTTAGATGATCGACCTTGTGCCACTACTAGCTCATTTGTGACTTGTAACACCGTAACTTGCATTGTAACCTCTAATGTGAATGCTTGTGAATCATGTGGGGCTAATGTCAAGAACTATGTATGGATAAGCTGTGCTCGTTGTTTATATGCTTGTTATATATCCCGTATTGTGCTATTGTACTGTCATATACAACCTGTATAAATACCTGCCAAGATACAAAAAAAAAATTCGAAATCCTAGCAGTGGCGCACTAGTGGACCATCTGTGGCGCACTACCACTAAGTAGCGAGTGGCGCATCGCTACCGATCCGATGGCGCACCGCCACGTGATCCTCTCCGAGACTAGCGAGTGGCGCACAAGGATAAGTAGCGGTGGCGCACGTCCCGGAGAGGGCAGTGGCGCACGTACTCACGCAGCGGTGGCGCACCTACTAGCTGGACCAGTGGCGCACGCAAAACGTAGCGGTGGCGCACCTCTTCTACACGGTGGTGGCGCATCGCCTCGACCAACGGTGGCGCACCACTTTGGAGTAGTAGTGGCGCATCTGGAGGGCATGTCAATGGCGCACCGGGCGGTGCGCCACAGTATCTAGGCTAGTAGTGGCGCACCCCTAGTGCGCCACTACTATGTGTTAGCAGTGGCGTGATAACAGTGGCGCACCACTAGTGCGCCACTGATGGCTATATGTGGTGCGCCACTGAAAGCCTTTTTTCTAGTAGTGCTATTTCCCTCCATCTCAAGCAAGCATTTGAGTTGTTGTGATTAAACTATTATATTGTGATTTGCTTCATCATGTCTTTACTCTTTCTTGTTTAGTACAAGTTTTACCTTGAATGAATATAGCTTTGAAGTCATCAATGATTAATATGATTGAGTATGCAAGTCTACCATAAGTTTTTAATATGAGAGCGCTGCTCAATAGATGAATATAATCTGTTAAATGTTCTCTGACCAAGAACAAAGTTTGCCATCACCAATTATGATTCCTTATGCATCTTTATTTGTGATTACCTTATACTTGTTTCAAGATTGAATTATATGAGGAAGTTGTTTACTATAATGTCTTGTGTGAATGAATATGATGCTTCTTGTCCGTATTTTATTTATCGACTCTTCACTCCATAAACATGTGGACCTGTTTACGTGAGTTCAGTTTCGCTTGGGGACAAGCGAAGTCTAAGCTTGGGGGGAGTTGATACGTCCAATTTGCATCACTATTTTATATCATAACTTGCTGTTATTCATTGATATATTTCATATTGGGACACAATACTTATGTTATTTCATCTATTTTGCATGTTTCACGATTATTTGGAGATCGAGCACCGGAGCCAGGATTCTGCTGGAAAAAGCACCGTCAGGATGCAATATTTCGGAAGATCAGCTGTGGAAGGAAGTTTTACAGAAACTCCTATTTTTCCAGATGACGGAGGAAGCCAGAAGGGGGAGCCAGCTGGACCCAGGGTGGGCCCACACCATAGGGTGGCGCGGCCCATGGCCTGGCCGCGCCACCATGTGGTGTGGGGCCCCCTCGGCCTCTTTCGCCTCCTTTTCTTCGCGAAACCCTTCGTCCCGAAGACCTAAGCCACAGAGGAATCCTCACGAAGGGTTACAGCCGCCTCTGCGGGGCGGAGAACACCAGAGAGAAAAGAGCTCTCCGGCGGGCAGGAATCCGCCGGGGAAATTCCCTCCCGGAGGGGGAAATCGACGCCATCGTCACCGCCATCGAGCTGGACATCATCTCCATCACCATCACCATCATCTTCATCATCATCACCGCCATCTCCTCAGCAGCACCTCATCATCGCTGTAGCAATTTGGGTTTGATCTTGATTGTTTGATAGGGGAAACTCTCCCGGTACTGATTTCTACTTGTTGTTTATGCTATTGAGTGAAACCATTGAACCAAGGTCTATGTTCAGATTGTTATTCATCATCATATCACCTCTGATCATGTTCCATATGATGTCTCGTGAGTAGTTCGTTTAGTTCTTGAGGACATGGGTGAAGTCTAAATGTTAGTAGTGAACTATGGTTGAGTAATATTCAATGTTATGATATTTAAGTTGTGGTGTTATTCTTCTAGTGGTGTCGTGTGAACGTCGACTACACGACACTTCACCATTTATGGGCCTAGGGGAATGCATCTTGTACTCGTTTGCCAATTGTGGGGTTGCCGGAGTGACGAAACCTAAACCCCCGTTGGTATATCGATGCGGGGAGGGATCGCGAGGATCTCGAGTTTAAGGCTGTGGTTAGATTTATCTTAATTACTTTCTTGTAGTTGCGGATGCTTGCAAGGGGTATAATCACAAGTATGTATTAGTCCTAGGAAGGGCGGTACATTAGCATAGGTTCACCCACACAACACTTATCAAAACAATGAAGATTAATCAGTCTGTATGTAGCGAAAGCACTAGACTAAAATCCCGTGTGTCCTCGAGAACGTTTGGTCATTATAAGTAAACAAACCGGCTTGTCCTTTGTGCTAAAAAGGATTGGGCCACTCGCTGCAATTATTTCTCTCGCATTTTACTTACTTGTACTTTATTCATCCGTTACATCAAAACCCCCGAATACTTGTCTGTGAGCATTTACAGTGAATCCTTCATCAAAACTGCTTCTCAACACCTTCTGCTCCTCGTTGGGATCGACATTCTTACTTATCGAAGATACTACGATACACCCCCTATACTTGTGGGTCATCAGATCTCCGGCAAACATTCGATAACTTAAGAAGATTCCGGATAAAACTTAATCCGGCAAAATGCACCTTCGGTGTCCCTGCCGGCAAACTTCTTGGTTTTCTAGTATCAAGCCGGGGCATTGAGGTCAATCCGGTAAAGATTCGGTCGATCGAAAGAATGACGATACCGCAAGATCTTAAGGATGTACAAAAGTTTACCGGAAGCTTAGCATCGCTGAGCCGGTTCATAAGCAGGTTGGGAGAAAAGGCCTTGCCACTCTACGCTCTGATGAAAAAATCCGATACGTTCGTCTGGACCCCTCAGGCAGACGCGGCGTTTAAAGAGCTAAAAACGATGCTAGCCATTGCGCCAATACTGGCTTCGCCGTTGGAAAGAGAGCCCATGTTGTTGTACATAGCAGCAACTAACCGGGTTGTGAGTGTTGTTGTGGTAGTAGAAAGAGAAGAGGAAGGAAAAACCGTCCAGAGGCCGGTATACTACCTGAGCGAGGTACTCTCCCTCTCAAAGCAAAACTACCCACACTTCCAGAAAATGACTTATGGCGTGTTCATGGCCGCCACAAAGCTCAAGCACTACTTTGAGGAGCACCCCATGAAGGTTGTGAGCGAGGCACCCATCTCCGATATCATGTGCAACAAAGATGCTAGCGGCAGGATTGCAAAATGGGCGATCCAAATATCACCATACGTACCGGTGTATGAAAGAAGAGATGCCATAAAATCACAAGCTTTAGCTGATTTCTTGGTTGATTGGGCGGAAATGCAGTACAAGCCCCCAGACCAAAGAATAGAATACTGGAAGATGCACTTTGACGGATCCAAACTCAAAGAGGGTCTAGGTGCCGGTGTGGTGCTAACCTCACCCAAGGGGGATCATCTCCGGTATGTTTTGCAAGTACATTTCAGGACATCAAACAATGTCGCTGAGTACGAGGCTTTGATCCATGGACTTAAAGTCGTAAAAGAAATCGGTGCACACCGGATCATTTGCTACGGAGATTCAGATCTTGTGGTACAACAATGTTCCGGAGATTGGGACGCAAAAGATGCCAACATGGCCTCATACCGGTTTCACGTGCAAAAGATTGCCGGCTTCTTCGAAGGGTGTGAGTTTCACCATGTACCGCGTGCAGAAAATGAAGCCGCGGATGCTTTGTCCAAGCTGGGCTCATCCAGGCAAGAAATTCCTCCCGGAATAGCCTTGGCACACTTAAGAGTACCATCGATCAAACCGAGTCCGGAGTCAAAGTCAATTTTTGTACCGGAATCACATGTTGTACCAATGGATATTGATGAAGGAAACCCGGGGACTGTTCCGGCAAGCTCGGGGACTGTTCCGGTAAGCTCGGGGACTGCTGCGTCCGTGCCGGAGGAAACAATGTTGGTGGATAACATGGACATAGACGTACCAGTGTTCCTGGTTCGGGAGGCACCATCATGGGTTAAACCTATTAAGGAATTCCTGATCAACGGCACCTTGCCGGTTGACGAAAATGAGTCCAGAAGGATCCAAAGGAGGTCCAAAGCGTACACCATCATCAATGGCGAGGTGTACAAGAGAACTATTACCGGTGTCCTCCAAAGGTGTGTGGAACCGGAAGAGGGAAAAGAAATGCTCGAGGAGATCCACCGGGGGAATGTGGGCATCACGCTTCGTCAAGGGCGCTGGTGGCAAAAGTGTTCCAGCATGGGTTCTATTGGCCCACGGCTTTGGAAAATGCGGAGGATCTGGTAAGAAAATGCAATGGGTGCCAGAGGTACGCCAAGAAAAATCATACCCCAGCATCCGGTTTAAAGACCATATCGCTAACTTGGCCGTTTGCCGTTTGGTGCCTAGACATGGTTGGCCCATTCAAAACCGCAAGGGGAAACATGACCCACATCTTGGTTATGGTGGATAAATTCACCAAGTGGCTAGAGGTCAAACCCATCGCAAAATGTGATGGGTGCACGGCGGTGAAGTTCTTAAAAGATGTTATTTTGCGGTATGGCTACCCACATAGCATTATCACTGACAATGGCACAAACTTTGCTCAAGGTGAGTTCAAAAGATTTTGTGAGGATAACAATATCCGGTTGGATTTGTGCTCAGTGGCACACCCACAAGGCAATGGCCAAGTTGAAAGAACAAACGCTTTGGTACTTTCCGGTATCAAACCAAGGCTCATCGATGCGGTGGAAAAGTCACCGGGGTGTTGGCTCGATGAGCTACCATCAGTGTTGTGGAGCATAAGAACAACTCCAAACCGGTCTACCGGATACACTCCTTTCTTTATGGTTTATGGAGCAGAAGCGGTCATACCAACCGACATTCTCCATGACTCACCAAGGGTGCAACTCTATACCGAAGAAGAGGTAAAAGAGGCCCGAGAAAACGATGTGGACTTGCTAGAAGAAGCAAGAGAATTAGCATTGGCAAGAACAGCCATTTACCAGCAAAACCTCAGGCGCTATCATAGCCGGAAGGTTAACCCGAGGGTGTTCCGGGAAGGAGACCTAGTGCTACGCCTAGTGCAGTGCACTGAAGGCCGGCACAAGCTTTCCCTCCCATGGGAAGGACCCTTCATTGTGAGCAAGGCTCTCCACAATGATGCCTATTACCTGATTGATGCACAGGAATGGAAGAAAGGAAAGGCGGACAGGTCCGGAGAGGAGACCAAGCGTCCGTGGAATGTAGCTCTGTTGCATCCTTTCTACGCTTGAAGTTGTGGTGTAAGAAGTTCCTTTTTGTACCTTATTTGCTATGAATAAAAGATGTCGGAACCTCGAATGAGTCTCGGGGACTACCCCTACTAAAGTTGCATGTAACATGTTTATTTTTTCAGTTTACCGGTTGCTTATTGAACGTTTTTTCTTTCCGGTTTAGTAGTGTGCTAAACCCTACCGGAGTCTTCGACTCTGCTGTTGTCCGCAACCCGGCTTCATGGCAAGCAAGATAAACCGGTAGGGGCTAAGCACATGAACTGCGAAGAGGGAGAGCGGGAGAGAACAATCCGGAAAAATTTAACTAACCCCGGCTGTACCGTTTTTTTGCAAAAAAATCGAGTTATTTTTAAGTTCAAGAAAGTGCTTGCTTGGTAAAAGAACTTTATGCTCATACGCCAAAAACGCCCAGAGAAGGTAGGCAGAGCCAAAGCAAAAGAGCCAAGTGTGCATCGAATTGGATGCGGAAACAATTTCGGAATCATTGCAGTGCAAGACAAAATCGGAACGATAAGCAAAGTGCTAAGTTAGCAAACCAACATAGCTTAATAAGTTACCGGTATGCAAGACACCGGCATAAAGTTGTACCACAACCAAAAGGATAAGTTTTATCTTACATCATAAGACCCCGGCATACCGGGGTAGAATTTAATCAGCATTGTTTTAAGACAGACAGGAGCAACCGAGCATATCATAGCAAATCTTCAGGCAGCAGGAGCTTCGGGAGGCACGACACCAGCTTCTGGAGGCTGCTCATCGGCACCGACATCTTCCTCTCCCTCGTCCTCTTCTTCCTCTTCATCACTGAGGTAGTCGCAGACGTCAGGAGGAGGGGGGATGAAGGTGCGAACCTGGGCGTACTCAGCAAGCTGGTAGGCCCGATCCTGCCGCTTTGCGGTAAGGACCGGGTCCAAATCAGTTGGAGCATCTTGGCGCACGCCGAGGAGCGCATCCAGATCCAGGTCTTCGTACCAAGAGCAGGCGACGCGCAGCGCCGTATCCGCCCCGACACGAGCCGCGGAGCACTGCCATTCGCGAATCCTCCGCCCGGCATCTTTCAGCCACTTGGAGGTGAGCGTGAGGGTCTTCGGCAGCGCTTCTCCAGGCCACAGGACCTTATAGAGCTGGATCGCCACGTCAGGCAGGTCGGAAAGATGTCGGTCGACAACGCGCATATGCTGGACGCGGGCAGAAAGGGCAACCAAGTGATCATAAGGATCCCAAGGTGCGGCCAGATCCTGGAATTGCTGCGCAGTCCGGCGGTCGGAAAATTTCTTTACCGCGTGCACCTGGGAGTCCGGAAAGAGTTCTGCAAAATAAAGGAAGGACATGAGGAAAATGCTACCGGAACATATAAGCTTGTAAGCAAAAACCGGAAGAGAAAGAAGAAACACTTACTAAGGGCGAGCGCGTCGGTTCGCACGACCAACTCATCATACTCCTTCTGCTCCGCGGTTAAGCGGGCGACCTGGTCTTCGGCAGCCTTCCGGAACTTGGCCATCTCCTCCAGCTCTGCCCTCAGCACCGCAGTGGAGTTGGCGGAATCATCCGCAACCTCCGCCAGCCTGGCCTCGGCTGCTGCCTGGGCATCCTTCAGCTCTTGGTCATGCTGGAGCGCGGCCTGGATAGCATGTTCCTTGAGCTCCCTGGAGGCGGTCTTCTGGGCATCCAGCGCCTCGTGGTGCTCCTTGATGAGCTGCTCCTTTTCATCTGGGTACCGGAAAGAAAAGTGTTGGCAAAGTTGCCCGGAAAGAACAAGTTAACCGGAAAAGAAAAGCGATACCTTGGAGTGCGGTGATCTGAGCCTTGAGGGCTTCAATTGTAGCCTCCGGGACAGCTGTTGAACAAAAAGTTCATAAGTGTTAAAAAAGAAAACGTCCCGGTAAGAAGATGCCGGAGGGAAAATAGGAAAGAAACCTTGGCAGTGGCTGTGGGCCTGATGTCTACGTTCCCCCTCCTTTCCTGTAGACAGTGTTGGGCCTCCAAGTGCAGAGGTTTGTAGAACAGCAGCAAGTTTCCCTTAAGTGGATACCCAAGGTTTATCGAACTCAGGGAGGAAGAGGTCAAAGATATCCCTCTCATGCAACCCTCGCAACCACAAAGCAAGAAGTCTCTTGTGTCCCCAACACACCAAATAGGTGCACTAGTTCGGCGAAGAGATAGTGAAATACGGGTGGTATAAATAAGTATGAGCAGTAGCAACGGTGCCGGAAAAGTGCTTGGCGTGTAGTTGATGGTGGTGGTATTGCAGCAGTAGTAACGCAGTAGAAACAGTAGAACAAGCAGTAGTAACGCAGTAGTAGTAACGCAGCGAGTAGTAAACAAGCGATAGTAACTCAGCAGTATTTAGGAACAAGGCCTAGGGAATAGACTTTCACTAGTGGACACTCTCAACATCGATCACATAACAGTAACAGTATAAATGCATACTCTACACTTTTGTTGGATGATGAACATATTGCGTAGGATTACACGAACCCTCAATGCCGGAGTTAACAAGCTCCACAATAATGCTCATGTTTAAGTAACCTTTAGTGTAAGATAGATCAACGCTACTAAACCAAGTACTAGCACGGTGCACCCACTGTCGCCTTTACACACGTGCAGGAGGAATAGAACTACTTTAATAACATCACTAGAGTAGCACATAGATAGTAGTGATACAAACTCATATGAATCTCAATGAGATCATTGTATTGAAGTACATGGAAGAGAGATGAACCACATAGCTACCGGTACAGCCCCGAGCCTTGATGGAGAACTACTCCCTCCTCATGGGAGCAGCAGCGGTGATGAAGATGGCGGTGGAGATGGCAGCGGTGTTGATGGAGATGGCAGCGGTGTCGATGGAGAAGCCTTCCGGGGGCACTTCCCCGCTCCGGCAGGGTGCCGGAACGCAGTTCGTCCCCCGAATTGGAGTTTCGCGATGGCGGCGGCGCCACGAGTAACTTTTCCGGAGTTTCGTCAATTGGTACTGCGTTTTTAGGTCGAAAGGGGTTATATAGGCGAAGAGGCGGCGCGAGAGGGCTGGCAGGGTGGCCCCACCATAGGCCGGCGCGGCCGAGAGGCCAGCCCGCGCGGCCCTATGGTGTGGGGCCCCCCTGGCCCCTCTCCGACTCTTCTTCGGTGTTCGGAGCCTTCCGGGAAAAATAGGAGGTTTGGCGTTGATTTCGTCCAATTCCGAGAATATTGCCCGAACGAGCCTTTCCGGAACCAAAAACAGCAGAAAACAGCAACTGGCCTTTCGGCATCTTGTTAATAGGTTAGTTCCACAAAATGCACGAATATGACATAAAGTGTGCATAAAACATGTAGATAACATCAATAATGTGGCATGGAACATAAGAAATTATCGATACGTTGGAGACGTATCAGCATCCCCAAGCTTAGTTCCGCTCGTCCCGAGCAGGTAAAACGATAACAAAGATAATTTCTGGAGTGACATGCCATCATAATCTTGATCATACTATTTGTAAGGCATATGTAGAGAATGCAGCGATCAAAACAATGTGTATGACATGAGTAAACAAGTGAATCATAAAGCAAAGACTTTTCATGAATAGCACTTCAAGACAAGCATCAATAAGTCTTGCATAAGAGTTAACTCATAAAGCAATAATTCAAAGTAAAGGCATTGAAGCAACACAAAAGAAGATTAAGTTTCAGCGGTTGCTTTCAACTTGTAACATGTATATCTCATGGATAATTGTCAATGCAAAGCAATATAACAAATGCAATATGCAAATATGTAAGAATCAATGCACAGTTCACACAAGTGTTTGCTTCTTGAGGTGGAGAGAAATAGGTGAACTGACTCAACAATGAAAGTAAAAGAATGGTCCTTCAAAGAGGAAAGCATCGATTGCTATATTTGTGCTAGAGCTTTGATTTTGAAAACATAAAGAGAGCATAAAAGTAAAGTTTTGAGAGGTGTTTGTTGTTGTCAACGAATGGTAGCGGGTACTCTAACCCCCTTGCCGTACAAACCTTCAAAGAGCGGCTCCCATTTTATTTTGTTTTTGGGTGGCACTCCTTCCAACCTTTCTTTCACAAACCATGGCTAACCGAATCCTCGGGTGCTCGCCAACAATCTCATACCATGAAGGAGTGCCTTTTTATTTTAGTTTTATTATGATGACACTCCTCCCAACCTTTGCTTACACAAGCCATGGCTAACCGAATCCTTCGGGTGCCGTCCAACAATCACATACCATGGAGGAGTGTCTATTTTTGTTAATTAATTTGGGACTGGGAATCCCATTGCCAGCTCTTTTTGCAAAATTATTGGATAAGCGGATGTAGCCACTAGTCCATTGGTGAAAGTTGCCCAACAAGATTGAAAGATAAACACCACATACTTCCTCATGAGCTATAAAACATTGACACAAATAAGAGGTAATAAATTTTGAATTGTTTAAAGGTAGCACTCAAGCAATTTACTTTGGAATGGCGGGAAATACCATGTAGTAGGTAGGTATGGTGGACACAAATGGCATAGTGTTGGCTCAAGTATTTGGATGCATGAGAAGTATTCCCTCTCGATACAAGGTTTAGGCTAGCAAGGTTGTTTGAGGCAAACACAAGGATGAACTAGTACAGCAAAACTCACATAAAAGACATATTACAAGTATTATAAGACTATACATCGTCTTCCTTGTTGTTCAAACACCTTACTAGAAATTATCTAGACCTTAGAGACCAATTATGCAAACCAAATTTTAGCATGCTCTATGTATTTCTTCATTAATGGGTGCAAAGCATATGATGCAAGAGCTTAAACATGAGCACAACAATTGCCAAGTATCACATTACCCAAGACATTTATAGCAATTACTACATGTATCATTTTCCAATTCCAACCATATAACAATTTAACGAAGAGGAAACTTCGCCATGAATATTACAAGCTAAGAACACATGTGTTCATATGAACCAGCGGAGCGTGTCTCTCTCCCACACAAGCATGATGTAATCCAATTTATTCAAACGCAAACAAAAACAAAAGCAAACAAACAGACGCTCCAAGAAAAAGCACATAAGATGTGATGGAATAAAAATATAGTTTCAGGGGAGGAACCTGATAATGTTGTCGATGAAGAAGGGGATGCCTTGGGCATCCCCAAGCTTAGACGCTTGAGTCTTCTTGATATATGCAGGGGTGAACCACCGGGTGCATCCCCAAGCTTAGAGCTTTCACTCTCCTTGATCATAGTATATCATCCTCCTCTCTTGACCCTTGAAAACTTCCTCCACACCAAACTCGAAACAACTCATTAGAGGGTTAGTGGACAATAAAAATTAACATGTTCAGAGGTGACACAATCATTCTTAACACTTCTGGACATTGCATAAAGCTACTGGACATCAATGGATCAAAGAAATTCATCCAACATAGCAAAAGAGGCAATGCGAAATAAAAGGCAGAATCTGTCAAAACAGAACAGTCCGTAAAGATGGATTTTATTAGGCCACCAGACCTGCTCAAACGAAAATGCTCAAATTGAATGAAAGTTGCGTACATATCTGAGGATCATGCTCGTAAATTGGCATAATTTTCTGAGCTTCCTGCAGGGCAGTGGGCTCAGATTCGTGACAGCAAAGAAATCTGGAACTGCGCAGTAATCCAAATCTAGTACTTACTTTTCTATCAACGGCTTAACTTGCCACAACAAAACTCAAAACTAAGATAAGGAGAGGTTGCTACAGTAGTAAACAACTTCCAAGACACAAATATAAAACAAAGTACTGTAGCAAAATAACACATGGGTTATCTCCCAAGAAGTTCTTTTCTTTATAGCCATTAAGATGGGCTCAGCAGTTTTAATAATCCATTCGCGGGAAATAGTATTTGAAGCAAAAGAGAGCTTCAAGAGGCAAATTAAAAACAAATTTAAGTCTAACATGCTTCCTATGAAGAGGAATCTTGTACACAAATGAATTCATGAAGAACAAAGTGACAAGCATAAGAGGATAAAACACGAGTAACTTCAAGATTCTCAACATAAAGAGGGGAAACTTAATATTATTAAGATGCATATAACCATATTTCCCTCTCTCATAATAACTTTCAGTAGCATCATTGATGAAATCCACAATATACCCATCACTTAAAACATTCTTATCATGGTTCATATGCATAGAAGTATCATTAAATTTGGCATAAGAAGAGTTATTCTCATTAATAGTAATTGGAGCAAGATTATTATCAAGAATTTGAACATGGTAAACAAGTTGCATATTAAGGGAATTGTTTTTGGTAACCCAATCATGACTATGACAAGTTTCATAAGGATAGTTATAACCTATATCATAGCATTCTTTATAATAATCATCAAAGATCGGAGGCACAGGTGTCATCATAAGAAATAGAATAGTTATCCTTCACAATCGGTTTATCTGTGTCCATACCATCATTGTTATTAGAAGGAGATGTATCAAGAACATAACGACCAGTAGCAAAAGGATTTTCAAACACCTCTTCCCCGAGCTTAGAGCTTTCTATATCATTATGGGAGGAAGCATGGATAGCACTGACACTATGGCAATTATTATCATCATTTTCAGAATTAGTTTCCCAGAGATTTGTAATATCAAAAGTAGCGTGCTCATTCAAATCATGATCGCTAATGTATGTAAAGGGCATAGGAAGATCATCGTATTCAGATTCATTATCACAATAATCATTAGGAGCAACATACTTACGGTTACCTATTGTTATCTCATATACGCGGGGATATGATGTTACCTCTTTCTTTTTATTCTCCTTCTTCTTCTTCTTCTTCTTCTTCTTCTTCTTCTTCTTCTCTTCCTTCTCCTCGTTCCCTTCTTCAGGAGGAAGAGGTTTGAAGGGTGGCTCGTCCGCATAACCTGATTTTCTTTCAGAAACAATAGAAGAAACTTGGGAGGATCCCTCCTTTTCATTAATTAGTTGAAAACACACAGCGGTCCTATCATATTTTGGCAAGGTGTCATCTTCTAAAATATTTTGTATGTAAGTATTTGTATGGCTATTATCAATGCAATAAGAAAAACACCCATGCAGGACATCATCAATATCAAGATCACTCATATGTAACAAAGAGATTTTTCTCGACAGTTCTTCACACCCCAAAAATAAAGTAAGTTCATCATGCTGATTAGGAGTAATTTCATCATCACAATACAAATTTGCAGCACTCATTGGGTTCAAAATATCACTCGGAGGAGCATTGAAAATTAAAATGACCCACTTCATGGCAAACTTCACAAATAAAAGGATAGAGGGCACAAACTTTTTTACCAAGATCATCTAGAGCCCTAAACCACTTTCTAGTTTTTTCATTAGCATGATGGATGCAATATTCATCTTTGATTTGATTGATTCCACAAGGTCTATGTATTCCACAAAAATTAACATGCTTATAGGAAATAGCATTCTTAGGAGTTTGAGCATGCTTATTGCAATAATTAACAACAATTTCATTCTTCATGCAAGCCTCTTTAAAAGGTTCATGATACTTATCAAAATTATTTTTAGGCAATTCAAAATGAGAAACAAAGGCTTTATAAAGATTTGCAGCAACTTGAGAGTCAAGACCATAAGTGGCACTCATATTTCGAAATTTATCGGTATCCATAAAAGCTTCAATGCATTCATAATCATAATTTATACCTGACTCTTTACCTTCATTGTTCTCCCATCCTTCAGCGTTGTCCTCAATCCGATCAAGGAGATCCCACCTAGCTTCAACCTCCTTGCTTGTGAAAGATCCCTCCGAACACGCGTCCGGATAGTCCTTGTGTTGTCCTGAAAGCCTCGCATAAAAATTGTTAACAATAACATTACGGGGGAGCTCATGAATGGGACATTTGAGCATTAGTGATTTCAATCCCCCCACGCTTGAGAAATACTCTCTCCATCACGAGGATAAAAGTTATAAATATAATTCCTATCAATATGCACTTCATGCGGAGGATAAAATTTAGAATAAAAGAGAGATGCAATTTCCTCCCAACCAAGAGAATGCCTATTTTCCAACAATTTATACCAATGCGCTGCTTTACCAGACAGTAAACAGAGAATAGCTTCTTCCTCACTTCATCCATAGAGATACCTGCACACTTGAATAACCCACATAATTCGTGCAAAAACAGTGAATGATCTCTAGGATGGACAGTTCCATCCCCTTTATAGTGGTTGTCCATAACACGTTCAATAATTTTCATGGGTATTTTATACGGAATACTTTCAGCAGGTGGATTTAAAATATCAGAAGCATTATTAGAGTTATCGCATATGGGAGATAAAGCATTATCAGAACAAATTTTCTCCCCTAAAGATGGGAAGCTAAAAAGACCACAAAAACTAGCTTCCCCAAGCTTAGACTTCTTCATAGCATTAGCAAGTAATTGCATTCATACTAATAACATCGCTACTAGCATGCAAATAAGGTTCCATAGGTTTTTTAATTTTCGCATCAAACAATTCTAAATCAGGAAAAAGATTAAAAAGCTCACTAAATTTTTTGTTGTTTTCCATTATGCCTAACTAGTGTAAACAAGAAACAAAAAGTTGCAATTGCAGGATCTAAAGGAAATAGCTTCGAGCACACACACAACGGCGCCGTGAAAAATACTTTACCCGGGACCGTAGTATGAGAGCCTTTTACCTTTCCTCCCCGACAACGGCGCCAGAAAAGTGCTTGATGTCTACGTTCCCCCTCCTTTCCTGTAGACAGTGTTGGGCCTCCAAGTGCAGAGGTTTGTAGAACGAGCAGCAAGTTTCCCTTAAGTGGATACCCAAGGTTTATCGAACTCGGGGAGGAAGAGGTCAAAGATATCCCTCTCATGCAACCCCGCAACCACAAAGCAAGAAGTCTCTTGTGTCCCCAACACACCAAATAGGTGCACTAGTTCGGCGAAGAGATAGTGAAATACAGGTGGTATAAATAAGTATGAGCAGGTAGCAACGGTGCCGGAAAAGTGCTTGGCGTGTAGTTGATGGTGGTGGTATTGCAGCAGTAGTAACGCAGTAAAACAATAAACAAGCAGTAGTAACGCAATAGTAGTAACGCGAGCGAGTAGTAAACAAGCAAGTAGTAACTCAGCAGTATTTAGGAACAAGGCCTAGGGAATAGACTTTCACTAGTGGACACTCTCAACATCGATCACATAACAGAACAGATAAATGCATACTCTACACTTTTGTTGGATGATGAACATATTGCGTAGGATTACACGAACCCTCAATGCCGGAGTTAACAAGCTCCACAATAATGCTCATGTTTAAGTAACCTTTAGTGTAAGATAGATCAACGCTACTAAACCAAGTACTAGCACGGTGCACCCACTGTCGCCTTTACACACGTGCGAGGAGGAATAGAACTACTTTAATAACATCACTAGAGTAGCACATAGATAGTAGTGATACAAACTCATATGAATCTCAATGAGATCATTGTATTGAAGTACATGGAAGAGAGATGAACCACATAGCTACCGGTACAGCCCCGAGCCTTGATGGAGAACTACTCCCTCCTCATGGGAGCAGCAGCGGTGATGAAGATGGCGGTGGAGATGGCAGCGGTGTTGATGGAGATGGCAGCGGTGTCGATGGAGAAGCCTTCCGGGGCACTTCCCCGCTCCGGCAGGTGCCGGAACAGAGTTCTGTCCCCCGAATTGGAGTTTCGCGATGGCGGCGGCGCCACAGTAACTTTTCTGGAGTTTCGTCAATTGGTACTGCGTTTTTAGGTCGAAAGGGGTTATATAGGCGAAGAGGCGGCGCAGGAGGGCTGGCAGGGTGGCCCCACCATAGGCCGGCGCGGCCAGAGGCCAGCCCGCGCGGCCCTATGGTGTGGGGCCCCCCGGCCCCTCTCCGACTCTTCTTCGGTGTTCTGGAGCCTTCCGGGAAAAATAGGAGGTTTGGCGTTGATTTCGTCCAATTCCGAGAATATTGCCCGAACAGCCTTTCCGGAACCAAAAACAGCAGAAAACAGCAACTGGCCTTTCGGCATCTTGTTAATAGGTTAGTTCCACAAAATGCACGAATATGACATAAAGTGTGCATAAAACATGTAGATAACATCAATAATGTGGCATGGAACATAAGAAATTATCGATACGTTGGAGACGTATCAGGGCCTCGGCAAGGTCCCGATGCTCCCAGAGAAGCTCCTCGAAGAGCTGCTTCCGAGCATCCGCCGTGCTCTGTTCACAAGAAAATAGTTGTAAGAAAGAGGCCGGTTTTCCATGTTTTTGCTTAAGTTTCGCGCTAAGAGCTATGCTCTCAACACGAAACTCGGGGACTGGGAAGATAGACAAGATTCGGAAAGAAAGAAACCGGCATCGACAGAAAAGTTGCAAAAAAAATTGGTGAAACTTACCACCACGTTGCTGGTGGCGTCATACCACGCACTGTCGAACTCCTTCACTGCGCGCTTGAGCCGCATGAAGTGTTCCTCAGTGGACTGGGGCCCAGCAGGGTCTGGCGCCGGAAGCCGATCCTTCCCCAGGCCGCGGGTGGATGCGGATATATCCGCATCGTTCCACTTTTGGGCGTAGGGGAGGAGGTGCCCCAGGTCCCGGCCCTCGCGCTTCAGTTCAACGATCCGGCCCAGGAGGCCGGAAGGTTTTTCTTGGACCGCAGCAGCGGCGGGGCTGACGTGCAGCACTAGAGGCTGCGGGCCGGAGGCTGAGGCGCTGCCCTCCATGGCCTTTCCCCGGGAAGCCCCCGGCTTGAGGAACTTTGTGATCTTGAGGGTCTCGGGCGGCGGCTTCAGCTTGGCCGCGGAAGGTCCTTGGCTTGGTGGCGGTGTTGGAGTGGCCCCAGTAGGCTCAAGAATAGGAGCTTCTGGGGGCGGTGTAGAGGAGGCCGGCGCGGCCTTGGTGGGGAAAGAGCTGGACTGCTTCTTCTTCTTCTTCTTTGGGGCGAGAGGAACCAGAGGTTCCGCCCGCCCGGCAGCTTCATCGTCGGCGCCGGTGTTGCTGGCGCCGGTATCTGGGATCTCTGGAGGGGAGGTGAGATCCTCCTCCGCGCGGTGATCAGGAGGTGTAGGGGCCGCGCGCCCCGCACTTGTGGTGCCTCCCGCAGGGGAGGCAGAGAGGTCGCCGGTGCACCGGATGGTACCGGGCTTGATTGAGGAGGAGGAGTTGGGGCCCTTGCGGTTCCCTCGGAGGTCACCGGCTTCGGGCCGCTGGCGCTCTTGGACAGCTTGAGAGCAGGGCTGAACAAAAAGGAGAGGAAAGATCAAAAACAGCAAAGAGAAAGGAAAAGTTTGAAAAACAAAGCAAATAGAGAAACAAAGGACTTACCCAGAAGAGACCGGCATCTGCTTATGCTTGTAGCGCCTCCTGCCAGTCTCTTTCCCCCCAAGGACTTCCGTCCGGAAGCGTTTGGCGGGGGGAGCTTGGCTGGAGACGGCGTCAGGAGCAGGCGCCTTGTTCTTTTTGCTCGGGGGCATGAGCTTCTCCAGAAACTCATGGCCGACCTCGTCCTGCAAGGGAGGCATGTGCTCATGGACCTGTGGTTCGGGGCCAGCTGAGGGAGCGTCTACAGAAGGAAAAGAGTAACAATACATAAGAGACCGGAAGAGGAAACTACCTCAAGCATGGTGAGCTCATCGTCGGAACCGGAAGCCGCGGAAGGAAAGTTACCAGGGCGCTGAGTGGGGAGGCGGCCCATCTTGAGATCCTGCAAAGAGATGAAAGGATCTGGATCAACCTTGTCCAAAGGGCGCTTCCGGCAAGGGCCTCTCCAATCTGATTCTATGCGAGGGAAGCGGTCCTTGGCCTGAAAACAAAAAGAAATCAGTTGGCAACAGCATAAAAGTTACCGGTAGAACAGCCCGGGTGGTGCAATCTCTTACTTCCTTGGTTGGAGGGTTGAGGGAGCTGAGAGGAAGAAAGCCCCACTCCCAGTCATCCGGCATGTCCGTTTGGCATATTTGATTAGCCTTGCGGACTACATCCGCTTTGCTCAAGGGAAGGCCGGTGATCTTGGTGGGATCGCCAGGGCCGTACATCTCGCTTATCTTGTGAGCGCGGCGCTTAAGGGGAAGCATCCAGCGGCAGATGAAGGTGCGGATGATATCATCGGAGCAGATGTTGGTCTCCTTCATCAGCTTCTCCATGAAGCGTACCACCCGGTTCGTCTCTATGTGATCCGTACCGGGGTTGTAGCTCCAGTTGACCTTGGTGGGCGGCGCCGGATTGAAGGCCGTCAGATTGATGAGATCAGCGGCGCCATCGTTCTTCACGTAGAAGAACGTCGTCTGCCACAACCGGCAAGACTCGAGGCCGTTGAACTTAAAAAAGGGGCTCCCTTGGCGGGAGCCGATGATACAAGACCCGCACTGAACGGGGGGTTTGGGCTTCGGAATATCCTTGCCCTGGACCGAATTGATCAGAAGAGAGAAGAAGCGGGCAAAGGTCTCGCGAGCGGGACGGATGCCGATGTAGCCTTCCATGAAGGCCACAAAGCAAGAGAGGTAGAAAACAGCATTGACGGGAAGGTGGTGAGGCTGGAGTCGATAAAAATCAAGGAATTGGCGGAAGAAGTCAGAGGCAGGAAGGCCGAAGCCACGCTCAAAGTGAGCAAGAAAGACAACGACCTCACCGGGTTCGAGCACCGGTTCGATCTCGTCGCCAGGAAGCCGGCAGGAAACCGTCTCCGGTATCCTCCTAGACCGGTAGAGCCAGTCAATCTCGTGTTGTGTCACGTCGGAACCTCTCCAGACTCCGTGTGTGAAGCCGGAAAGATCTTTTCCGGGGGCCCGGTTGGAACTACCGGCCTCTTGGTCTCTGCCGGATTCGATTTCCATCCGGGCAAGATCCTCGGTTAGCCCGTCAGAAGTCCTGCTTCCTTGACTACTGGAGGAGGAGGCGGAGAGAGATTCTTCGCTAGACATGTGGATCTGGATGACGCAGGTATCTACCGCAAAAACTATTTTCCCAAAAACTACCCTCGCGCGAAGATCTACGAGTAAGAAGAAAAGCAAAAGAAAAGAGGAAGTAAATATACTACCGACCCAAGATCTGGAAAACGAGAAAAGGAGAGGAAACACGCATTGGGACTCACCTCAGGCTGCGGGGAACACAAGGAGGAGGTTCACCGAAGAAATGGCGAGCCCCTGGCCGTCGACGAAGGCCGGCGACGGAGAAGGGCGAGGTCCGCTGGAGGAAGCTTGAATCAGCGGCGAAGAAGGAATACTGGAGGAACTTCGCGCGGTGAAGAGCTTCAGCACAGTGAGAGCAGCGTCACAACGTTGACAGGGGCGGCGCACTGGCAGTGACCGGCGGAGACAAGGAAGCAAGGGGCGAAGGGCTCGAAGTGCTCTGGAAATGGGGGCAAATGCGAAGAAGAAGATGAAGTGGAACCGCTCCGCCCTTATATAGAGAGAAGACGAAGTGGGCCGAAAACCGTCGGGCCGCGGCGGTTCGCCTCGTGGGCCGCCACGTGGCACGCAGATACACGTGCGGAAAATAACATGCCATAGGGAGGCCGCACGGATCCAAAACGGCCGCAAGGATCCGGTGTGGCGCCATAAATGCTGGCGCAGAAGCCGAAGGGAAGTGACCTCTGACACTGGCGCGTCAGACACAGTGCGCATGTCACTGACAGGCACAGTGCCCGAGAAATTCTCGACTTCGCCGAGGAGAGAGTTAATGTCTAAGATGCCGGGAAATAAGATACCGGAGGCACTTTGAAAAGAGGGAAAGAAGTAAGTCCGGCAAAGATGCCGGAGATCTAAGTTCATCGCCGGATAGATTAAACCGGTACCTTAAGGTATAAGAACCTGGCATGGTCCATCGGATAGGATCCACCGGACTATACCAGCTTCGGGGACTAATGTTGGGGGGATGACCCCCGGTATGCCAAAGGCATGCCAAAAACGGATGGTTTAGGCCATCAAGATACCGGTTTAATGTTTATACCGGAGCACGAAGTTAAGGATTTGGCTAAGCGAAGCTAAGCCGGTATCCCCGGAAGGGGTATACCGGAACCGGATAGAAAAGACACCGGGCTACCGGTAAGAGGTACACTGTAGCACGTCGGCAGGACTGGTCAAAGATTCTCTCCAGAGCTAGAGTACAAAGATAAGCTAGGCAAAGTAGCTTTAAACGAAGGCCTGACGATAAAGAAGAGGATGACGATGAAAGAAGCCGGAGGACGTCAGCCTCCCTGATTAAAGAAGACCCCGGTGTCATCTATGATTAAAGTAACTTTGTAAAGTAGTTTGTCTAGTCAAAGATGCCATTAGGGTTTCTTCCCTTGTAAGCCACCCTCTCCCCTATATAAGGAGAGGGGGTAGCCCTCTTCACGGGCACGGACGCGTAGGTGAGCCCTTGTATTCAGAAGCCTGTAACTTGTTGAGATCAATGAAGAAGATGATCTAGAGCGAGTTCTTCCTTATGTCTTTCTTCTTCTACCTCAAGCCTTGGCTAAGTTCTTGAGGAAAGCATCCGGAAGTTCATCCCATCTAATCGCAAACCCTCCCCCGAATCCTCTAGCGTCCATTCGGCCCCAACTTAAGCCATCCTATGGCATCTGTCTGTTCCCCACGACGACACTCCTCCTCCTCCGGGTGGAGCTGGTGGCACATGTGAACAACGTGCTCCCAATTCATGTGGTTGGCCATGGATGGATGGTAGCTTGAGGTGTGCCCGTCACCCCCGTCGGTGTCCACCATATATAGCCACGGCGGGGCGGGAAACGGCGTTGGCGCGCAGGGCGTTTCCCGCGCGCGCGAAACACCGGCAAAACTTGCCAATGTATTGGGCAAGCGCGGGAACGATCGTCGTCGCGTGGGAAAAATTAATCGTCGGCGGCAGTCCTCGACGGGACTTAAAACGCCATTAGCGAGCTTGACGCTGTCCCCGGTAAAAAAAAATGCGTCGGCACCGCTGGAGGTACCCAAGACGCAAACGGTCGCCCTGGGCCACATCGCGTCCGCGGGCCGACGTAAACGGATATTTCGGACGTCCGAAATGCGTCGGCCCGCTGGGGATGCCCTCACGCCGCGGTAGCTAAAATGTCCGTTTTTGTTCGCGCGTCCGTTAGCGTCTAGGGTGGCTCCAGCGGGGCGACGTATTTTTCTTTTACTTGTTTTTTTTCCTCTTCTCATTTAAACATAGTTCCAAATATTATATATTGGAACATGATTTTACACAAGCTAATACATAGTTTGGAACATGGTTTACACAAACTAATACATAGTTTGAACCATGGTTGTCACAAATAAAACATTTTAAAAAAGAAACAAGTTGTGTTGATTTTCGTATGTTCGCTGCTAAGAAAGAACATTCGAGGGCACACCCAGTCACCCAAACTGGAAAATCCAGCTGGTAATGGTAGCCCTGTTGGTTCTTTCGAGGAAGAACATCCAGAAACCTTGACTACTGGCTTCGTCTGGCCCGTGGCCATATTCGCTGCAAAGAAAAGAACACTCTTGGGAGGTGGAGCTGGGTGACACTAGTAGGGAAAGCCTCATCAGTGGCACACAAAAAATAGATTCGGTGGCGCATGGGAGGTGCGCCACAGAAACTTCGCCCCAAATAATTAAGGTTTCTGTGGCGCACGTGTGCTTAGGTGCGCCACAGAAAAGCGTGCGCCACAGAATGGATTTTCAGTGCGCCACAGAATTTGCTTGTATTATACACGATTTTGTGCTGCCTGCTGTACACATGCAGTTTATAGACAACAATATACAGGTTATATACAACAACATACAAAAATATGCAGATATAATATAAATAGCATGTACATTGCACAGATATAATGTAGACATCATCATCACATTACTTACAGCCCAATCGAGATACATATATAGTGGAAAGTGTCAAATGTTTTACATACAACTCTTAATTCATACAAATTTCACAATCTCAAGATACAAAGTGGTCTTCATCCGGTTCCTCCTTTGCTCCCTCCTCTCTACCCACCAGGCTCGCTTGCATCGGGGTCTTCATCCGGTTCCTAGTATGATTAAAATAGAAGAAAGTGAGACCAACAAGTCAGATGCACAAGACAAAATGGAATAAATGCCTCATACATTGTAGGTCAACACAAATACTATGGTCAGAAACCATAGTTGCAGTATACGCCCGCAGTATACTTTGCAGAAGGCCCCCCATTTCCCCGGCCGCCGTTCCGTGAATGGGTCCTTGACGAGACAACAACGCCGACCTGCCTCTCCGGCGCAGAACCACGGCAGTCCCAACCGCCTCCTTTGTGGCTGCGTCTCCTGCGCCCTGCGCTCTTCTCCATGGCCGGACCACGATTGGACACACAGGGAGAATAATGATAATCGCCCTCACCACTATCGTCAGACTCCTCTGGTGCAGAGTACTTTGCAGCAGATGCCACTTTTCTTCCCTCGCCGTCCAGCGAACGAGTCCTTGATGCAAAGACCGTGCCGGCCTACCCAGCATCATGCCGGCCCCTGTTGCCACGCTTCAGGCCATGTCTCCCGGGCCCTGCACTCTTCGCCTTCTTGCTCGGTGTCCACTAATCGTTGGAATAAGGAAACCGATGATCAGTCTATTGGTTCACCGGGCAAGAAGGCGAAGAGTGCAGGGCGCGGGAGACATGTCCTGAAGCACGGCAACAGGGGCCGGCATGATGCTGGGCAGGCCGGCACGGTCTTTGCATCAAGGACTCGTTCGCTGGACGGCGATGGAAGAAAAGTGGCATCTGCTGCAAAGTACTCTGCACCAGAGGAGTCTGACGATAGTGGTGATGGCGATTATCATTATTCTCCCGGTGAGTCCAATCGTGGTCCGGCCATGGAGAAGAGCGCAGGGCGCAGGAGACGCGGCCACAAGGGAGGCGGCTGGGACTGGAGTGGTTCTGCGCCAGAGAGGCAGGTCGGGGTTGTTGACTCGTCAAGGACTCGTTCACGGAACGACGGCCGGGGAAAGGGTGGCCCGTCTACAAAGTATATTGCGGCGTATAGGTGACCAAACATTCTAATCATCGGCACTAAAATGGAAGAAAGAGCCAAGTGGTATCTCAACTAGATAGCATATGCCTCATACATTGTTGGTCAAAACAAATATTAACATCCAGGGATGGCGTAAGTGAGGCCAAGTCCGATGCACAAGAGATTGATATTTGTGATATCTTACCAGGCTCACTTACGCCACCCCTAAGTGTACGGTGACCAAACATTTTAATCATCGGCGCTATCTCGAAGAAAGACCAAAATAAACGAATAAGTCAAACTCAAATATGAGCCAAGTTGTATCAAATGAAATGACAAGGGCCTCATAATTTGTTGGTCAAAACAAATATTAACATTCAGGGATGGGGTCAGCGAGGCCAGGTAGTATGCACGAGAGATTGATATTTGTGCCATAGCACCAGGCTCACTGGCCCCACCCCAGAGTGTACAAGTGACCAAACAATTTAATCATCGACACTAAAATGGAAGAAAGGCCAATGCAATTAAGAAGTAGCTAGTATGAACTAAATGGAATGCCTCATACTTTGTTGGTTGAAACAAATTTTAACATTCGGGGATGGGGTCAGCGAGGCCAGGTAGGATGCACAAGAGATTGATATTTGTGCCATCGCACCAGGCTCACTGTTCCCACCCTAGAGTGTACAAGTGACAAAACAATTTAATCATCGGCACTAAAATGGAAGAAAGGCCAATGCAATTAAGAAGTAGCTAGTATGAACTAAATGAAATGCCTCATACTTTGTTGTCCGAAACAAATATTAACATTCCGGGAAGGCGTTAGTGAGGCCAGCTAGGATGCACAAGAGATTGATATTTGTGCCATCGCACCAGGCTCACTAGCGCCTTCCCGGAGTGTATAGGTGACCAAACATTCTAACCATCGGAAAGTACAAATAAAATTAAAGACCAAATCATTTATAAAGAGAACCATTTAGCATGGAGCAGATGCTCCATAGGGATTATTCATCACTTGGTATAGACCAAGTGATGCTGTCAAAGGAGAGGCCAAGCAAGAACCAGTAAATCCAGTAAGTGATAGATATGCCTAAACTAGCAAGAACACATAGCATATCCCAGCTAACCAGATGAGACAAGTCTTGGTAGCCAACTGAATCACCTAGCACCACCTAGCCTTTTAAAACCATCAGAAACATTCCATTTTTTTCAAAGGATACCACAGTGGCATTCATTTACATGATCCCCTACTGTGGATATCTCTATTTTCGTCAAAGCCAACAAGAAATGGAAATTTATCATTACTCAGTTGAGCTCAAAACAAACATGGGGTACCATAAGGGATTACTCATCACTTTGGTAGTAACCAAGTGATGCTGGCAAGAGAGAGGCCAAGCCTGAGCTAGTAAATCCAGTAGAGATGGATATGCATAAGTAAACAAGAACACATAGCCTATCCAAGTTAACCAGATAAAACCAACCTTGACAGCCAACTTAATAACCTAGCATCACCTAGTCTTTTAAACCATCAGAAACTTCCCATTTTCTTCAAAGGATACAACAGTGGCATTCATTTACATGATTCCCTACTGTGAATATCTCTATTTTCACCAAAACGAACCAATTATCCAACTATGAGATGCTACCAGTGGCACTAGCAGAGCTAATGAGGTCACAACACAACACAAAGCAATCACACCAGTGAACCACTGCTGAGGTTACATCAACCATAAATTCATCCAAGCCAACAAGAAATAGAAATTTATCATTACTCAGTTGAGTTCAAAACAAAGGTAGGGTACCCAACACTAGTTGGCTTCCATTCAAGCTTCGATAACACATCAAAGGAATCATTACTGCATAAGCAGTTCATCCAATTATCTGACATCAATAAAGAAAACATTTTCAGATAATTGAATTAGGCAACAACAATCATACCAGGATGCTATGGAAGCATCAGGCACATCACCAAAACCCTCCAGCATGCTTTTACAAGCATGAGGGTCACCAATACATGGTGAGAAGCTACAGAGACATATCAATAGCATAGGACATTAAGTAAAAGGCATGAGCGATGAGCCAGTAAGTAAATCACTAGCACATGATGATCATTTGACCATTTAGAGCATGCACACACAAGCAATAACAACAGTATAGTTCACCAGGAATGGTGAGAAGCTGCAAGAGCATGCATCTAGCTACAGCAACAATGACAACAAGCTAGGATAGATAGATAGATTGCATCCAGTAGCACATCAACAACAACAGCAGCCAGTACCACAGCAACAGCAACAACAGCACAACCAGAGCATGCATCTAGCTGCAACAACAATGACAGCAAGCTAGGATAGATAGATAGATTGCATCCAGTAGCACATCAACAACAACAGCAACCAGTAGCACAGCAACAGCAACAACAACACAACTAGAGCAGCACACGAGCATTTCGTCGAGCACTTTGTGCTCGCGCGGGAGAGGAAGAGGGAGGGGAGGGGAAGGGAGGGGAGAGAGTTCACCGACGACAGGGGTGGAGGAGGAGGTTGACGACGACGGCAGGGGTGGAGGAGGAGGAGGACGCGGCGGCTCCTCCACCTTGACGTGACGCCGACCCCTCCTCCACCTTGATGTGGTGGCCCCTCCTCGCCGTAGCGCCAGCTTGTGCTGCAGGTAGCGGGGATGGGAGGAGCGTGGCGGCATGCGGCCCTCGCGGAGGAAGGCGGCGGCGACGGCGATGGCGACGGTGACGCCAGTGCTCACCATGGCAGTGGGCGGCGGTAGGGATCGGAGAGGGGAGAGCGGTACGGGAGCGCGCGCGGTAGGGAGATGGGAGGGGGTACGGCATGATATAAGTTCCACTATTTCTGTGGCGCACCAGAACAAGTGCGCCACTGAACCAATTATTTTTGTGCCGCACCAGCCCCAGTGCGCCACAGAAATAGTTATTTCTGTGGCGCAACCCACCTTATTTCTGTGGCGCAACCTGTCCTATGCGCCACATAAATAGTGGAACCTATGATTGGGGGTGGCAGGGTGTGGGCCCCACCTTGTTTCTGTGGCGCATATACTGTCGCCGTGCCAGGGGTGCCACAAAACCACTTTCTGTGGCGCATATTTGGCTAGTGCGCCACAAAAATAAGATCTCACCTATAAGGCTTTTCCTACTAGTGTGAGGGGCGCGACAGGACAGCGGCCCCGGTTTCCTCGGCGGTGTGGCGGCCGCGGTGGCCGCGTAGGCGGCGTGGCGGCCGGATCTGGGAGTTCTTGTCTGCGGGCTTCGGTGTTCGTCCTCGAGCCCCGTGTTGGTGTTGGTCGGCGTCCCCTCTATGTGGCGTTCCAGCGGTGCCCACGGTGCTCTTCGGCGGTGCTCCGTTGGCTACAGGCGCGTTGCTCCGGGGGTCACGATCCGGCGGATGCAGGTGGTGGTCTGTGCCGGTCCTTGTTGGGAGGGCGCGAGTTTTTGGGACTCTTCGCTGGGCGAAAGCTTTGTCTTGGCGGCCGGCCAGGACCTACGATGGTGATGCCCGTGGGTTCCGCATCCTTCTTGAAGGCGTCGTCGAAGCGGGTGTCTCTTGATCTCCGCTCGGGCTCTCCGGGGAAACCCTAGATCCCTCGCGGGATCGGGCGTGGGCGGCGCTCTTGTGTCGCTTTGCCCCTTGGGGCCTCGCTTTGGATGTCCACTTGACAGAGGGGTTTGTGGAGTGTTTTGGTGGTTCGGCGGAGGCGGGTTCGTCTTCGGCCAGGCGGGCCGCGGCCTTGGGGTCGGCGTGGTAGTTGGAGTGGTGGCTCCGGTCTTTCGCCTCCGCCTGTTGCGTTTGAGGTGTGGTGTCGACCTGGTTGGTCGTCGACCCGTGTGGAGAGCAGCCTCGGGGCTGGCGTGTGGTGTCGTGTTGTAAGGTTTTTCGGCCAGTTTTCCTCATAAACGGGCCAACTCTTTTCTCCTATATCAATGAAAGGCAAAGCTTTTGCCTCGTTTTAAAAAAACACTCTAAGATCTAACTATCGGTGTTCGAGCCGCATTCGCCGGTGTGGTAGTGCCTGCGGCACGCTGTGTCGTCGAAGACCTTGACGATCATCTCGCCATCACCCTCGTAGAGGAAGGTGAGCTGGCAGCCGGGCTCGAGCTCGAGGTCGCGGGCGAACTTGTCCCACCCCGTGTGCAAGTACATCTTGTCCTGCCCGTCGAACAAGACCTCCACATTCCACCGATAGAAGTTGCAGCTGGCCTCCCATAGGTGCAACTGCGCCGGCTCGACGCCATCGACGAACTCGGCGAACTTGTCGGGAGCCGCTTGATGCCGAGTGGATCGTCATCGATGCGGAGGAGGAACTCGAAGCAGCGGTCCTCCTGCGAAGACGAGGAGGGCGCATGCGACGGCGACTGTGGTGTCGTAGCTGCTCCACCACGGCGGCCCTGCCTCAGCCACGGCCCCGAGAGCGCCTAGGGCCATGGACTCGACCGCCTCGCTGGCCACCAGGACCCGCCATGGACTTCCTCGCGGGCCTGGCTGCCTCGCAGGAAGGGCTAGGCGACGCTACGGCGGAGCTTGTGGCAGCTAGGGTTTGCTTGGAGGAGTGGATGAGGAGGAAGAAGGTGCGTCCTCTTTATATAGGACGGAGGCAGGAGACGGCCGCGGGACGCATGGCGTCGCCATTAACTTCGTTGGCGCAGGTGGGCGGCGGCCGCTCGGCAGCCGAGGCATCGCCATTAACGTGGCGCAGACTGCCGAAGCGACGCAGCGGCGCCAGTCGCTAGCGTGCCTGAGAAGGCGCATCGACGCAGGGTCGCTGCCAGGTGGGCCCGACGAAATATCCACCAGACGCGAGCGGACACTTTCGGCGTCCGCGCAACGTCCGTAGAGACGCATCCGAGGCGCATATTTGGGCCAGGTTTGCGTCGCCGCGGACGGCCCGATCACTTTGCGTCGCCCGCTGGAGGAGGGCCCAGACGCATATTCGATCACGGCGGACGAAAACGGTCGCTCAGCGTCCGTTTGCGTCGCGCCGCTGGAGATGCCGTGAGCTCCTTGCTTCATCCCAGTCCCAGCCAAGCCACACCTACGCATGAGGGCATCTCCAATAGGGCGACACAAATGGATGCTGAGCGACCGTTTGCGTCCGTCTGGTACCACCTCCAGCGGGGCGACGCATAGTGACCGGGCCGTTCGCGATGACGCAAACCTGGCCTAAATATGCGTCTTGGATGCGTCGCGGCGGACGCTGCGCGGACGCACAAAGTATCTGCTCACGTCTGGCAGACGTTTCGTCGGGCCCGCTTGGCAGTGACCCAGCCTCGATGCGTCTTCTCAGTGGCGCTAGTACTAGCGCCGAGGCGTCGCTTCGGCAGTCTGCGGCCACGTAATGGCGATGCCTCGTGTGGCGCGCAACCGTCGCCTACCTCTGCGCACGAAGTAATGGAGATGCCACGCGTGCCGCGGCCATCGTTGCCTCCGACCTATATAAACAGGGCCGCGCGCATCTCATCTCATTCCCACACTAAACCCTAGCCGCCGCACAACCTCCACCGTAGCGCCGATGCCGCTCAACCTCCACCTTTGCCACCATGAGCAGCGCCGGCCGCGGCCAGGCTGCCGCGCCTCCACCTCCACCTCCACCTCCCCCGGCCTCGAGCTCCGACGAGGAGTTCGACGATGATGACAGCACCGATGACCTCCTCGACCCCGTCAGGGACACCAAGGCCCTGGTTGAAGCGGAGAAGGAAGCAGAGGAGGAGCGGGTGGTCCACGCGGCGTTCGACATCTCATGGTGTTCCGATGACCCTGATGCGCCTACCTGGAGGAGAAGGTGGCAGAGCAGAGGGCATTAGTTGACTCCTTCGAGACGCTCAAGGATGACGCAGCGAACGCGAGGCTGCAGCAGTTCCTGCTAGAGGACGCAGTGGCGCACCGAGCCCTAGCGGCCGCACGGTAGGCGGCGGAGAAGCAGACGGGGGAGGGATGCAACGACGGGGCCAGACCATTGGGCAGCAAATAGTCTAGGTTTCTACAACTACTTTGTATAGTTTCTATGTAGTAGTTTCTATGCTTTTTAAATATGTTGCAAATCTTAAAATGCGTCGCCCTGCTGGGAGCACACCTAGATGCAAACGGACGTGCGGACAAAATATGTCCTCGTGACAACGTAAATGGACGCTCGCGACCAGTTTTGTGCATCCGAAATGCGTCGCCCCGTTCAAGATCCCCTGATCTCTAGGAAGCGTGCCATAGCGTTCAGCAAGCCGTCGGCACGCTGTGCGCTCTCCATCCCTCAAAGGCTCGAACCCCGTCCCCCGTGCCCAAAGACCTTTGGGGCGCCGAAAAAATAAACACGCCTAGCCTTCTGTTCTAAAGTTTTTATTTATTTAGATGATTCAGTACAACGCTCCTAGATCATCCTCACTCCACAGTCCACACGGCTGCCTTCGGGAGTGGCTTGCCAGCCGTGTCATTGACACAACGGTCAGTCCATATGCCACAGTTCTCATTCTCCCGTCTAGTATTTCATTTCTCCCGCCTATCGCTACACTTTCCCACCTAAACCTCGCCGCTGCTGCCACACATTTGCTCCAAGCAGCCATGGCGCCAAAAGCACCCAAATTGTCATCGAAGACGAAGGCGGCCGCTCCGAAGGGTGCGGTAGTGCCCTTTAGCAAGTCGCAGAAGGTGCCGACAGCAAAGCTGAAGACAGCGCCGGTTTGAGACGGCAACACAGAGAGGTTGGCGCATGAAGGCCGACATCAAGAAGATGGTGGGCATCAATGTGGTAAATGCCGCCTTGTTGGATTCGAGCGCCATCGCCCCCAACGTAATGCCAAGGGAGCGGTAGATGCGTGCCGGGTAGTGCCTTACCATCCTCGCGCGGCCTTCTTGAATGAAGGCACCACTATGACGTTTTTTTTTTTTTTGATCAAGAACTGTGGGGCAAAACCCCCACAGCATTTTATTAAACCCACAACTTTACAACAGCTTTATGTACAAGGAAAAAAGGAAAAAAAAAAGGTATATACAGAAAAGTTACAAGAGAGTGTCTATCCAGGATTTGAAAGAATCAGAATGCTTGTCTCTAATCCTGTGGGCATGTAGCTCAACTTCATGCTTGAATTTATTTTTCCACGCTCTGAAAGAAGGTCTCACATGATTGAAAATAACATCATTTCTCATTTTCCAAATATGCCAGCAAGCTAGAATCACTATCTCAGTGAAGAAAGGTTTGGCAAAGGCTGCTCTTGCCCTAATAAACATGAGTTCAACATTATCTGCTTGCTCCCATTCAATCTGTAAATAAGTCCATATTCTCCTGCTAAAGTTGCAGTCAAAGAAGAGGTGAATCCAGTCTTCAGCAACATGGCATGGGCATAGAACACAGTTATGATCATTTGCTACATTCCAATGTCTTCTTCGCAACATATCCTTTGTATTCAGTCGGTCACTCACCAAAATCCAAGCAAACACTCTGATTCTCAGAAGCACTTTGCATTTCCAAATCCATGTGAAGATCTTGGACGACGTCACCTCAACATAACAATGTTTGTAATAAAGATTAGCTGTGTAAACACCGTCCTTCCAAATTGTTTCCCACACATCACTTTTCAAAGGGTCTAGCGAAATGGAGCCAAGAATAACTTCCAGCTTGTTATATTCCTCAAAAGCTTGTGGTGACAAGGGTCTGAAAAAGAGCTCAGCCCTATTTGCACAGAGAACCACTTCCTTAACAGATAATTGATTATTTAGGGCAAAAGAATGCAGTCTTGGGAATTCTTTAGCAGGTACAATACCTGACCATTTGTCATGCCAAAAAAGAATAGACTCCCCACTACCAGGAATGGCATTGCATACTGCTCGATATTTATCAACCAACTTCATGACATCCCTCCACCAGAAAGAACCACATAAATTAGTAGCTTGCGGCACCCCATTAGGATAATAATTCCAGACCAGCTTTACCCAAGGAATATCCTTCTTATTGAAAAAATTATGGAGATGTTTAATTAACAATGCCTCATTCTGTTTCTGAAAGTCCATGATTCCCAGACCACCTTTTCTTTCGGTTTACAGATCATATCCCAAGATGCCAGGGATTTTCCTTTTGTGTCAGTATCCCTTTTACTCCATAAGCATTGTCTTATAATTCTGTTCATCTGAGAAATAATTCCTTGAGGGATATCCAGAGAGCACAAAAAAGATATAGGAATGGAGCTCAGACAAGACCTAATCAGCTGCAACCTCCCACCATATGCTAAAAAAGAGGAAGTGGACACCAATCTTCTTTCCATTCTGTCAACAAGAGGCAAAAGATCCTGAATTTTTGGTCTAGTTGTTCCCAGTGGCAAGCCCAAATAATTGAAAGGCATTGAACCCACAACACATCCAAACTCATGAGCTAGATGTTGCACCCGCTCCTCTGAAATATTTATAGGCAACATACATGATTTGTGAAAATTCACAGACAAACCAGTTGACTTACTAAAATCATTAAGAGCCTGCTTCAGAACCAAAAGTTGATTGATATCAGCCTGCATAATTAACAGCGTATCATCTGCATACTGAAGAATTGGAAAGTCCTCATCACCAGTAATGATTGGCAAATGTAACAGCTGTTGATGTAACAAATTATTAACCACAGACTGTAAAACATCTCCCCCAATTACATAGAGGAGGGGTGAGAGTGGATCCCCCTGTCTCACTCCTCTTCTACATTTAAATTGCTTTCCAGGAATGCCATTAAGCAAAACAGAAGAGGACCCAGATCCAAGAAAACATCTGACCCATCTGATCCACTCATCATTAAAGCCCTTATGCTTCAAGATTTGTACCAAAGCTTCATGCTCTATTGTATCAAAAGCTTTCTCGAAATCCAGCTTCAAAATAATGCATTCAGCTCCAGCAGCTTTACATTGATAAATGTATTCAAAGGCCCAAGCAACACAATCATGAATTGTTCTATTTCTGATGAAACCATATTGATTTTTGTGGATACACAGCATAATTTTTTCTTGCAGCCTATCAGCAGCCAATTTTGTGAGGAATTTGAGACAACAGTTTGTGAGAGAAATTGGTCTGTAGTCATTTATTTTCTCTGGGCTTTGACACTTTGGAACCAAAGTTATGTAAGAGGTATTAATTGGCTCCAAATTCACTCTATCATGGTAGAATTCCTCAGCTAGCTTGTAGAAACTTTCCTTGACAATTCCCCAACATTTCTTTAAAAAGAGACCATTGAAACCATCAGGGCCAGGAGCTTTGTCAGGAGGCATTTTCCTAATTACATTGTCCATTTCCTCTGAAGTAAAAGGAGCTGTAAGAACCTCCAAACCATCCACTTTTTTAATTAAAGCAGGGAGGTCCAGACACATATCTATTCCCCTGGTAGTGCCCATTCTATTTTTATAACAATTGAGTGCCAAAGCAGCCATTTCCTCATGATCAGTAACAATTCTTCCATCATCAGCCACAAGACTCACCACATTATTCCTCCTGAATCTAATTGTTGCCATAGAGTGAAAATACTTAGTGTTCTCTTCACTTAGTTTCATCCATCTTGCAGTACACCTCTTTTTCCAATAAAGAAATTGAGCATGCAGAAGCTTTTCATAATGAACCTTCACAATTTTCCTGAAATTTTCTTCCACAGTGAATAAACCTCTCTCTTCTTCCAGGTTATCAAAAAATAGAATGACCACATTGCACTTAGCAATTGAAAGCTTTAATTTGGACAGACCAGTCTTCCATTTCTTCAAGGCTTGTCTTAGGAATTTTAATTTTCTAGTCAGAACAGAAGCCTCATTCATCCCCATGACCTCAATATTCCAAGCAGCAGACACACATTCCAAAAAACCAGGCTGATCAACCCAAAAGTTCTCAAACCTGAAAATATTAGCCTGTGGTATGACAGTGTCAATAGAGACTACACAAGGCACATGATCAGAAGTAGGCTTGGACAGAGGGAGAACCATAGTATTTGGGTAAACAGATGTCCAATTGGGAGTTGTGAAGAACCAATCAAGTTGGACCAGGAGAGGGTTATTCTGCATATTTGACCATGTAAAAGATCTTCCTTTAAGAGGTAACTCAAGTAAACCCAGGTGGCTAATTAATTCATTGAAAAGGAACATGTCATTTGCATCACCACCACGGATATTTCTATTTTCTTGGGACCGAATAAAATTAAAATCCCCCATAAACAGCCATAATTCATCATCAGGAATATCAAGATTGAATAACCACTGAATGAAATCATCCCTAAGCTGACCCTGACATGGACCATACACACAAACCAAAGTCCAAGCTTGATCTGAATGAGCAGAAGTGAAATTGATAATAATACCAAAGCTTTGCACTTGCACTAAAGTCCCAGAAAAAATGGAAGAATTCCAAACCACCAAGATGCCCCCAGAGGCTCCATTAGAAGGAGAGAAAGCAAAATTATCGAATCGTTTGGGACAGAACGAACGAATAAACTTGTGATCAAAGCCACGAACATTCCAATCAAGAACCTTCCAAGTTCGATAAAAACGATTATAATCCATAAAACCAAATATCACGCAGACATAATCCAGTGACAGTACAACTGACACTTACAGCACACCACGACAGACAGACTAACACACACCCAAGGATAAAGGAAATGAGATAGGGCATTTCCACCCAAAAGAAAAACAGAGACGCTACACATTTAGCCACTCTTTGATTCATCCGACCCTGACTTGGCTGTAAGCTTGTCAGCAGTGAGCAACTGCGCGTCTATCCCCAACATATCTCCAATGCGCTGTAAAGTAGACACAGGAATAGGTGGAGTGACAGAAAACCTTGAAGAGGAATCATTGGCCCTTGAATCTTGATCCTGAGCTGGTTCTGGTCCTCGCATAGCAGGGACAGCCTTCCTCGCACGTTTCCTTGGCTTAGGTGCCAGATCAACTATTGGCGGCACACGATAGCCTTCCTTCAGAGCTGAACTATTGGTGCCAGATCCACTATGACGTTGTTGTCAAGGTTCTCGCTATAGTACCACCGACATTGATACAACCCCGATGCCATGTTTTCCCTAGGGTACGATGAGCGGCGGCAACAAGTCTCAGCCGTCGACCCCAACCTTGTCTACACATGCTCATTGTCTCTATTGCTTTGACGGCGTCCGCTCAAGTTCAAAACCGGTGTCATCGCCAACCTGTTCGACAATGGCGCCGACATTCCATTTGGCTGCATCATCCGACAACAAGAAGGCCAAGAGCACCGCGACTGGAGCGGCATTATCCGACAGGGTGCAAGTGTCAATCAACAATTGTCTCCCCTATGTCTCGGAAAACTTTCTCATTCGGGGAGAAAAGAGTGACCAGAGGTGGAAGGACTTGTTGTTGAAGCAGGAAGAGAAGACCGTGATCGAGAAGACGAGAGGGAGTCGCCATTAAGAAAAAGGAGGACTTCATGATCATCGCCACCAACACTTCGAGAATGGGTGGCGAGGTGAAGGAGGCGCGCATGTTCTTCCGCAACATGATCTTGCAAGAAATTGTTGTTCGAAGGGAGGCGGTGGTGGCGGCATTAGCTGTAGTAGCATCGGTGAAGGCATCGGCGAGAGTGCTCAGGATAGCGTTGGCGACAATGTTTAGGACGGCATTGGCATCGACCAACAATAATAACTTCGGCGCCGGGCGGGCAGGCCTACGCCGTGGTTTTGGACAAGGCCGAGCCGCCATCGACATCGGAAACCAACCGATTCTTCTAGGTTTATCTATACCTCAGTTTTGTAATATTCTAGCCGGTATACACAACGATATTTGGTGCGAACTTTGAACTATAGCTTTTGAATATGACGATCCTATTTTTATTTTAATTCTGTTGCAAATAAAAAGTTTGAGGCGCTTTTGGGGGACTGGGAACGAATGCCCCCCAAACGTGGCACCATGAGGTGGCATCCCCCAACCGATCAATAGATTGTTTTTATTAGACGTTGTTTGAGGGACATGATTGGAGGTGCTCTTATCCTTGCTGTAAATTCCAAGAAGGTTGCCAGTATGACTTAATTAGTGTGTTTACTGTTACCAAGCTAATAGCACTATAAAATCCACTCAAACAAAAACACGTTTTCCTCACACATGCCCTATCTCCTAAATTGATCAAGTCTAGCATCAGGAACGGGTAGTAATGTGAATCTGTGATGTATCAAAGGCAAACAATATTGAATCTGAGTAAATCATCTCATCAGATAAGAAACCACAATCAACAATACATAGAAAAGGATAGGTCCTTGCTAATGTTGAAAAACAATTTAAGCTTACACGAGGATGACCCACACAATTTATTTGTTTTCAAAGTCTCTAGTCTTTGCAAAGACCTTACCGAGGAAGAGAGTATCGGTTTGATGGATCATACGGATCTAGATAATTACATTACAACAAAAAGGCGTGGGTGAAAAAAAGTTTCAGTAGAGAAGTTAAAGGTTAGACGTAGTGAAAAAATCAGAAAGAATCAGAACAAGTAAGCTTTTAAAATGAACGCTCTAATTTGGAATAGTGAAGGTTTCAAAGATAAAGCAAAACATCTTTTTATTCAAGAGTTTATTAGGGAGGCTAAGTTGGATATTGTGGCTTTGGTTGAAACGGGTCGTTCTAAGTTCTCTGAGCCTTTCCTTAGGAACCTTGCTGCTGATCGTGCTTTTGCATGGTTCTGTTTACCTCCTTATGGAGGTCGGGTGGCATTTTAATAGGTGTTAATACAGATTCTAAAAAGTTAAAAAACTTTGACTCGGGAAATTTTTGTACTAAATTCCAAATTCCATTTGAGATCAAATGATGGTTTTGAATAGAATTTTGTCATTGTTTATGGTGCAACACAAGAGGCAAATAAGCAACTTTTTTTTGGCTGAGCTTGTCTGAATTTGTGAAAAATAGTACTCTCCCTATGTTGGTAGGGGGTGACTTTAACATCATTCGGGGACCGCATGAGAAAATAATGACAATTATAATGCACACTAGCCGTTTTTAACGCTATAATTGAGAGTCTGAATCTAAGATAAATAGTTCTCTCGGGTAGACAATTTACATGGGCTAGTCATCGTGATAATCCTACTTTCGAAAAATTACATTGGGTGCTCACAAGTGTTGATTGGGATCAGAAATTCCCGTTGGTAACAGTTGGGGCGCTCTCACTGATGGGATCTGACCATACACCATTGATAATTAACTCAGATGAACAAGCTCACCTTGGTATAATCACTTACTTTCTTTTGAGTTGTCCTAGCTGCGTGAGGATGGCTTTGCGGAGATGATAGTGAGAGAATGGAATTTGGTTGTTAAAGGTAGCAACCCAATTGAAGTTTGGCAAAATAAAATAAGACATTTAAGATGCTTCCTCAAAGGCTGGGTGCGTAATAGAAGTGGTAGGTATAAAAATAAAATGAAAGGCTTTTATCGATCATTGATGAGTTATATATCAAGGCTGAAACATCACCTCTTAATACTTCCGAGAGCGGAAGGTTGCAAGACGCAAATGAAAAAGTATTGAAATTAAGACGGGAAGAAGATCCAAATGGACACAAAGAGCAAAGGTTAAACATGTGAAAGAAGATGGTAATAATACGAAATATTTCCATCTTGTTGCAAACGGAAAACATAGAAAACATAAAATTTTCCAGTTGGAGCAAGGTGAAGGGACAATAGTTGGTGATGAAAATGTGAAAGTCTTTATTTCAGAGTATTACAAGAAGTTATTCGGGGGCCTCGGGGCGCCGGTCCAGAATATTTTCTCGCTGAATCATGATACACATTCCGATATCCCTCAAGTGTCTAGGGAGGAGAATGTCATGCTCACAGCCAACTTCACAGAGGAGGAGGTTTTGAGGCAATATCACAGATGGAACACAATAAAGCACCGGAACCCACACGGGTTCCCAGCTGAATTTTACAAAAACTTTTAGGATACTATTAAGGGTGGTCTTATGGCTATGTTTGTACAGTTGCAACAAGGTGTTTTGACACTATACAAACTAAATTTTGGGGTGATTACTATGTTACCAAAAAAAGGAAGACGCGGTGCAGATTCAACAATATAGACCCATATGTTTACTCAACATGAGTTTCAATTTTTTTTACAAAAGTGGGAACTAATCGAGTGACTGAGATAGCTCATAATGTTATTAGGCCTTTTCAAATGGCATTCATGCCTGGCCAACACATTCAAGAGGGTGTGGTGGTCTTGCACGAGACGATCCATGAGCTTCATCGAAAGAAAATGGATGGGGTTTTGTTTAAAGTAGATTTTGAAAAGGCATACAAAAAAGTTAAGTGGTATTTTCTTCAACAAACTTTGCGAATGAAAGGTTTCAACCAAAAGTGGTGTGACCTGATTTCGTACTTTGTGGAGGGTGGGTCTGTAGGTGTTAATGTCAATGACAATATTGACCACTACTTTCAGACTAAGAAGGGTCTCCGCCAGGGATCCCCTCTTTTCCCACTTCTTTTTAATATTATTGTGGACATGCTTGCTATCCTAATTGCACGGGCTAAAGAGGACGGCCTTCAGAAGGCAGTGAACATGAAGCTGATCCTTTGTATCTTTGAACAATTGTCTGGGCTAAAGATAAATTTCCGCAAAAGTGAGATATTTTGTTTTGGAAATGCAAAACTTTCGGTTGAGCAATATAAGAATATTTTTGGGTGTGAGGCCAGTGCCCTACCCTTTAAATATTTGGGAAATACAAATTCATCATAGGAGGTTACTAAACAAAGAGTGGAACCCAGTAGAGAACAGTTTTGAAAAGAAACTTGGTTGATGGCAAGGCAAACTTCCCTCATATAGAGATAGGTTGATCCTTTCAGTTTGACATTCTTCCTTTGTTCATGTTATCCTTCCTAGAGATACCTAAAGGGGTATTAAAAAGTTGGATTTCTATCGATCTCGTTTCTTTTGGCAAAGCGACCAAAATAGGCAAAAATACCGTTTATCCTAGTGGAATATTATTTGTCGACCCAAGGATCAAGGAGGGTTGGGTATTGAGGTACTTGCGATAAAAACATATATTTATTAAGAAAATGGCTTTTTAAGATACTTAATGAAGAAGGCATATGGAAAGAGCTATTGCGCAACAAGTACCTTCATAATAAGACAATATCACAAGTGGTGGTGAAGCCCTCCGATTATCCTTTTTGGAAGGGCCTTATGCGAGTCAAAAATGAGTTTTTCCATAGAGGCTCTTTTGTTGTTGGAAATGGCCAATCCACTAGGTTCTGGAAAGATACTTGGATGGGTCAAACGCCACTTTCTAAATAATATCCTTTGCTTTATACAATTGCACGCCGAAGAAATGTCTTGGTGGCTGATGTATTAGCAAACAATCCTTTAAATGTGGAGTTTAGAAGGATTATTTCCGATGATAAATGAGCTATTTGGATTAATTTGGCTAGGTGTCTTATGGATATAAATCTGAACATTGACGAGGATAGGTTTGTTTGGAAGCTTAATGGTTCTGGCTCTTTCTCTATCAAGTCTATGTATACTGAACTTATGAATGGACATATGTTCTTTAAAGAAGTATATATGGAAGCTCAAGGTACCACATGAAAGATTAAGATTTTTATGTGGTTCTTGCAACAAAAAGTAATTGTTACAAAGGATAATTTGTCAAAACGAAATTGGCATGGATGTAAGAAATGTGCCTTTTATGATCATGAGGAATCCATTAACCATTTATTTTTTGATTGTCCATTTGCTCGTCTTGTTTGGAGAGTAGTTCTTTTTACCTTCAATATTTCACCACCAGCATATTGTACAAATATGTTTGCTGATTGGTTGGATAAAGATACAAAGGCATGAATCCGAGTAGTGATGCGTGCAGTCGACACGTCCGTTGGGAACCCCAAGAGGAAGGTGTGATGCGTACATGAGCAAGTTTTGCCTCAGTAAGAAACCAAGGTTATCGAACCAGTAGGAGTCAAGGAACACGTGAAGGTTGTTGGTGGCGGAGTGTAGTGCGGCGCAACACTAGGGATTCCAGCGCCAACGTGGAACCTGCACAATACAATCAAAGTACTTTGCCCCAACGTAACAGTGAGGTTGTCAATCTCACCGGCTTGCTGTAAACAAAGGATTAGATGTATAGTGTGGATGATGATGATTGTTTGCGAAGAACAGTAAAGAACAATTGCAGTAGATTGTATTTCAGATGTAAAGAATAGGACCGGGGTCCACAGTTTACTAGTGGGGTCTCTCCCATAAGATAAACAGATGTTGGGTGAACAAATTATAGTTGGGCAATTGACAAATAAAGAAGGCATAACAATGCACATACATATATCATGATGAGTACTATGAGATTTAATCAGGGCATTACGACAAAGTACATAGACCGCTATCCAGCATGCATCTATGCCTAAAAAGTCCACCTTCAGGTTATTGATGCGTGTAGTTGACACGTCCGTTGGGAACCCCAAGAGGAAGGTGTGATGCGCACAGCGGCAAGTTTCCCTCAGTAAGAAACCAAGGTTTAATCGAACCAGTAGGAGTCAAGAAGCACGTTGAAGGTTGATGGCGGCGGGATGTAGTGCGGCGCAACACCGGAGATTCCGGCGCCAACGTGGAACCTGCACAACACAACCAAAGTACTTTGCCCCAACGAAACAGTGAGGTTGTCAATCTCACCGGCTTGCTGTAACAAAGGATTAACCGTATTGTGTGGAAGATGATTGTTTGCAGAGAAAATAGTAAAACAAGTATTACAGCAGATTTGTATTTCAGTATTAAAGAATGGACCGGGGTCCACAGTTCACTAGAGGTGTCTCTCCCATAAGATAAAAGCATGTTGGGTGAACAAATTACAGTCGGGCAATTGACAAATAGAGAGGGCATAACAATGCACATACATGACATGATAAGTATAGTGAGATTTAATTGGGCATTACGACAAAGTACATAGACCGCCATCCAACTGCATCTATGCCTAAAAAGTCCACCTTCGGGTTATCATCCGAACCCCTCCGAGTATTAAGTTGCTAAGCAACGGACAATTGCATTAAGTATGGTGCGTAATGTAATCAACAACTACATCCTCGGACATAGCGCCAATGTTTTATCCCTAGTGGCAACAAGACAACACAACCTTAGAACTTTCCGTCACTCGTCCCAGGTGTCAATGCAGGCATGAACCCACTATCGAGCATAAATACTCCCTCTTGGAGTTAAGAGTAAAAACTTGGCCAGAGCCTCTACTAGAAACGGAGAGCATGCAAGATCATAAACAACACATATGTAATAACTTGATAATTAACATGACATGGTATTCTCTATCCATCGGATCCCGACAAACACAACATATAGAATTACGGATAGATGATCTTGATCATGTTAGGCAGCTCACAAGATCCAACAATGAAGCACAATGAGGAGAAGACAACCATCTAGCTACCGCTATGGACCCATAGTCCAGGGGTGAACTACTCACTCATCACTCCGGAGGCGACCATGGCGGTGTAGAGTCCTCCGGGAGATGAATCCCCTCTCCGGCAGGGTGCCGGAGAAGATCTCCAGAATCCCCCGAGATGGGATCGGCGGCGGCGGCGTCTCGCAAAGGTTTTCCGTATCGTGGTTTTTCGCATCAGGGGTTTCGCGACGGAGGCTTTAAGTAGGCGAAAGGGCAGAGTCGGGGGCCAGACGAGGGGGCCACACCATAGGGCGGCGCGACCCCCCCTTGGCCGCGCCGCCTTGTGGTGTCGCCACCTCGTGGCCCCACTTCGTATGTTCTTCGGTCTTCTGGAAGCTCACGTGGAAAAATAGGCCCACGGGTCTTCGTTTCGTCCAATTCCGAGAATATTTCGTTACTAGGATTTCTGAAACCAAAAACAGCGAGAAACAGGAACCGGCACTTCGGCATCTTGTTAATAGGTTAGTTCCAGAAAATGCACGAATATGACATAAAGTGTGCATAAAACATGTAGGTATCATCAATAATATGGCATAGAACATAAGAAATTATCGATACGTCGGAGACGTATCAAGCATCCCCAAGCTTAGTTCTGCTCGTCCCGAGCGGGTAAAACGATAACAAAGATAATTTCTGAAGTGATATGCCATCATAACCTTGATCATACTATTTGTAAACATATGTAGTGAATGCAGCGATCAAAACAATGGTAATGACATGAGTAAACAGGTGAATCATATAGCAAAGACTTTTCATGAATAGTACTTCAAGACAAGTATTAATAAGTCTTGCATAAGAGTTAACTCATAAAGCAATAAATCAAAGTAAAGGCATTGAAACAACACAAAGGAAGATTAAGTTTCAGCGGTTGCTTTCAACTTGTAACATGTATATCTCATGGATAATTGTCAACATAGAGTAATATAACAAGTACAATATGCAAGTATGTAAGAATCAATGCACAGTTCACACAAGTGTTTGCTTCTTGAGGTGGAGAGAAATAGGTGAACTGACTCAACATAAAAGTAAAGAGAATGGTCCTTCAAAGAGGAAAGCATCGATTGCTATATTTGTGCTAGAGCTTTTATTTTGAAAACATGAAACAATTTTGTCAACGGTAGTAATAAAGCATATGAGTTATGTACATTATATCTTACAAGTTGCAAGTCTCATGCATAGTATACTAATAGTGCCCGCACCTTGTCCTAATTAACTTGGACTACCGGATCTTTGCAATGCATATGTTTTGACCAAGTGTCACAATGGGGTACCTCCATGCCGCCTGTACAAAGGTCTAAGGAGAAAGCTCGCATTTTGGATTTCTCGCTTTTGATTATTCTCAACTTAGACATCCATACCGGGACAACATGGACAACGGATAATGGACTCCTCTTTAATGCATAAGCATGTGGCAACAATTATTATTCTCATATGAGATTGAGGATATATGTCCAAAACTGAAACTTCCACCATGAATCATGGCTTTAGTTAGCGGCCCAAAGTTCTTCTCTAACAATATGCATGCTCCAACCATGAAGGTGGTAGATCTCTCTTAATTCAGACAAGACGGACATGCATAGCAACTCACATGATATCCAACAAAGAATAGTTGATGGCGTCCCCGTGAAACATGGTTATCGCACAACAAGCAACTTAATAAGAGATAAAGTGCATAAGTACATATTCAATACCACAATAGTTTTTAAGCTATTTGTCCCATGAGCTATATATTGCGAAGGTGAATGATGGAATTTTAAAGGTAGCACTCAAGCAATTTACTTTGGAATGGCGGATAAATACCATGTAGTAGGTAGGTATGGTGGACACGAATGGCATAGTGGTTGGCTCAAGTATTTTGGATGCATGAGAAGTATTCCCTCTCGATACAAGGTTTAGGCTAGCAAGGTTATTTGAAACAAACACAAGGATGAACGGTACAGCAAAACTCACATAAAAGACATATGGTAAACATTATAAGACTCCATACCGTCTTCCTTGTTGTTCAAAACTCAATACTAGATGTTATCTAGACTCTAGAGAAACCAAATATGCAAACCAAATTAGCAAGCTCTAAGTATTTCTTCATTAATGGGTGCAAAGTATATGATGCAAGAGCTTAAACATGAGCACAACAATTTCCAAGTATCAAATTATCCAGGACATTTTAGAGTTACTACATGTATCATTTTCCAATTCCAACCATATAACAATTTAACGAAGATGAAACTTCGCCATGAATACTATGAGTAGAGCCTAAGGACATATTTGTCCATATGCTACAGCGGAGCGTGTCTCTCTCCCACAAAGTGAATGCTAGGATCTATTTTATTCAAACAAAACAAAAAAACAACAACAAACCGACGCTCCAAGCAAAGTGCATAAGATGTGACGGAATAAAAATATAGTTTCAGGGGAGGAACCTGATAATGTTGTCGATGAAGAAGGGGATGCCTTGGGCATCCCCAAGCTTAGACGCTTGAGTCTTCTTAAAATATGCAGGGGTGAACCACCGGGGCATCCCCAAGCTTAGAGCTTTCACTCTCCTTGATCATATTGCATCATACTCCTCTCTTGATCCTTGAAAACTTCCTCCACACCAAACTCGAAACAACTCATTAGAGGGTTAGTGCATAATAAAAATTCACATGTTCAGAGGTGACACAATCATTCTTAACACTTCTGGACATTGCATAAAGCTACTGGACATTAATGGATCAAAGAAATTCATCCAACATAGCAAAAGAGGCAATGCAAAATAAAAGGCAGAATCTGTCAAAACAGAACAGTCCGTAAAGATGGATTTTATTAGGCCACCAGACTTGCTCAAACGAAAATGCTCAAATTGAATGAAAGTTGCGTACATATCTGAGGATCATGCTCGTAAATTGGCGTAATTTTCTGAGCTACCTACAGGGAGATAGACCCAGATTCGTGACAAGCAAAGAAATCTGGAACTGCGCAGTAATCCAAATCTAGTACTTACTTTTCTATCAAAGACTTTACTTGGCACAACAAAACATAAAACTAAGATAAGGAGAGGTTCCTACAGTAGTAAACAACTTCCAAGACACAAATATAAAACAAAAATACTGTAGTAAAAACATGGGTTGTCTCCCATAAGCGCTTTTCTTTAACGCCTTTCAGCTAGGCGCAGAAAGTGTATCTCAAGTAACATCGGGAGATGAAGCATCAACATCATAATTTGTTCTAATAATAGAATCATAAGGTACCTTCATTCTCTTTGTAGGGAAGTGTTCCATACCTTTCTTGAGAGGAAATTGATATTTAATATTACCTTCCTTCATATCAATAGTAGCACCAACGGTTCGAAGAAAAGGTCTTCCCAATATAATGGGGCAAGATGCATTGCATTCAATATCCAAGACAACAAAATCAACGGGGACAAGGTTATTGTTAACCATAATATGAACATTATCAACTTTCCCCAAAGGTTTCTTTTTAGCATTATCAGCGAGATTAACATCCAAATAACAGTTTTTCAATGGTGGCAAGTCAAGCATATCATAGACTTTTTTAGGCATAACGAAATACTTGCACCAAGATCACATAAAGTATTACAATCAAAATCTTTGACTCTCATTTTAATGATGGGCTCCCAACCATCCTCTAGCTTTCTAGGAATAGAAGTTTCAAGTTTTAGTTTCTCTTCTCTAGCTTTTATGAGAGCATTTGTAATATGTTTCGTGAAAGCCAAATTTATAGCACTAGCATTGGGACTCTTAGCAAGTTTTTGCAAGAACTTTATAACTTCAGAGATGTGGCAATCATCAAAATCTAAATCATTACAATGTAAAGCAATGGGATTATCATCCCCAAGGTTGGAAAAAATTTCAGCAGTTTTATCACAAGCAGTTTCAGCAGTTTTAGCAGTTTCAGGTAATTTCGCGCGCTTTGCACTAGGAGTAGAAGCTTTGCTAACACCAATTATTTTACCATTGATAGTAGGAGGTGCAGCAACATATGAATCATTAGAATTGCTAGTGGTGGTAATAGTCCAAACTTTAACTACATTTTCCTTTTTAGATAGTTTTTCACTTTCTTCTCTATCCCACCTAGCACGCAGTTCAGCCATTAATCTTATATTCTCATTAATTCTAACTTGGATGGCATTTGCTGTAGTAACAATTTTATTTTCAATATCCATATTAGGCATAACACTAGTAGGAAAACCCTTATAGGCAAAGCTTAGTTTTGTGGCGCACCACTACAAATGCGCCACAGAATATTATTTTGTGGCGCACCATTCTGGGTGCGCCACAGAAATAGCTTAATTTTGTGGCGCACTATGAAACGTTGCGCCACAAAAACTTGGTGGGGCCCACATCCTGTCACGCCCAACCATTGGTTTTACCTTTTCTACGGCGCACTGCACCTGGTGCGCCACAGAAATAACGTATTCTATGGCGCACTGGCCTCGGTGCGCCACAGAAATAATGTTTTCTGTGGCGCACTTGTCTCGGTGCGCCACAGAAATAACATGTCCTATATCAAGGCCGTACCCATCCCTCGCCATAGAAGTTCCTCTCCCCTCTCTCCCCTCTCTCCCCGCGCCGCCGCCTTCCATGGCGAGCGATGCCGTCGCTGTCGCCGCCGCCGCCGCCTTCCTCCGCGAGGGCCGGATGCCGCCACGCTCCACCCATCCCCGCCACCGGCAGCACAAGCCGCTGCGGCGTGGAGGAGGAGGGGCCGGCGCGGCGTCAAGGTGGAGGAGCCGCCGCCGCGTCAAGGTGGAAGAGCCGCCGCGACCTCCACCCCTGCCGTCGTCGTCGGTGAGCTCCTCCACAACTCTCCAAATCGTCGGTAAGCTCCCTCCCCTCCCCTCCCTCTTCCTCCCCCGCGCGAGCACAACGTGCTCGACGAAATGCTCGCTCGGTTGGCTCTGGATGCATTGCTGCTAGTGATGCTTAGCTGTTAATCTTGATGCTACTTGGTTCATTTGTTGGCTCTGGATGCATTGCTGCTAGTGATGCATTGCTACTCGGTTGGTTCATTTGATGCTACTTGGTTCATTTGTTGTGCTCGGTGAGGTTAACTCGTTAATCTTGATGGCTTATTACTACTGGTTCATTTGTTGTGCTCGGTGAGGTTAGCTCGTTAACAATTTTCTTGATGGGTTCATAGGAATTTGATGCTACTGTTCATTTAAATGCTTGTTGTGCTCAGTGAGGTTAACTGGTTCATAGGAATTTAAATGCATGAAATGCTACTTGGTGGGCTTGTATACATACATATTTATAGTTGCTCTTGGTTGGCCCGGGATTAGTTTTACGGACCCCAAGTAATTCTCTGTTGGGATTAGTTTTCCGGACCCCAAGTTTTTGGACCCCCGATGATTTACTTGATGGATTCTTGTGAGCTTATGGTATGCTTATAATGCTCTGATTAGTGGGGATGCTTACTGGATCATGTGCATATAGTTCATATAGTTGGCTTTGTTTTGAACTCAACTGAGTAATGATAAATTTCTATTTCTTGTGTTGGCTTTGATGAAAATAGAGATATCCACAGTAGGGGATCATGTAAATGAATGCCACTGTGGTATCCTTTGAAGAAAAAGGACTGTTTCGATGGTTTTAAAAGGCTAGGTGGTGCTAGGTGATTCAGTTGGCTACCAAGACTTGTCTCATCCGGTTAGCTGGGATATGCTATGTGTTGTTGCTTGTTTAGGCATATCTATCACTTACTTGGATTTACTTGGTTCTTGATTGGCCTCTCTTTTGCCAGCATCACTTGGTCTATATACCAAGTGATGAATAATCCCTTTGGAGCATCTGCTCCATGCATGCTATGTGTGTTTGAGCATCTTGACTTATGTCCCTATGATAATGGATCATCAAATGTTTCCCTTTGTCCCTGGTTGCCTCCTTAATTGATGCCTTATGATCCAAATGATCCAAGTCCCTTGCATGATCCCATTTGTCCATAATGTTGCTTAATTAAGATGAATAAATTCCCTCTAATCACCATTTGGAGATCAAGACTAGTTCTTGATATCCATTAGTTCATTGTCAACACATGTGTTTGCATGTGTGTGTGAGCTGCTTGTAGTGTCACTTGACTATTCAAGTTTCAATGTTGGTTACTTTTCCTCTAGTGCAAGAAATGGTTGAGCAGATGTTTATCCACTTGTTGGCCTTTATTCTTGGGTAGCTCAAAGTGTCATGCACTTACTTGGATCATCAAATGTTTCCCTTAATTTGTCCCTGGTTGCCTCCTTAATTGATGCCTTATGATCCAAATTACTATATTATTGGATTGAGTGATATGGCTACTTGCTTGTTTGCTCTCCAAATGCTATATATGTGTATTTGACCATGCTTATGATGGATTTCTTTTAAGGACTCTAGCTAGATTAGAGGGGAAAAAGTTGCTTGCTTTGTTGCCTATGATAATGGATCATCAAATGTTTCCCTTTGTCCCTGGTTGCCTCCTTAATTGATGCCTTATGATCCAAATGACCCAAGTCCCTTGCATGATCCCATTTGTCCCTAATGTTGCTTAAGATGAATAAATTCCCTCTAATCACCATTTGGAGATCAAGACTAGTTCTTGATTTCCATTAGCTAGACTCCAATATTAAAAATGTCTCCCAAATATGGAGACAAACATTTTAACATTACCCCAAGTGATTTACTTGTCGATGATTAGATGGTTGGTCGATCACTCGTACACTCGGGGGTGGAGCAAGTGAGGCTTGGTGTGATGGCACAAATATCAATATCTTGTGCATCCTACCTGGCCTCACTTACTCCATCCCTGGATGTTAATATTTGTTTCGACAAACAAAGTATGAGGCATTCCATTTAGTTGATACCACTTGGCTCTTTCTTCCATTTTAGTGCCGATGATTAGAATGTTCGGTCAATCAGTACACTCCGGGGTGTCGCTAGTGAGCCCGGTGTGATGGCACAAATATCAATCTCTTGTGCATCCTACCTGGCCTCACTAACGCCATCCCGGGATGTTCATATTTGTTTCGACCAACAAAGTATGAGGCATTCCATTTAGTTCATACTAGCTACTTCTTAATTGCATTGGCCTTTCTTCCATTTTAGTGCCGATGATTAGAATGTTTGGTCACCTATACGCCGCAATATACTTTGTAGACGAGCCCCCCTTTCCACGGCCGCCGTTCCGTGAACGAGTCCTTGATGAGACAACAACGCCGACATGCCTCTCTGGCGCAGCACCACTTTTCTTCTCTCGCCGTCCGAGTACGTGAACGAGTCCTTAATGCCAAGACGGTGCCAGCCTCCCTAGCATCATGCCGACCCCTGTTGTCGCGCTTCAGGCCGTGTCGATCATGCGCCCTGCACTCTTCGCCTTCTTGCCCGGTGAACGAATAGACTAATCGTTGGAATAAGGAAGCCGATGACGGCCGATCGCAATTTAATCTTGCGACCGGCTGTCATCGGTTTCCTTATTCCAACGATCAGCCTATTGGTTCACCGGCAAGAAGGCGAACAGTGCGAGGCGCGGGACACACGGCTTGAAGCGCGGCAACACGGCCCGGCATAATGCTGGGCAGGCCGGCACGGTCTTTGCATTCAGCTCGGACAGCGAGGGACCGGCGTGGTTCTGCGCCGGAGATGCAGATCGGCGTTGTTGTGTCGTCAAGCACCCGTTGACTGAACGCCGACCGGGGAAAGGGGGCCCTTCTGCAAAGTATTTGTGTTGACCAACAATGTATGAGGCACATATTCTATTTTGTCATTCCATTTGCTTTGAGATTTTCAAAATGCCGATGATTAAAATGTTTGGTCACCGTACACTCGGGGGTGGCGTAAGTGAGCATGGTAAGATAGCACAAATATCAATCTCTTGTGCATCCTACCTGGCCTCGCTTACACCATCCCTAAATGTTAATATTTGTGTTGACCAACAATGTATGAGGCACTTATTCCATTTTGTCATTCCATTTGCTTTGAGATTTTCAAAATGCCGATGATTAAAATGCTTGGTCACCGTACACTCGGGGCGGTGTTAGTGAGCCTCGTGTGATTGCACAAATATCAATCTCTTGTGCATCCTACCTGGCTCGCTAACTCCGTCCCGGAATGTTAATATTTGTTTCGACCAACAAAGTATGAGGCCCTTGTCATTCCATTTGCTTTGGTATTTTCAAAATGCCGATGATTAAAATGTTGGTCACCGTACACTTGGGGGTGGCGTAAGTGAGCTCGGTAAGATAGCACAAATATCAATCTCTTGTGCATCGGACTTGGTCTCACTGACGCCATCCCTAAATGTTAATATTTGTGTTGACCAACAATGTATGAGGCACTTATTCCATTTTGTCATTCCATTTGCTTTGACATTTTCAAAATGCCGATGATTAAAATGTTTGGTCACCATACACTCGGGGCGGCGTAAGTGAGCCTGGTAAGATAGCACAAATATCAATCTCTTGTGCATCGGACTTGGTCTCACTTACACCGTCCCTGAATGTTAATATTTGTGTTGACCAACAATGTATGAGGCATTTATTCCATTTCTCTTGTGCATCGGATACTTGTTGGTCTCACTTTCTTCCATTTTCATCATAGTAGGAACTGGATGGAAGGACCCCGATGCAAGCGAGCCTTGTGGGTAGAGATGACGGAGCAAAGGAGGAACCGGATGAAGACTACTTTGTATCTCGAAATTGTGAATTTTGTATGAATTAAGAGTTGTATGCAAAACATTTGACACTTGCCACTATATATGTATCTCGATCGGGCTCTAAGTAATGTGATGATGATGTCTATGTTATATACTGTGCAATGTACATGATATTTATATTATATCTGAATGTTGCTTGTATATAACATGTGTATACGTATTGTGTATACGTATTGCTGTGTATAAACTGCATATGTATAGCGAGGCAGCACAAAATCGTGTATAATACAAGCAAATTCTGTGGCGCACTAAGAAGCAATTCGTGGCGCACGCTTTTTGTGGCGCACCTAAGAACAAGTGCGCCACGAAACCTTATTTCTGTGGCGCACGAGCAGGTGCGCCACAGAAACCTTATTTTTGTGGCGACGTTTCTGTGGCGCACCTCCCATGCGCCACAGAATCCATTTTTGGTGCGCCACTGATGAGGCTTTTCCTACTAGTGACACCAACCTTGTTCTTTTTGCAACGTACACCAACCTAGCAAGGCATCAACCTTCTCGCCATCAACTACGACTCCGTGGCTCCGTCCCACCAAAGTTGTCTCAACTTTGTAAAAAAAAAAAACGGTTTTGCTATGTCTCAGTCAACTTGAGATTTTCTTAAGTCTAAGTCACTTACAAAAAAGTGCTTTGAGTTGCACTTTTCTCGTCGAAAAGTGCAATTGCACTTTCTCTACCGGAAATGTGCAAGCTGGACCGAGTTGCACTTTTCTTTGAACTGCAGGTTGCACTTTTCGAGGTGACGCGAGACTTAAGAAAATCTCAGCCAAGCGAGACATAAACACACCCAAAAAAATACATCTATCCATCTAAATTTTAACAAAGGTGAGACACTTTTGGTGGGACCGAGGAGTACAAAACTTGCTATAACGGGGGGGGGGGGGGGG
>NC_061508.1:140996493-141062206 GCF_022539505.1 Lolium rigidum | reverse complement strand
TTCAAACACAAATAAAAATAAAAGCACATAGACGCTCCAAGTAAAGAACATAAGATGTGACTGAATAAAAATATAGTTTCACTAGAAGTGACCTGATAAGTTGTTGATGAAGAAGGGGATGCCTTGAGCATCCCCAAGCTTAGACGCTTGAGTATTCTTGAAATATGCAGGGATGAACCACGGGGCATCCCCAAGCTTAGACTTTTCACTCTTCTTGATCATATATCATCCTCCTCTCTTGACCCTTGAAAACTTCCTTCACACCAAACTTCTCATAAACTTCATTAGAGGGGTTAGTACTCAAAAAAACTTTAATCCACTTTAGCCACTGTAGTGACACATTGCAAGAACTCAATAAAACATTAGCTACAGACTCTCCACGTCTAGAAAGCCTCACTTAAAGTCCACAAGAGACAATGCAAAAAGAGAACAGAATATGTCAAAACGGAACAGCCCGATAAAGTCGAATTTTTAAGAGGTACTTCCGTTGCTCAAATCAGAAAACTCAAAACTAATGAAAGTTGCGTACATATCGAGGAACACGCATGAAAATTGGCAGATTTTTACGAGTTTCCTCTGAAGAGACCTACTCAAATTCAGTGACAGATTGAAATCTGTTTCTGCTGTAGAAATCCAAATCTAGCATCAACCTTCTATTAGAGACTTTACTTGGCACAACATTGCAATAAAATAAAGATAAGGAGAGGTTGCTACAGTAGTAACAACTTCCAAGACACAACAAAACAGTAGCAAAATAAAACATGTGTTATCTCCCAAGAAGTGCTTTCTTTATAGCCATTAAGATGGGCTCAGCAGTTTTAATGATGCACTCGCAAGAAATAAGAGTTGAAGCAAAAGAGAGCATCAAAAAGCAAGTATGAAACAAATTTAAGTCTAACCTGCTTCCTATGCATAGGAATCTTGTACACAAATAAATTCATGAAGAACAAAGTGACAAGCATAAGAAGATAAAACAAGAGTAACTTCAAAATTTTCGAGCATATAGAGAGGTGTTTTAGTACCATGCAAATTTGTACAACCATATTTTCCTCTCTCATAATAATTTTCAGTAGCTTCATGAAGAAACTCAACAATATAACTATCACACACATCATGCTTTTCATGATCCACAAACACATAATTTTTATCAAGCTCAAAAAGAATGGGATTAAAACTTTCAAATCCACTTTTATCAATAATATAACAAGATGATTGATCATTCTCAAGAGATATGGTACTCCTAGATAAAGTCAAGACCTTTCCAATCCCATTTTCATTAGTAGTACAATTAATAGTATCAAGTAACATAGGACCATCATCTAGAGATTTATCATAAACATTTGCCAAGCAAAACTCTTTAGTACCATGCATTTCGACATCAGGCACAAACAAAGCATTATCATAAGATTTATCAAAATAGCATGGATTATCATAAATAACAGTAGAATAATTATTCTCACAAGTTTTACTCATAGGTACTATTTCAAGAGAATCCACAGGAACATAAAATTCATCCTCCTTTGGTAAGCATGGAGGACAATCAAATAGTGTAAGAGATAAATAGTTACTCTCATTAGAAGGTTGGCATGGGTAGCTAATCCATTCTTCCTCCTTTTGTTCATCACTCTCCTCTTCTTTTTCATCCAATGAGCTTTCGAGGTTCATCCATTTCCTCCTCTTTTTCATCCAATGAGCTTTCGGGTTTATCAATTTCTTCTTCCATTGGTTCTCGCAAATTGTGAGTGCATTCTTGTGCATTAATGAGTCTCTATTTATAATCAATGATATAAGGATTATCACTTGTAACTTTCTATGCAAAAATTAAGGATAGAAGAGACATAATCTTTAAGGTCCTTACAAACAACACAAGTTTCATAATTTTTAGCCATGAAGGATTCTATCTCGAGAGGCTCCCATAAATAAGACAAATTGTTCTACCTCTTCGAACCCAAAATGAATATAGTTATTCCAATTATAGTTCTTAATTAAAACTTCCTCACTAAAGCCACATTGAAATTTAAGATGTTTAGTATCCTGTTTAGAGCAACGATTTTATATCATGGCGTTTAAGCAAGATTTTAGCAATTGTATTCAATTTTTCTATCACCGCACTCATAACTTTTCCCGTTCTTGATTCTCTATAATTATTATATAATTCTATAAGCTCCAAATAGGTTGTGGGTTCTCCCATAACAACAGTTTTTAATTTTTCGGTTTTTCAAATTTTTATGGATTTTCGGGTATATGAGGAAAATAAAACAAGACAAAAACAAACTAGACAAAAGTAAACTAAGCAAAATAATAATAGACAGAAATAAACTAAGCACAAATAAACTAGACAAAAGTAAACTAAGCAAAACAAAATAAAATAAAACAGAGAGAGAGGTAGAGTGTACTCCCCAGGTGAACTTATGAGTAGAGCTATGCCTCCCCGGCAACGGCGCCAGAAATTAGTCTTGATAACCCACAAGTATAGGGGATCGCAACATTCTTTGAGGGAAGTAAAACCCAAATTTATTGATTCGACACAAGGGGAGGTAAAGAATACTTATAAGCCTTAACAACTGAGTTGTCAATTCAGTTGCACCTGGAAAAGCACTAGTAACAGGGGTGATGTGAAAGCAACGAGTAATATGAGAGCAGTAGTAACATGAATGACGACAGCGAGTAATAGTAACACGAGAGGCAATGGCACCAGAAAATAGTTGACACTACTTCCAATGACATGTAGAACGAGTATATGATGATGAAAGAGGGACTGGGGTTCCCAGCTATCTACACTAGTGGTAACTCTCCAATAACAAGTGTTGGGTGAACAAATTACAGTTGGGCAATTGATAGGATTGAAATAGCATTAATATGAGAACATCAAGATTATTAATCATGTAGGCATGTTTTCCATATATAGTCATCGTGCTCGCAATGAGAAACTTGTATAACATCTTTTGTCCAACCAGTTGGTGGCAGCCGGGGCTCAAGGGAATCTACTGGCAATTAAGGTACTCCTTTTAATAGAGCACGAGCAAAGCATTAACACTTGGTGAAAACATGTGATCCTCATACCTACGCCTTCCCCTCCAGTTATCCCGATTCTTGTCACTACGGGGCCTCGGTTTCCGGACATAGACATGTGAAAACAACTTGTAGATACAATCTAAGCAATAAGTATAGAGCTTAAATCTAAGATCATGCCACTCGGGCCCTAGTGACAAGCATTAAACACAACAAGATCGCAGCAACAATAACTTCACAAACTTTATAGATAGACTAATCATAATGTAACAATCCATCGGATCCGAAGAAACACAACACCGATTACATTAGATGAATCTCAATCATGTAAGGCAGCTCATGAGATCATTGTATTGAAGTACATGGGGGAGAGGGTACCAACTAGCTACAGCTAGAACCCGTAGTCCATGGGGGAACTACTCACGGAGCATGATGGAGGCGGTGGCGTCGATGGAGATGGCTTCCGGGGGCACTTCCCCGTCCCGGCGGCGTGCCGGAACAGAGATTCTGTTCCCCGAATTGGAGTTTCGCGATGGCGGCGGCGCCCCTGGAGTCTTTCTGGAGTTTCGTCAATTGGTATCGATGTTTTAGGTCACGAGGGGTCTTATAGGCGAAGAGACGGCGCAAGGGGGCGCCTGGGGGTCCCACCCCATAGGCTGGCGCGGCCCCCTTCCAGGCCGCGCCCCCTTGTGGTCTGGGGGCCCCAGGCCTCCCCTCCGACTCTCCTTCGGTGTCCTGGTCCGTCTCGGTGAATTATGATGTTTGGTCTTCGTTTTGTCGAATTCCGAGAATATTGCCTGAACAGCCTTTCTGGAACCAAAAACAACAGAAAACAGGAACTGACACTTCGGCATCTTGTTAATAGGTTAGTTCCGGAAAACGCATAAAAACATTATAAAGTGCAAGCAAAACATATAGGTATTGTCATAAAACAAGCATGGAACATCAGAAATTATAGATACGTGGAGACGTATCAGGAGGGCGTTGGCGCCGCTATATGGCTCCACGCGACAGGCGGATGGAACGGCATCTTTCTTGCTAAGCGATGAGATTCTTCGGACAAGCTTCTCCAAGTCCTTCACTGCAAGATCTTTGGAGAGCCGGTCGACATCTTCCTCGCCAGCGTACATCCAGAGGTGATTCTTGCGAGCCTACAGAGGCTGCGCCCTAATCCTAAGGAAATACGATGTAATTTGGATACCCGACAACTCTTTGCCACAGGTATTTTGGAGTTCGCGGATTCGGGACATCAACAAATACGTCGATTTTTCTCTTCTTCGGTAGCCTCTGCGTCTCAAGATCGGCGGCGAAGAATTTCGGCACCTCCATCGAAGGGGGCGATTTTTTACTCCAACGAGTCAGGGCATTCCTCGTGGACGTACACCCATTTTTTGCGCCACCCTTGGATGGAGTCGGGAAATTTGACGTCAAAATATTCGACATCGTGGCGCACGCAAATAACAACACCGCCTATGTTGTAGGTGCTGTTGTGGGAGCCATTGCGACGGAGACAGGAAGATGCGCTTCCACGTGAGCCCAGTTGGGATGGACTCCGAGGAAGCACTCGCAAAGTGTGATAAAAATGGAGACATGAAGGATGGAGTTGGGAGTCAGATGATGAAGCTGCAACCCATACACAAAAAGCAAACCGCGGAGAAAATCATGGATGGGAGAAGAACGACCGCGGATGAGATGGTCAATGAAGCTAACCCGATATTCCATAGGGGGCGTCGGGGGTAGCTCTCTTCGCCGGGGAAGCGCAACGCGTCCTTCTTCTTCATCAGCCCAAGTTTCTTCACTAGGTTGATGTCCTGTTGGAAATCTTAGATCTTTCCCACTCCGACGTTCCCAGATCTTGCGCCGCCATCTTGGATTCTGGGGTGCTGTGCCTGGTGAGTCTTGTGCGTGGTGGCATAAAGCGTGGCGTAGGCGTGAGTCAGAGTGTGGTTGAGCTCAGGAGGTATTGGGCGCAATGGGGGATTTTTGGAGAAAGAACAAAGGTGCGGCGCGGCGAAGCGGCGAACGAGAGGAGGAAGACGACCATTTATCGGAAGCGTGCGAATCGACGCACCGTTGGATGGAGCAATGAATGAACTTGATGGGTTACACGTGGCTTAAGGGGTAAAGTTGTATTTTCACGCGAACGGAACTGGACAGGCGCTACAGCGCACGTGCCAGAAAAAGTGGAGGACATGTGACCCCACTTGCGCAACGTGTCAAACTGACGCAGATTTTGGGTCCACCAGTCAGTGACAGGACAGAGCTCGTGTTTTTCAGATATAGAGGTCGTGGCTAACGTCAGCATTGATGTCATTTTGACAGAGGAAATCCTCAACAGCGATGATACTAAGACCGGTCAAAGAACACAAGTGATGATAATTTCGAGAGTCTTTGGTCAAATACAAGTTTTTGATCAAATGCTCGGGGGCTACTTTTGAACCTGAAAGTTTTGGGTATGGAAAAATAGAAATGGCGAGAGCCTATGATCAAATGCAAGCATTTGTCCATAGCCTCGGGGCTACTCCCCATCGGGAGCGCTGGTCGCGCACCCGAGAAAAGCAAAAAGAACTCAAGAAAAATGACAATATAGCGACAAGAGGCGTGAAAATATTGAGCCTACAACCAAGTACAAGTTCTTGACTGTAGCCTCGGGGGCTACTCCCATCGGGAACGCTGTTCACGTGCCCGATGAAATTATAAAGAGTATAATGAGCATATTTCGAGTTATACAAATAACTCTTCATATATTCGCATCGGGAAGACAAGATAAGTCATACGTTGACTCAATAAAATGTGCTATTCCAACAGCCGAAAAGCACTCGATAATATATTCTCGAAGCGCCTCGGTTGCGAACAATCTCCGAATGCCGCAAAACTCTGCGAAGGTAAGACCCTGGATCCGTTTCGAGAGGCGTGACACCGTCTCGGCGTCGGTTTGCTACTTTTTTCCGTATCAACAGATATCGAAAAAATCCTAACGGACGCGTTAGGTACCCGATAAAACATGATCTGGGACTCGACAGATGGTAAGACCTTAAGCGGCACATGTCGAGTTAACACCGATAATCCGAGATCATGTCCGGGAAGTGATCTTGAAGTAGGTTTTAGCGGATTGCCACTAGAGCTGCTTAACTAGTACCCGATCCATCGGATGAACTAGCCCCAATTACCATTATCCCCGTGCAATATATAACTGTTTATCTAAAGATGTGTGATGGCTTCAAAAAGTTATTTGATGATTATAAAGTTGGAGATTTTCCCTGATTCTTCGATTCAAGCAAAATCTCAGGGGCTACTGACATAGGCATCCCCAATGGGCATGCCGAAGATGGTACCTGGGGTTTACTGAAGGCCCACAAGTCGAAGAATATGAAGTTCGGAAGCCCAATTAGTATTAAGGAAAGATAGAGTTGTATTAGGAAATATAGAGACTTGTAATTTTACGGGTTGAACTCGAGAGAGTCTCCCGGAATACTGCAATCTTGTGTAACACGGTACCCTCGGCTCCGCCTCCTATATAAGGGGGAGTCGAGGGACAAAGAAGGCATCGAATCCACTGTCAACACAACCCTAGTTTCTTAATCGTCGAGTACTTTTCGGCTGAAACCCTCGAGATCTACTTGCCCTCTACTTCCAACTAAACCATAGTCTACAATCCGTAGGCATTGATAAGTTAATCCCTTGTCAACAGGGTTGTGTTCCCGGCCAACCCGTGAAATTTTATCTATTAGAAAATAGGAATGTAGAACTTCGATCTTTGCTATCTAAAATGGAATGGAGATTAAAAGGTCTCTCATCCTTGTTCCCTGTTTTACTTGTATTTCTATTTACATATAGGTTAGTATATTCTTCTATGAAATATGATGTTATATTGTGTGTCATGTACTATATTCAATAATATTTAACATTTATATTTAACATATGATACAAATTTTCTGCCATTTTACTAAATACAAGTTAGAAAGTCTCTTATTTTCATATGTTAAAAATGTAAAATCATGAAATTATGAGAAGACCATTAATTTGAATTTCGCTTATCAATGGAAAACCCGATCCCGCCCCCAAACCCAATGAGGATGGGGATGGAGATGGGAAAAAGTCTCTCCAATTACTAAATGAGGATAGGGATGAGAAGGCACTCTTCGGTGGAGAGTAGATCTGTTGCCATCATCGCGAGTAGGTTCACTCCAGTGAATACGAAAACCCATTTGTGAGTCTTTTTTGGAAAATTTTGGAACTCACACTTTTGTGTCTCTAATTTTTCTCATGAATTATATATTTACATATATACATGGAGATTGTATGCCAGATATTTCGTTGCAAATACGTTGTATCTTGAAAATGCAAAAACACAAATTTCTAATAAATATACTCATATATAACTTTCAAAACACTACTGAAACATGCCATGGATATACAGGCCATGCATATGCATGAAAAAAAAAGAATTTTTTGGAATGAAAAGTAACATTTTTTTAAAAAAGGACCAACTAATTCCCGCCGGCTACAATTTGGTGTCCCATGAATAACCTAAGAAAAATTAGCAGACAGTGGCTATAAATGTGTGCATGAGATCTCGAACAAGAAAAGGCAGACGTGTGTATGCTGAGCGTAAGCCCGTAAACATGATGTAACTAAAAAAATATTCATCTGACTCGCAGAAATAACTCTAACTTTTCATGAATTATATTTATGTAGCTCCAAGATTTGTCCGGACAGTGAAATGCTTGTTCATGTATATCACAAGAATCGTTTGCATAGTTGATAAAACATGTCCACGTATATCACAATATATGTTCTGGCAGTTGAAAGAGAAAAATCTATATTTCATGTTTTATGTGTTTGATAACAACACTTGAATGAATTTCACCGTGTACAAAGATTGTCTTTGATAGATTTTCAAGTGCACGGTGACCTCGCTGAACACGTCATGATCGGAGGACTGAAGCGTAGCTTATAGGTTTTCTAGTTTTATGTGTGTATCGCGAGGTGACATGGTTGGAGAGAAAAACAGGAAAAAACAGTTTCTGCCTGACCGGTACTATCGGTACCAGGAGCGGTAGTACCACTACCCTACTGGTACCGCCCCAACGGTACCGCTCTGGAGCATTGCACTGAGAAAGTCCAACAGACAACGTTGCGGTACCTCTACGGTACCTTGTGTGGTAGTACCGCTTGAGAGCGGTAGTACCGCCTCGGTATCGCTTAGATACCGTAACATAAGTTACAGACACTAACGTTGTGGTGCCGCTTAGGTACCGCGGGATCCGAAGAACTACCGCAGGCCATTGCGGAACCTCAAGCGGTACCGCAAGCGGTACTACCGCTGTGTGTCCACGTGGATAAGCCTGTGGGGGATTTCGAGTCCGAGGCGGTAATACGGCTTGCCAAAGCGGTAGTACCGCTTAGGCGGAAACCGCACATAACGGTTGGATCGGGGGGGGCTATAAAAGGCCCCTTCTTCTCATTTTTACCTCTTCTCTTCTCTCTCCTCCATTGTTGCTGAGCTTAATCCTTGAGGATCTCCCCAACCATCCAACCAATTTTGCCCAAACTTTGAGGAGTGGTGGAGGAGGCCCCGATCTATAGTTCTACCAAGAGAGATTTCACCAATTCGTGCTAGTCCTTTGTGGATCTTGGAGTTAGGTTTCCTATGGTGGGATCTTGGAGGAAGTGCTCCTATGGAGGCTAGCTTGGAGTTGTGATAGCTCCATAGGGTGTTGGGAGCCTCCTAGTGTTGTGGAGCTCGCCCCAACCTTGTGAAGGAACCACCGCCTCGACCGGTGCCTTAGTGGAGAAAGGGGAGCCCCTTTGTGGAGCTCTCTGGAGGAAGAAGGTGAGGCCTTCCTTCGTGGTGTGGCCTCCTAGCCTCTTGTGTGAGGCTAGCACATCCTCAACGCAGACGTACTCCCTCTTGTGGGAGGAACTGCGGGAAACAAACCCTCGCCTCGTCTCCGCGCCCTCCGATTGTCCCGCTCCTCAACTTTATTATTGTTACTTGGTTCCTTTGCTTGTTGAACTAGCCTAGGATCATACTAGGAACATCTCCACCACTAAAGCTATCACATTTACCTTCCGTTGCACTAAAAATTTAAAAAGACTTAAAATTTGAGTAGCGTCCATTCACCCCCTCTTGTCCGCTACTGGTTCGTTCAATTGGTATCGGAGCGAGGTTTTCTTGCTCGGGCTTTACCGCCTAAGAAATGGCTGGACAAGAGAATGTTGTGAATGGATCCCCTTCCCTTGAGCCACCCGCTCCATCATCTACCATCGATAGCACAACGGCTACGTTGGATGACCTCAAGAAATTGGAGTCATCCATCGTTAGCCAAATGAAGGCAATGATGATGGAGTTGGTTGCTCCAAAACCAACTACCACCATAGATCCTAAGGCAAGTGCCGAGGTTCCCCCACCCAAAGCTACCTCATTTCCTCTCATTGATTTTGTCGCTCAATCGACGAAAAATCAACAAGAGGAGAGGCTTGGGGAAACTGGCACTTCTACCAAGGGGAAGGATGAATCACCGGTGGTGGGACAATTAGGGGGTAATCATGCGGTGCCTCCACCAAGTAATTACACCATAAATGTCCCAATACCCATGCCTCATATTTTATCTCATGGTTCACCACCGTTACTTGAATCAAATAGCTTTGAAAATTGGCAATTTTTGATGCGATCTCATGTGCGCGGCCTTCTACTGAGCTTTGGCGCATCATCGAGGAGGGTTATTCACCACGAGACCCGAAGCAATTGACTAGAAGAGAAGTGGTGGATGACGTGGCACTACCCTTCGGGTAACCCACATTACCCTATCCTGTATTGACTAATTGGAGGCCCATGAAGGCGAGATGGGCCACTAGGACGGCGCACTGGAAGGTTCCTTGACGAGCAAGGCAAGGAAGCGAAGGAACAAGGAAAGATCAGATCTCAAATTACCGTAAACCTAGTCGTACTCGGTGAGACCTTCTTGAGACCCGGCCTCCTATATAAAGACCAGAGAGGGAGCTGCCGAGGGACAGAAATCAATCTTAGCAATCTTAGCCGAAGAAGCTTAGAGCTAGGTCACCATAGCAATAGTCATCTCGACGAGATCTCAGCCGAACTATTCGGCACCCCATTGTAACCCATTATCATCATAATCAAGAACAGACGGGCGGGACGTAAGGGTTTTACCTCATCGAGGGCCCCGAACCCGGGTAAATCGCTCTCCCCGCTTGTCACGTGAACCGATGTCTCATGTCAGCTTGCGGGATTCCATCAACCCTAAGCCCCTATCGGAGGGCATTGGCGAGTACCCTCGACAATTGGCGCCGTATGTGGGAACCTCCGTCGGCACAAGGCAAGTCATCGGCGGTACCGGTCCACATCCGCGGCGTTCTTACTCGAATCACCGACACCACGCGAGTCAACAGATCCGATCCGCTGCGGGTCCTTCAAGTTCGTGCCGCGCCGCGAAGTACTTCACCCAAACCCTATGGCATCATCTCAGAACATGGAGGCTGTTTTCGGCGGCGTTCACTTCGTCATCGACTCTGGAGGTTTCCTTCGCCTCCCTAAGGCCGGCGCGTCTGACTCAAAGGCCGCACCTCCGGAGGGTGCCCATTCAGCGACAAATCTAAAAATTTCACCCAGAAGCATACAAAGGAGCGACCAAGGGAATCTCGACGCCACGGCTGGACAAAGGAAGAGACGAAGAAGCTCACATCGTGTGGAGGAAGGCAGAACAGCAGTTCATCCTCGGCAGATCGAGCAAAGATGCTACGACACATCGGCAATCAGGGGCCGCACCCGTTCTACGTATCTTTCAGCTTCAGAGCAACTCGAGGCGCCATGTTACCTCCACTTATACTTTGATCCAAAGGATGGTCGGGAGAAGTCCGGTCATTTGTTAAGGAACTGCCGACACTTCCTAGAAATTCGACAGCTTCCGTGATGACCTTAGAGCCGAAGCTATGTCAAGAGTTCGCATGATGGAGGAGAAGGCAAGGTCCTACGACCACTTGACGAACCATATGTACCGAGAACCATACGAGCCTATGGAAAAATATGATCATGAACCAGCCGAAGTATTCCCAGCGCTACGTGGACAAATAAGCATGATCCATAAAACCAGCTTTTCGAGAGAGAAGTCAAGAAGTTCTCCCGAGAAGTAAAATATGCGGAAGTCGCCATGGTCGATACGCCGGATTTCATCGACTCGGTCGAGAACAAAGCATCGCCTTCAACAGGGCGGATCACCCGAAAGCTGCTCCAAGGCCCGGTCACGCGGCCCTTGTCCTTGAAGCACAGATTAGAGGATACGATGATGGGCAAAGTATTCATGGACGGAGGAAGCGGCTTGAACACCGCTATTCGCCAGAGCACAATGAGAGCAATGGGTTTAACAGTCGACATGCTAAAAGAATCTGACACAGGGTTCCACGGAATTATACCGACCCGACCCGCTTACTCGCTAGGCAAAACGTCATTGGACGTAGTCTTCGGCACGCCCAGTAATTTCAGGAGAGAAAAGATCGAGTTCGAGGTAGTCGACTGGGAATCTCAGTATCATGCCATCCTCGGCAGACCTGCGTTTGCTAAATTCATGGCCGTGCCTCATTATGCATACCTGAAACTGAAGATGCCAGGCAACAACGGGACCCCAATAACCGTTCACGGTAGCTTCTCTCGATCAGACAACTGCGACGAGGGAATTCCGAAGATCGCCTCGAAGTTTGGAGCCGGAGAAGAACTCAACGCGATCGATACCGTCACGGACCACACGCAACCACCAGCCGAAAATCGAAACGTAAGATCCGATGAGTTTGATGCTGCAAAGGAAACCAAGAAGCTGCATCCGCATCCCATCGATCCGAAGAAGACGGTCAATACGTCGGCTGACCTTACCGACGCATAGGAAAGCGCGCTCATCGAGTTCCTCCGTGAGCGCTCGGGAGATATTTGCATGGGAACCATCCGACATGCCGGGTATCCCCGGGGAACTCGCCGAGCACGTCCTAAATGTTGACCCGAGCATGACCAAACCGGTGCAGCAATCAATGCGACGATTCTCTGAACCGAAGAGAAGAGCAATTGGCGAATAAGTTAATCGGCTCCGCAAGGCGGGATTTATTCGGGAGCTTAAGGAATCTGAGTGGGTGGCCAATCCCGTCATGGTGCCAAAGAAGGACACAACCACCCTCCGTATGTGCATCGATTACACCGGCCTTAACAAGCATTGCCCGAAAGATCATTTCCCATTGCCTCGAATAGACCAGATAGTCGACTCCACGGCCGGGTGCGACCGTCTCTCTTTCCTCGATGCATACTCGGGTACAATCGGATCAAGTCGAAGAAGGAAGACTAGGAGCTAACCGCGTTCATCACCCCGCACGGCGTTTTACGTTACAACGTCATGACCTTCGGGTTGAAAAATGCAGGAGCCACCTACCAACGCTGCATGCAAGCTTGCCTTGCGGAGCAGATTGGAAGAAATATTGAGGTTTACATCGACGGCATCGTGGTGAAAACAAAGCACGCAGCCACACTCATCGATGACTTACGGGAAACCTTCGACAATCCGGACGAGATACAAAATCAAGTTGAATCCCAAAAAATGCTTCTTCGGAGTACCGGGAGGACAAGTACTTGGGTACTTCATATCAGCCAGAGGAATCGAAGCCAATCCCTTAAAGATCAAAGCTATTCTTGATATGGAGCCACCAAAGAATCTGCACCAAGTGCAGCAGTTGGCAGGCCGGCTAGCAGCACTCAGCAGGTTCATTGCAAAGCTAGGGGAGAAAGCTTTGCCCTTCTACAACCTGATGAAAAAATCGGAAAAATTCGAGTGGACAAAGGAGGCACAGGAATCCTTCGACAACTTGAAGAAAATCTTATCGACTTCCCCAGTGCTCGTGACTCCGCGCGAGAAGGAGACGTTGCTCATGTACATAGATGCAACAACACAAGTCTTCAGCAGCGTCCTAGTCGTCGAACGAGAGGAAGCAGGGAGAGTTCATGGTGTGCAGAGGCCCGTTTATTACCTCAGCGAAGTTCTCACTCCCGCAAGGCAGAGGTATCCCCATCACCAGAAGCTGGCGTATGCAGTATGGCGGTCGGCTCGCAAGTTGCGGCACTACTTCACGGAGCACCCGATCAAAGTCGTAAGCGAAGCACCCCTGAAGAGCATAATGACCAATCCGGAAGCCACGGGTCGAGTATCCCAATGGGCTATTGAACTAGCACCACACGACATAACTTACGTTAATCGAACGGCAATAAAATCCCAAATCCTCCCAGACTTCTTCGCAGATTGGATCCAATCCCAGACGCCGGTGGTACCCGATATGTCAGGATCATGGATAATGTACTTCGACGGGTCAAAACGGAGCACGGGTGCAGGAGCAGGAGTGGTGCTGATATCACCACAGGGAGATAAGATGAAGTACATACTACGTATGAATTTCTCTCTGCCGACAAACAATGAAGCAGAATACGAAGCGCTGTTGCACGGAATGAAAATGGCAAAGGCGTGTGGTGCTACTCGTCTGGAGATCTACGGAGACTCAAACTTGGTGGTGCAGCAGTCGATGAACCTATGCGACGCAGTCAGCGACAACATGATCGCCTATCAGCGGCTGTATCAGATTATGGAAGCTAAATTCGAGGGATGCGAGCTCAAACACATCGGCGAGAGCCGCAATGAGGAAGCCGACACTTTGGCGAACATCGGATCCACATGCTCTTCCACCCCAGACGGAGTGTTTTACGAAGTGATAACTCAACGATCGATAAAAGAAAGAACGTCGGCACCTCCAAAGTCATCGGCTGATGAATGAGAGGCAAGCTCAAGGCAGACTCCTTCGGCTAAAGAATCTCCAACTCCTCCTGCCGAACAAGTCCTCCTCCTCGAGCCACTATGGACCCAACCGTTCCTAGCGTATCTAACAAAGCAAGAGCTGCCGGAGGACTCTGTGGAAGCTAGGCGAATCATCAGACGCTCAAAGGCCTTCACCGTGATAAATGGTGAGCTTTACAAGCGTAGCATCTCAGGGATCTTCCAAAGGTGCATCGCCAGTGACAATGGAAAAGCACCGTTGCGCGAGATACACGAAGGAACTCCGCGGACATCACGCGAGGAGCGGGGCCCTTGTGGCAAAAGCCTTCGGTGGCAGGATTTTACTGCCAACGGCAGCGTCGGATGCTAGGGATCTAGTCATGAAGTGCGATCCCCGCCGACGTTTTTCACCAAAACCACACACTCCCGCAACGGACCTAATGACAATACCCTTGGCATGGCCTTTCGCTCAATGGGGACTAGATCAAGTTGGGCCGCTGCCAAGATCATCACCCGGAGGACACACGTACTTGTTGGTAGCGATCGACAAATTCACTAAGTGGATCGAGGCAGTACCTGTGCGAAACCAAAAAGCTGAAACAGCGGTTCAATTCTTCAAGGGAATAACTTGCCGATTCGGTATGCCCCACAGCATCGTCATAGATAACGGCTCCAATTTTGATTCCGAGGAGTTCAGGAAATTTTGTGATAATGGAGGAATAAAATTGAAATTTGCATCGATCTCTCATCCCCGGATCAACGGCCAGGTGGAAAGGATCAATGGCCTAATAGGAGATGGCCTCAAGAAACGCCTTAAAGGCGCAGCCGAGCTCGGGTCGAAGAGTTACCATCGGTACTCGGAGTTTGCGTACTACACCCAACGAGATCGACTCAATATACTCCATTCTTCTTGGTGCACGGAGCCGAAGCGAGTCTTACCAAGCCGACGTCAGATTTGAAGCGCCTCGAGTAACAGCATACACAGAGTCCTCCTCCAACATCGCATTACAAGATGCTGTCGATCTCCTTGATGAAGCACGAGATATCGCCTTGGCAAGAACAACGGTGTACCAGCAAGCGTTGAGAAACTACCACAACCGACGAATACGCAGTCGAAGTTTCAATGTTGGGGATATGGTACTGCGGCTGAAGCAAAAAAGACCCTTGAAGCTAGAATCCCCATGGGAAGGACCATACATCATCACCGAAGTGATACCAGGAGGATCCTATCGGCTCAAAAATCCAGATTCAGGGAAAGACGTCGAGAATCCGTGGAACATCGCGCAATTGCGACGGTTCTATACATAAGACACGATTGTTTTGTCAACGGCCTATAAGGTTACTTTTACATTATGAATAAAGATCTAATCAGATTGTCTCTCTTTTCTCTTGCTTCAGGCTTCGGCATCCGAACATAACGTTTGGAGCCCCTACCATCGGTTATAACTCCCATCGGGAGCTCAGGCCCAAAAGCAATATGCTTACATAGTGTCATTAATTAAATACTCTCAGCGAGAGCTAAGATTAATGACACCCAAAAACAACCAATCCAAGCCTCGAAAAATACGTGAACGCTGCAGTCGATGGTTACATTATCACAACATAAGGCTCAAACCGGTGCACCGGGTGACGAAGCCAAACTCTCGAATAAACTACATATCGACTTCGCAATAACATTGCATAAAATTCAACGAAGTCGTCGAGAAAGCAGGTTGAACTGATCACTCAGCCGCACTCGACAATAAAATATCAATCCAACTAACATAGCGTGCAGCGTACGCAGTAAACAATCTTATGCAGATACAAGGTTATTATATTTATAATCGGGTTCCCCGGTCCCAATGGGCCTTCAGTTCCTTTTCAAGGCATGATTCCTGATACGTCCAATTTGTATCACTATTTTGTATCATAATTTGCTGTTATTCATTGATATATTTCATATTGGGACACAATACTTATGTTATTTCATCTATTTTGCATGTTTCATGATTATTTGGAGATCGAGCACCGGAGCCGGGATTCTCGCTGGAAAAAGCACCGTCAGGATGCAATATTTCGGAAGATCAACCGTGGAAGGAAGTTTTACCAAAAATCCTATTTTTCCAGCATGACGGAGGAAGCCGAAGGGGGAGCCAGCTGGACTCGAGGTTGGGCCCACACCATAGGGTGGCGCGGCCCATGGCCTGGCCGCGCCACCATGTGGTGTGGAGCCCCCTCGGCCTCTTTCGCCTCCTTTTCTTCGCGAAACCCTTCGTCCCGAAGACCTAAGCCACAGAGGAATCCTCACGAAGGGTTATAGCCGCCTCTGCGGGGCGGAGAACACCAGAGAGAAAAGAGCTCTCCGGCGGGCAGGAATCCGCCGGGGAAATTCCCTCCCGGAGGGGGAAATCGACGCCATCGTCACCGCCATCGAGCTGGACATTGTAACACCCCAACTTTTGCAACCTTGATTAGTTGTCCTTATTTCAAAAATTAGGGGGAACAAAAACTTTTTCTTAGACTATAGATAGATGAATTTCCTTGATCTGTTGGTAGATGAATTGTCTTGATTTGCTTGTTGAGTTTTGTCTTGAGCTACCTCATAGAACAACACCTCTAGTGGTTAAACAAGCAACTCACCAAATAAAACACATGTGTGACTTAAGAAATGTTGTTTTCCTTGTTACTACATCAAACCTCTCTCCTGATGACAACCTGAGTGTGCCATCTTGATTTTCTCTTTGTAGTACAAGATAGCTCAATCATCCTTAATTCAAAACTTGGGATCGTCTACCCCCAGCTACATCCCTCTCTTATACCCACTCATCCTTGTTGGTTTTGAGGCCATGTCGACCATCTGTGTTGACAGGCTTAAAATGTCCAGACTTTGGCAATTGATCTCTAAGCACCCACAACTGTTATTGTTGACTTCAATGCATGGATCTCATCTATGCAACATCTTCTTCAACCTCCACGTCTTGCATGTCTCAGTCAATCCTTGCAACTCATATATTCAACTTGATCTGGTATCCTATCCCATGTTCCAAGCACCGAGATCACTTCTTCCTCTTTTACCTCTTGTTTTTGTTTTCATCCAAGTTTATCTTCACAAAACCAAGAGTGGAATGATGGGTACACTTTGTAGCCACTATCTACCCTTGAGAACACCTCCCCCTAAATTAGTTCTCTTTCTCAAACCCCTATTGTTTTTCCTTCTCAAGTTTTGATCACAAAACTACTCCTAGTTTTATTAAATCTTTTCAAAATATTTCTTCAAAGAAAACAAGGAACTGAAATGGGTTTTGTTTTTCATCCCATTTCTACCAAGTACTGGTTTCTAAAACTTTTCTTTCTATTTTGCTTTCCCTTTTCACAAAAAGGCTTGTTATGGTATCTATACCATTTCTTGTTTATTTTAAGTTTGAGAAAAACTCTACTTTACTTGAGGTAGTAAGTAGAATATTTTGAACCCCTAAGTTCCAACTAGTTTTTCTCAACATTTTCAAGTTCCATTCCACTTGAGTTCATTCCCAATTGTCCCTAGACAATTGAGGTGTTTCAAATACTTTTCAAATAAGTTCTATTTCAAATGAAAACTCTTGCACATCTCTGATCTACCACATTGTATCCCCTCCATCCTTCAATTCTTGAGCAAATGGATGATCATTTGATACTCCCAAATCACTCCCAATTGACCTCTTATTTGAAGAGCAACTTATATCTCATCATACCCATCTCAATCCTCTATTATTTTTCATCATCACCTTGACCTCATGAATTGGTGTCACCATATTCATCATTGTTATTGTATCATCTTTTCCATCACTATCATTCTAAACCTTGGACTCTTTATCACTTGTAGAAACCTATTTTCTTTGCATGACACAAGTGGTGCCGTGTGTCTTGCATAAGCACTTGAGTGCCATATGTCTCATCTTGTTTGGATTAGTCAATTCTCAAAATCTTGTGGTTCCACTATGATCATCATGCATGATGGAAACTATCTTTTGATGATTCATTTTTGCATGACATAAGAGTGGAGCCGGCCATGGTGTTGGCATGTCTTTTTCGGCCAGCCATCTTCTCTCCTCCTCTCCCATTACTACTCCACCTTGGGAAGCCTCTCCTCCTTTGTCCCTTCCCAATGCCACAAATAAATTCATCTTGGGTCAAATATCTCTTCCCCAAGCCAGCCACCCACCTCCACTAATCAAAGGAGGAGGCAGCCACCCCTCTCCCTCTATAAATTGGCCCTAGCCGGCCACCACCTCCCCCTTTGCTCTCATTTTTGCTCTCTCCACTCACACCCACTCCCTCCCCTCCTTCTTCCACGAGCTGCTGCTCCTCCTTGCTTGCATGGCCGGCCATGGCCATGAAAAGCACTCCAAGATGCAGCTCCCTCCTCTCCCAAGCTTCCCCTCACCATGAGAGCTTCCCTCTCACTCTCTTCTCCCCTAATCTTTGATGAATCCAGCCCTATTTCTCCTTTCTCCTCTCACAAGATTGGATCTTGATGCAGGTGCATGTTGGTCCAAGCATGGAGAAGGTTGAGCAATCCTCAGATCTGAAGCTCTTGACCAAAGTTCGTCCAAAAACTTGCTGTAATTTCTGCTATCTTGCTGTTCCAGATTCTGGTACGATCTTGTAAAATCCGCAAAATCTCGTGTGCAGATCCAAATCGAGTGATTCAAAGTTCCACAGATAGGTATTGAAAAGATCTACATCTTGGCGTTGGTCTCATCCTCAAATTCGTTACGGATTTGCATTGGTAAATAAAGTTCTGTAAACATGCAGAATCACTGTTTGTTAGATTTGTTCCGTTTTACAAAACCTTTTTGAACAAACTCAACTGTAGGTGAAAGCCCTCTTCAGTACCTTCATTTTGGCGGTGGTTTCACTTCGATTGACCTCCTGAAACTGAAATGGTTCACAGATCAAGATCTGGTCAGATCTGACTTTGTCGAATTAAACCAGGAGCTTGGGAACGAATTTTTGAATGAAACCAGTTGGGTAAGAACCAGCTTTTCAATACCTTTCAGATGCAACTGACCTCATATTTTTATGAGTTATGTACGATTTGTGGTGAATTAAACTTGTTCTGTGTGTTCTGCAGACATGGCTGTTAGCTTTTAAATCACCAAAAATACATTTTGAAACCTAATTGAGTGATTCCAGTTTTGTAGGACTGCTGGATGTTTTCTTAATCATCTCAAACAAGTTTCACACCTTTATCTGTTCTGTAACTCCAGAGAGAAAGCAAATGGTACAGACATGCAGTAAACTTGTCAACCCATTTGTGAGAGTTTCAGAAACAGTTTGGACCCAAATCCAATTGTGTGTGCATCTCTGTTTAAATATCTTTCAAATGCCCGTGGTCTCATATTTTTAGGTTTTTTCTACGATTTATGGCTTACAGATCTTGTTTTCTGTACAGTCAGATTCAAAGAAATTCCTAAAATTGTAGGATTAATATTTTTGAGTGAATCCAATTGGGTTAGTCTTGTATTAGTACTGGCCATCTAGGAAAAATACTATTAGTCTCTGTTCATACATATTTGTTGCTGTTAGTAATGTATATGTGTGACATGCATTGTTGAAGCAAAACTTTTCGGTTTATTTAAAACCCTTGACCAACTCTTTTTACTAGAGTTGGGCAACCTTTGTTTTATGCTTGCAAAACAAAACATCTGCAACTTAACATTAGCTCTTTTGTTTTGTTTAAGTTTTCAAATGAGGTGGAATATGGTTTGCTTCCTATTTTGGATGATGTGTTATGTGAGCAAACTAAGTTAGGAAAACTGTTTTCTACTTTTCCAAAAATGGTTGAAAATGTTTAGTGAATGTATTTGGTGTCAAACTAATGCTCTTGTCCTCTTTATGATGTTATCTACCAGGGGATAATTGGTTTATACCATGGTGATAGCCGAGAAAGACAATTGCTAAGTTGTGATACTCTCATACCTTTACTAGGTAAATAACATGGGTTCTATTTAAGTTGTTTGTGGTATCTATAAGTCCTTTGTATGGTAGCTCTTTATTGAATGGTTAAATTATGGTTGTTGTATGTTTGTTTTGTTGGTGCAATGAGATTGATTGTGTTCTTTTATTTTATTTTCCGGCGATAGATGCGAACAATTCTGGAGAAGGAGAAGAAGTGGAATCGGACGAGGATTTTATTTATGTTGTTGGGATTCTTATATTGATGGAGTTGAAGAAGTCCAGGGACACATAAGCCAAGGCAAGCCATCTATTGATCTCTGATATGATGTCTCTTTGATGTCACTCCTTGCATCTTGAGTCTATGTGCGTCAAGCTCTATGTTGTTGTCATCTATGCTTGGTGGCAAGCATGCTACTCCTTGTGGTTATCTTTGTATGGTCTTGTATTGGTTGGGTGCATGGTATTATGGCCATGATATCCAACTTGATTGTCCTCTATGCTTAGCTTGAGCATGGTTCATCCCGTGACAATATTCCCACCACACCCCTAGATAGTATAGTGGTAGTAATGTCATGATTCTTGGTGTATTCTCATAATGAGATGAATATGCCAAATTCTCTTAGCTACAGTGGTGTTGGTTAAATTCCATACCCTTTCAATTGGATTGGTAAGGAAGCACCACAAATCTGAAAGTATGATTCCTCTTATGTTGTCATTATACATGCTTACCTTAAGCAAGTATGATCCTCTTTATGCCACTTGCACATCCTCTCATGGGCGTGATGACCTTCATCTCGGCCATGGTGATGTTTTAGTTCCACTCATGAAACTATAGGTTGGGAACCCCTCAAGGCTTACCTTGTTGTAAATGTTTTATGAAAACCTTGGGTGAGTTAACCCAAGCGTATGGTTTAAGAAAGCAAAGGATCTTGGTAAAGATGTTCGGAAAAGTGGTGTATGGCTGTTTGTTGAACAACCAAGGTGTTGTGGGAAAAATGGTTTTAAAAAGGAGCACTGCGTATAAGTGTACACCAGCCCAACTTTTATCGCGCAACCACTCTACCCTGGTGTGGGACGGGGCTTAGCCCGTAGTTTGTTGAAGCTGGCAGGAGCACCCTTCACAACTTTCTAGGGAGGGTCATGACGACCTCCGACGCCGGGTTGCGCTCTGGAGGAGGCAATACACTGTCTTAACTGATAGCCGGACGATTACTGAGGGTCTTCGTCATGGCGCCGGAGATACGCTCAAAAGGAGGTATGCTGCCGGGGTGCCGGGAAGGGGTAAGCCCGCAGGGAAGGACTCGTGCCGGTGGAGATGGGCGAAAGGTTATGTCCGGGTATCCGTCGTGGCATATGTTGTTATGCGGGGATGATGCCCACACGATAGGTATCCGGATAGTTGTGGGGAAAGTGTGCAAACTCTGCAGAGTCAAATCTATTCGAATAGCCGCGTCCGCGGTCATGGACGGGTTGCAAAGGTCTACCTTTACCGGGGCTTGAGTTTTGTTTTGATAAATGCTTTGCAAAGAAAGTGTTGTGTTGGATGTACCGGAAGGGTACGGAAAAAGGGCGTGTGTCGACCATATGGAGATGGTCGTGGGAAAATAAGACCAAGTGGGGAAATCTTTCCTAATGTTTCATGTAGAGGAACTCTTCTTTAACAAAGATATAGAGATGTCATAGGACTTCCCTAGTATCCCCATCACCTGAGATGGCGGTATGCTAACTCTTCTTCAATAAAGATATAGATATGTCATAGCTACCTTTTGAAGTATCTTCTTCAATAAAGATATAGAGATGCCATAGTACCACTTTAGTGTCCGCATCACTTGAGATGCCGGCATGCTATATCCACAAGAGAAACTGATTCTCTTTCACATGCTATATCCACAAGAGAAACTGATTCTCTTTCACATGCTATATCCACAAGAGAAACTGATTCTCTTTCACATGCTATGTCCACAAGAGAAACTGACGCTCTTGTGCATGCTATATCCACAAGAGAAACTATTTCTCTTTCTCTTGCTACTTCCACAAGAGAAATTAGCTCTTCCCTCTTGTCATCTTAGTTTAGCACTTGTTATCTTGCACTCTTGCAAAGTACCTTTCTTGATGGTTTGCGAGTACAATTCCAAATGTACTCACGGCTTTGTCCCTGGCTATTTACTTGGCCAGACTTGGAGGAACACGACGGATGAAGAAGGTGTTGGCGACGTCTATGCGAGCTAGGAACGTCTTCCCAGTCAGTTGCCTGTAGGGTTATGGCAGATGACTTGGGTACTGCGCTGCTGAAGTGATGATGCTACTCTGATGTTTAGTTAGGCCCTTCGAGGCTATTATGTAATTATCGGTCATGTGACCATGTTGTAATTTTCTTATTCCGCTTTGCAATGGATGGTGTAATTTGATATTAGTTCGGTTATGTGTTCACGACGCACTGATCATGGGATCGTGAACTGTATACATAACAGGGAATTTCGGACAGCTAGTCCGGGGTCCCCACAGAGCTGGTATCAGAGCTATCCTGACTGTAGGAGACCTTAGTTAGCATGGACGTTAGTTAGGAAAACAATTACTTGGGAAAAACTATTTATGAAAGAAATTGTTTCTTTAATCGAAAGTATAGCTTCTACTCCTCTTATTTATTCAAAGCTTCTAAATTCTTATCTGTCCGCTTTATAAAAAGGTTTGAAAATTCTTTCCCTATTGTCTCATCCACTTCAAACCTACATATTGGACGATGTCCCCGACTCAGACCGGAGACTCGAGTCGTAGATAGATCAACCTTTTATGAAGCCTCACGTATCTCCAACGATAACTATTGAAGATCGGATGCCGATTTAGTCGTGCACATGTAGGGATGATAACATCATGTCTTTGGTTTTCACCAAAGTATGTCAAAGATCTGACCTTGTTCCTCCGTGGACTTGCACTTTTTGCAGTCGTCAGGGATCAAGCCCTCAGTTTCTTGACTAGTTATTTTTAGGCCAGTCACGAGAAGATCTCTACTTCAGAAGCACCTCAACAGCTACCTCTTCGAAGACCTCATGTTTCCGGGATGTCGAGACAAGAAGTTCTACACAGTTTTCTCCTCCGCCTCAACATCAACGACTCAACACCCGGCCCCTTCACCACCAACTGCTACAAGGATCCAAGTTGAAGCTGATGCTGACGATATGAAGACGTCGACATATGTGACCAGCCCCAAACCAATAGGATGGATAGGACAAACTCAATCGCTTTGATTGAACTACCCCGCGCATTAGGAATTTCTGGGTACTTAGAGTACCATGTCTGGTGTGATGGTTGCTTGTGGTTCCCTAGTGTGCTGCCTTGAGTGTTTGCATCTGGTTGTTGTGTGCATGTATGTCTTGCTATTTAGACGTTTCCGCCTTTTTTTTAATTGTTTGAAATTTGTGAAACAGAAATTAAAAATGGAAATCTGCCAGTGTACTGTTTTGCTAATAAAAATAGTTTGGTAGCTCCGATTGACGTGATTCCAATTGCACTAGAACCAGTATGAAATTATATTTCAGACGCAACTGACCCTGTATTTTTAGGATTTTTGTGCGATTTTTAATAAATAAAACATGATCACTGTTTCTGGTTAGTATTTTGAGTCTCAAAAATTGAAAAATAAATATTTTTGAATGATTCCAATTGTGTTGATCTTGTTTTGTTACTGTGCATCTAGGAAAAATACCAGTAGCCTCTGTTAGTGGTATTTTGTCTCTGATTATGGTTGTATGGGTGTCACATGTTATGATAGGATTAAAATTTGCCTCGCCGATGTATTGCTAACTGCTAGTTAGTTGGGTAGATTAACGAAAGACTCTAACTCTAAACCCGTTAGCAGTTGTTTTTCAACCATCAGGGAAACTAACTCAGACCCCTACCTACGCCGACTACTTTCAAGGTCATCCGAAGCATCTCCACTACGCCAAGAAAGCGGAAGCCCCTACCTTCAAGAGTGACTGCACCTCTGCGAGAAGCCTTACTAACTTGGTCTAACCTTGGAGTATAGTCGTGCTGACCTCTAGGATATCTTCTTCAAAATACCCCCCCTAACACACCGTCTAACCCGTTGAGTGAACAATAGCGTCAAAGCCAAGCTACATCACCTTGTTCATTTGGTCCTTACCAAGTGAAGCTCCTGAAGATACCTCAAGACTCAAGGTTAAGTGTAGTTTACCCACTAACTTCTCAACTGGTATAAGTCAGCACTGACCGTCAAGCTGAAGATTGTCTTCAACGACCTCTGTTGCGGCATCATATGGATACCAACCTGGAGATTCCTCGACTTACTAACTCGCCGCGCGTCCCCTATGGTTGAGTTAACACCGTGAGCGCCTCTGGAAGTGGTGGTCTGCACGTCGCCCCCGAAGATTCTTCAGCTGAACAAGGAAGACCGATGACTTCTTCCGAAGCCCCAGACAGAACTACAAGGCGGAAGCTCTGAGTTTTTCCGAGAACCCGATGAAAAATCTTAAGGGTGGTCTTCCACTAAAAGTTGTAGCTAACCCTAAAATTTTAAACCTTTCTAACAAACCGTTGGAAACGTGGGATGCACCAACCCCTCTTGAAGCCATGGACTACACAACGCACTCTGAAGATGTTTTCAACTCAAGACAGGAGATCAATGACTTCTCCAAGAAGCGCCCGACAAGACCCGTGGCCGAAGCTTACAGTTTTTACGCCCTCCCCGGTGAACAATTTTAAGGGTGGAAGACTTCGTCTTCCACTAAATTTAGGCTAACTCTAAAAAGTTTTAAACCCTGCTAAGGCACCATTGGAGTGCACTAACTTTTCTGAAGTCATGGACTCCGCTAGGATTGATAAGAAGCTACAAGTCTAACATCTGCAGGGAGTAGTCAACCTCTTCATGAAGCTCGCCATCGGCAGGAATCCATCATGTCTCCCAGAAGATGAAGCAACGACCTTCTCTACAACGGCACCCCTACAGAAGAATGGAGACTAACTTTAGTTAAACTTTACAACCCCTCTAGTTCTACGCTCAGTAATCTCGGGACGAGATTAGTTTAAGGGTGGAAGATCTGTAACACCCCAACTTTTGCAACCTTGATTAGTTGTCCTTATTTCAAAAATTAGGGGGAACAAAAACTTTTTCTTAGACTATAGATAGATGAATTTCCTTGATCTGTTGGTAGATGAATTGTCTTGATTTGCTTGTTGAGTTTTGTCTTGAGCTACCTCATAGAACAACACCTCTAGTGGTTAAACAAGCAACTCACCAAATAAAACACATGTGTGACTTAAGAAATGTTGTTTTCCTTGTTACTACATCAAACCTCTCTCCTGATGACAACCTGAGTGTGCCATCTTGATTTTCTCTTTGTAGTACAAGATAGCTCAATCATCCTTAATTCAAAACTTGGGATCGTCTACCCCCAGCTACATCCCTCTCTTATACCCACTCATCCTTGTTGGTTTTGAGGCCATGTCGACCATCTGTGTTGACAGGCTTAAAATGTCCAGACTTTGGCAATTGATCTCTAAGCACCCACAACTGTTATTGTTGACTTCGGACAGCTAGTCCGGGGTCCCCACAGACATCATCTCCATCACCATCATCATTATCTCCACCATCATCACCGCCATCTCCACCGCTGGACATCGTCACCGCTGTAGCAATTTGGGTTTGATCTTGATTGTTTGATAGGGGAAACTCTCCCGATACTGATTTCTACTTGTTGTTGATGCTATTGAGTGAAACCATTGAACCAAGGTCTATGTTCAGATTGTTATTCATCATCATATCACCTCTGATCATGTTCCATATGATGTCTCGTGAGTAGTTCGTTTAGTTCTTGAGGACATGGGTGAAGTCTAATTGTTAGTAGTGAACTATGGTTGAGTAATATTCAATGTTATGATATTTAAGTTGTGGTGTTATTCTTCTAGTGGTGTCGTGTGAACGTCGACTACACGACACTTCACCATTTATGGGCCTAGGGGAATGCATCTTGTACTCGTTTGCCAATTGCGGGGTTGCCGGAGTGACAGAAACCTAAACCCCCATTGGTATATCGATGCGGGAGGGATCGCGAGGATCTCGAGTTTAAGGCTGTGGTTAGATTTATCTTAATTACTTTCTTGTAGTTGCGGATGCTTGCAAGGGGTATAATCACAAGTATGTATTAGTCCTAGGAAGGGCGGTACATTAGCATAGGTTCACCCACACAACACTTATCAAAACAATGAAGATTAATCAACCGTATGTAGCGAAAGCGATAGGACTAAAATCCCGTGTGTCCTCGAGAACGTTTGGTCATTATAAGTAAACAAACCGGCTTGTCCTTTGTGCTAAAAAGGATTGGGCCACTCGCTGCAATTATTTCTCTCGCATTTTACTTACTTGTACTTTATTCATCCGTTACATCAAAACCCCTGAATACTTGTCTGTGAGCATTTACAGTGAATCCTTCATCAAAACTACCTGTCAACACCTTCTGCTCCTCGTTGGGATCGACATTCTTACTTATCGAAGATACTACGATACACCCCCTATACTTGTGGGTCATCAAGACAATTTTCTGGCGCCGTTGCCGGGGAGTGAAGCGCTATTGGTAAGCGGAATTGGTAAGGAAAACCTATACTGTTTGTGCTGATTTTATTTCTGCCTGCTGCTATAAGTCATTATGGGTAGATCTCCTCTTCAATTTCTATTTGGGAAATCTACTACTACTGCAACGGTAGTGGATGAGGCGCCAGGTGAGGAAGTAATACCATATAAAATACCTACGAAAATCATTGAACATGTTATGGATAACCTCTATGAAGGGGATGGAACTGTCCATCCTGGTGATCATTTACTGTTTTTGCATGAATTATGCGGGTTATTCAAATGTGCAGGTATTGCTATGAATGAAGTTAGGAAGAAACTATTCTCTATATCGCTGTCTGGTAAAGCGGCGCATTGGTATAAATTGCTGAAGAATGGTGATTCTCTTGATTGGGAGGACATTGTGCCTTTATTTTATTCCAAATTTTATCCTCCAAGTGAAATTCACAAAGATCGGAACCGCATATATAATTTCTGGCCTCATGATGGAGAGAGTATTGCCCAAGCTTGGGGAGATTGAAGTCTTTAATGCTCAAATGCCCCATTCATGAGCTTCCTGGTAATGTTGTTATTGATAATTTCTATGCAAGACTTTCTTTTCAAGACAAGACCTTGCTGGATACTTCTTGTTCTGGATCATTTACACGCAACAAAGAAGAGTTTAAAAGGGACCTTCTTGATCGGATCCAAGAAAATACTGAAGGTTGGGAGAACGACAAGGATAGAGAATCGGGTATAATTTATGATTATAAATGCATTGAAGCTTTTATGGATACTTGATACATTTCGTAATATGAGTGCTACATATGGTCTTGATTCTCAAGTTGCTGCAAACCTTTATAAAGCTTTTGCCTCTCATTATGAATTGCCTAAGAAGAATTTTGATAAGTATCATGAACCGTACAAAGATAAAATTGATTCATCTATTAATAAGTGTGTTCTAGTTGAAACTGCTGATCGTGTTATTCCTGAAGCTTATATTGACAAAACTCCTTTTCCTGCTAAAATGAGGGAGTACTCTGTTATAAATAGTGCGGTTCATAAAAGTGAAAAGAAACCTATAGAACCTGAAGAACAAATAAAAGTTGAACCTCGTCTGTTGCAATTGTTAAAGGTCTTGTGACTGAAAATGTAGAGGATGGTCATATTATTTTCTATGAAGATGCTTCTAATATTGTTTCACATCCTAATAAACCCAAACAAGCTAGTGTTCCTATGCTATCTGTTAGAATTGGTGATCATTGCTATTATGGTCTATGTGATATTGGTGCAAGTGTTAGTGCTATACCTTATGAGCTTTACACGAAGATAATGCACGAAATTGATTCCTGTGAACTTGAAGATATTGATGTGGTTATTCAGCTGGCTAATAGAGAAACTATTTCTCCAATTGGTATTGTTCGAGATGTGGAAGTTCTATGTGGTAAGATTAAATATCCTGCTGACTTTTTGGTACTTGGTTCTCGCTGCTAGTGATTATTGTCCTATCATTTTTGGTAGACCTTTTCTAAATACTTGTGGAGCTATTATAGATTGCAAGAAAGAGAAAATTTTGACTAAATTTGCTGGTGAATCTTATGAGTTTAACTTCTCTAAATTTACTAAAACTCCTTATAAAGCTGATTTGCCTAGTAATGATTTTAAAATGGAGCAGTGTGCATCTATTGTTCTTGTTCCTAATAATCCCTTGCAGCAACATTTGGAGGATAGCGGGAGTGAAGTTCTTAGGAAAGAAAGAGATGAGCTTGAGGAGATTTTTCTTCGCCAACCTATTCTCAAGCATGATTTACCGGTGGAAGACTTGGGTACAACACCGCCACCAAAGGAAGATCCTGTTTTTGATTTAAAGCCTTTGCCTGATAATCTTAAATATGCTCATATTGATGATAAGAAAATATATCCTGTTATTATTAGTTCTAAGCTTACGAGTTTGAAGAAGAAAGATTATTGCAAATATTGAAGAAACACCGAGGTGCTATTGGCTATACTCTTGATGACTTGAAGGGGATTTCTCCCTCTATTTGCCAACATGCCATTAATATGGAAGATGATGCGAAGCCTGTTGTTGAACCTCGGCGTCGTCTAATTCCCAAGATGAAGGATGTGGTAAGAAATGAGGTATTACGACTTCTTGAAGCTGGTATTATATATCCTATTGCTGATAGTAGATGGGTTAGTCCTGTGCATTGCGTTCCTAAGAAAGGAGGAATGACTGTTGTGCCTAATGATAATGATGAGCTCATACCTCAAAGAGTAGTTGTAGGGTATAGAATGTGCATTGATTTTCGAGAAGTTAATAAAGTTACTAAGAAAGATCATTACCCTTTACCATTTATTGATCAAATGCTAGAAAGGTTATCTAAAAATACTCATTTTTGCTTTCTTGATGGTTATTCTGGGTTTTCACAAATTGTTGTTAAAGCTAAAGATCAAGAGAAAACCACTTTTACTTGTCCTTATGGAACTTATGCTTATAGGCGTATGCCTTTTGGTTTATGTAATGCTCCTGCTACTTTTCAAAGATGCATGTCCGCTATTTTTCATGGCTTTTGTGAGAGTATTGTGGAAGTATTCATGGATGATTTTTCTGTCTATGAGAATTCTTTTGATAGTTGCTTGCGAAACCTTGATAAAGTTTTGCGGAGATGTGAAGAAACTAACCTTGTTCTTAATTGGGAGAAATGCCACTTTATGGTTAATGAAGGAATTGTATTGGGACATAAAATTTCCGAGAGAGGTATCGAAGTTGATAGAGCTAAAGTTGAAGCTATTGAGAAGATGCCCTATCCAAGGGATGTTAAAGGTATTCGTAGTGTTCTTGGTCATGTTGGGTTTTATAGGAGATTTATTAAAGATTTCTCCAAGATTTCAAAGCCTCTTACTAATCTTCTTCAAAAAGATGTACCTTTTGTTTTTGATGATGATTGTAAGGAAGCTTTTGAAACTCTAAAGAAATCCTTAACAACTGCTCCTATAGTTGAACCTCCTGATTGGAATTTACCATTTGAAATTATGTGTGATGCTAGTGATTTTTCTGTAGGCGCTGTTCTTGGACAGCGAGTAGATAAAAAATTAAATGTTATTCATTATGCTAGTAAAACTCTTGATGCTGCTCAAAGAAATTATGCTACTACTGAAAAAGAATTGTTAGCTGTAGTCTTTGCTTGTGATAAATTCAGATCTTATATTGTTGATTCAAAAGTTACGATTCATACTGATCATGCTGCAATTAGATACCTAATGACAAAGAAAGATGCTAAGCCGAGGCTTATTAGATGGGTACTTCTTTTGCAAGAATTTGATTTACATATTGTAGATAGGAAAGGTGCTGATAATCATGTTGCTGATAATTTGTCTAGATTGGAAAATATTGCTGATGACCCTGTTCCTGTTAACGATAGTTTTCCAAATGAAAAATTGGCTGTAATAAAGGTGAGTTCGCGAGACAGTCCTTGGTATGCTGATTATGCTAACTTTATTGTTTCCAAGTACTTGCCTCCAACCTTTTCAGCTCAGCAGAGGAGGAAATTCTTTTATGACTTGAGGCATTATTTCTGGGATGACCCACACTTATATAAAGAAGGAGCGGATGGTATTATGCGAAGGTGTGTTCCCGAATATGAACAACAAGAGATATTGAGTAAATGTCATGGCGAGTGCTTATGGAGGACATCACGCCGGAGATAGAACCGCGCAAAAGGTTCTACAATCAGGTTTTTATTGGCCAACTCTCTTCAAAGATGCAAGGAAGTTTATTTTATCTTGTGATGAATGTCAAAGAGTTGGTAATATCTCCAGACGCAATGAAATACCTATGAATTATACTCTTGTTATTGAACCGTTCGATTGTTGGAGATTTGACTTCATGGGACCTTTTCCCTCTTCAAAAGGTAACACTCATATACTTGTTGCTGTTGATTATGTTACTAAATGGGTGGAAGCCATACCTACAAAAAGTGCTGATGGTGAGACCTCTTTAAAAATGCTTTTAGATATTATTTTTCCTAGATTTGGAGTACCTAGATATATTATGACTGATGGAGGTTCTCATTTTATTCATGGAGGTTTTAGAAAAACTCTTGCTAAGTATGGTATTAATCATAGAATTGCTTCTGCTTATCACCCTCAAAGTAGTGGTCAAGTAGAATTATCAAATAGAGAAATTAAATCTATCTTGCAGAAGACCGTTAATAAATCTGCGCCTGCGGTGATTGCACCTGTGGTGAAGCCGAAGAAAGCGGGTCGCTGTTGGAAGTGCGCGGTCAACACTCATGCTACTAAGGACTGTTCCTGACTCAGTTTATAAGCCACAGTTGTTATCCAGCGGAGCACCTACAGCTTTGGTTCAGGTGTCAGGGGAGGGGACTGTTGCAGCGGCAGATATTCAGAATCTCATGGCGCGCATGTGTCCGGGGAATCCCACTTGGAAGTGGGAGGCGCAGCCTCATGGTGATAACGCTTTTCGATTGGGATCCCCACCGCCGAGGACTTGTCGAGGATTGACGGCATGCGAGATGAGCGTGCCGAAGATTAATGCACGAGCCATGGTTTCTTCTTGGACTCGGCGGGATGTTGTGCCAGAGTTTGTGATGGAGCCTGTTTGGGTGCATGTCGAGGGTGTTCCGAATGCTCTACGCCACTTCCTCGGTCTTTGGGCTGTTGGTACGTTTATTGGTACTACTGTTGATGTGGATTTGTACACCTTGAGGAGTCAAGGGATAGTTCGTATTCAGGTGGCCATGAGAGATACTTCGTTGCGGGAGAAAGATAAGGCCAAGCACGGACCACCATGCTTAGAGGTGCTGGCTCGCTTGCGGCTTAATGGATACGAGTTCAGATTTCGCCGTGAGCCTTCTGAGTACACGCCGGACCCTAGGTTTCGTCCTTTATTTTGGAAGGGTGAAGATGAGGATGATGCGGCTCATGGTGACGATGATGGTTTTGATGATGCCGCGGCAGAGGGGGCACCAGGGGCCTCACTTATGGACGTTGATGGTCATGCATCTTTGCCTACTTCTGGCTCAGCTTCGGTGCCGGTTACTCAGGTCGCCATGACCCCGTTTAACCACTCACCGACGACTGACAGGGGCAAGGCGATTGTGGCTAGAGCTTTGTCGGTGTCGCCACACTTGGTGGCAACTCCGCCTCCGTCGCGTGTTCGGACTTTCATGCAGGGGAGGACTCGTCCGGTGTCTTCGTCTCCTGCTTCTCTCGGTGGTCCTCTAGCTGCTCCCACTCCGTCTTCTACCTCGCCACAGACGGAGAGCGGGCTACTACGGGCTTCTTCTTCGACGGTTGGCTCGTCGGATTTGGGGGTGCAGCGACACGCCACGGTGGTGGTGCAGCAGCAGCAGCCGGCCTTGAGCTCGGCGTCGCCGCAGCTCCCCGCCGGCTCGTTGCGGCGACGCTGCAGCACACCCCTGGTCCGGCGGGGGTTCAGCAGCTGGCGCAGCACCAGGACGCTAGCACGGTGGGGCAGCAGCCACCGTCCCCTGCCTCGGCGACACTGCAGCAGTCGGCCAGGGGCAGTGAGGGACTGCATGCAGTCCCGGCCACGCCTGGGCAGCAGCCGGCCTCGGGCCAGAGCGCCCCGTCGCCGGGCGGAGGGCCTGGGGTGGCGCCGTCCTCGCCCCGTGCGCCTCAGGAGGAGGGGCAGGGCCGGTTGGGGAGGCGCCCCGGCCAGTCACCTAGGGGGCGACGCAGCAGATCCCCGGCACCCTCGCCGCCTACGGGGGTTTCGGCGTCGCGGTCGGGTTCGGTGCAGGGGGCTTCATCGCCATCTACCCCTGCATCGAGTTCTTCTTCACCAGCGTCAGGACGGTCTTCTTCACCACGCTCGTCTCCGCCTCCGCCAGCGGCCCCGTTTGCATCCTCCCCCACTATTCCTCCACCGGTGGCGCGGCCGTCGGTGAGGAGGAGTGGGAGGTTTGCTACGACGGAGGGTGGCGTGGAGGCTACGGATGAAGACGTGATGCGAGAGGCTATGCGGCGTAAGGCGGAAAAGAACCTCGACACGGCGGTACCAGTTTTTCATCCAAGTCCTTCACTTCTTTTTACGATACTAGAATTTCTTCGAATTTGAGTAGTGTAGGTATTTCTTTGGGTAGAGGTTCGGATGAGATTTTAGCTTCAGCTCATGTGTTGAGACAGACGGAGCTTGACCGTTTAACGGTTGCTCCAAATGGATCCACTGAGCTGGCTACTTCCACTGTTGACGATGATGAAGATGATGGCATCCTAGATGGTCATCTTCTCTCGGCTTTAGTTGGGGGTGTGACGAGAAGTTGATTTAGACCACTCAGAGCTTAGTTCAGTTTATGACCTCTCCGCCTCTGAACGTGGTTCTAGATCATCGGCTGGAAAGAAATCTCGTAGATATGGAAAAAAGTCTAAATCCAGAATAGTTTCTCGATGAACGGCATGTTTCGGAATAGCAGAGGTCTTGGTGACTTGGCTAAGCATTCTCACATTGCCGATGGTTGTAGAGATTATGATTTAGATTTCATTGCTATATCGGAGACGGGTAGGCGGAATTTCACACAAAGTTTTCTTGACCGATTGTCAGGCGGAATTAACTTTCGAGTGGTTTTCTCGCCCACCCCGTGGTAGATCCGGTGGCATTTTACTTGGCGTCCGTATTGATACCATGACTTGTCTTAGCTAGTTCGATGGAGAGTACCACATTAAACTCGACATTCAGAATAAAGCAGACGGGTTCAAGTGGACTTTGGTCGCTGTGTATGGTGCCGCTCAGGATGCTTTTAAGGCTGACTTTTTGCGTGAGTTGGTTAATCTTACAAAAGATAATCCCTACCCGATTTTAATCGGAGGCGATTTTAATTTGTTGAGATTCCCTCGTGAGAAAAGCAAAGGCCGCTTTGATGGACATTGGCCTTTTCTATTCAATGCTGTCATTGACAGTCTTGATTTAAGGGAGGTGTTCATGTCACGGTCGACGTTTACTTGGGCCAACAGCTTGCCTGAACCCACCTACGAGAAACTAGATCGCGTGTTGATGGACACCGAATGGGAAAATAAATACCCTATGGTGTCTGTCCGTGCACTAGAACGTATTGTAAATCTGTCTGACCATGCCCCCATCCTTCTAACCATCGGGGAACCCCGCCCGTGTGTAAGCGGCCGTTCAAATTTGAACTTGGCTGGTTACATAGGGATGGTTTTCATGATATGGTTAAGAAGGTTTGGGAGAGACCGGTCGGTGGCAGCTCTCCAATTCGAGATGGAACAATAAGATGCGATCATTACGCAAACATCTCGGTGGTTGGGCTGCACATACGGCTGGTATTCTTAAAAGAGAAGGCTCGCTTATCAAAGGTCATTGATGAGCTTGAGGCCTTTGCGGAGGTTAGACCGTTGTCGACGCAGGAGATTGAACTCAAAAATCAATCAAATGCGCATATGGCGAGTCTTCTTCGTGAGGAGGAACTCAAATGGTACCAGCGATCCAAAGCCCAGTTCATTTTAGAGGGAGATTCAAATACGCGATATTTCCATGCTTTAGCCAATGGAAGACATCGGAAAAAACGTATCCATTCTCTTACTCAAGATGAAGGGGTGATTGAAGGCCATGAGCAGCTCAAATCGTACATTACTAATTATTATAAAGGCTTGTTTGGTCCTCCGGAGGAAAGTACTTTCTCTCTTAATGAGGATTTAACAGCCGATATACCCCAAGTTTCCGTTGAGGAAAATGGTCTACTAACCGCACCTTATCTCGAGGAAGAGGTTCGGAAGGCAGTTTTCCAAATGGAATGCAATAAAGCACCGGGTCCCGATGGTTTCCCGGCTGAGTTTTATCAAACTTTCCGGGACACGATAAAATCGGACCTTCTAGATTTGTTCGGTGACCTACATTACCGGACAACTAGAATTATTTCGTCTAAATTTTGGTGAAGTAATCTTGTTACCGAAAGTTAATGAGGCAGAAAGGATTCAACAATATAGACCTATCTGCCTATTAAATGTAAGTTTCAAGATTTTCACGAAAGTGGCCACCATTAGACTTAATACGGTAGCGGATCATGTTGTCCAGCCATCACGGACGGCCTTTATGCAAGGAAGAAACATCCTTGATGGAGTGGCGGTCTTGCATGAGACGGTACATGAGATGCATTCTAAGAAATTAAATGGGGTTATTTTGAAACTAGATTTTGAAAAGGCGTATGATAAAGTTAAGTGGTCGTTTCTACAGCAAACACTCGGGATGAAAGGTTTTTCTCCGGAGTGGCGCGCTACGATAAATGATTTTGTGTATGGGGGTAGTGTCGCAATCCGGGTCAATGATGACACCGGTCACTATTTCCAAACACGAAAGGGGTTGCGTCAAGGGGATCCGTTATCACCGATGTTGTTTAACATTGTAGCGGATATTCTGGCTATACTCATAGAGCGGGCTAAGGCTGATGGCCAGATTGAAGGTGTGATTCCACATCTAGTTGATGGTGGCTTATCTATACTTCAATATGTCGATGATACAATTCTATTTATGGATCATGATCTTGAAAAAGCTCAGAACTTGAAATTAATCTTGGCGGCCTTTGAGCAATTGTCAGGATTGAAAATCAATTTCCATAAGAGTGAATTGTTCTGCTCGGTGATGCCCAAAATGATGCGACTACGTACGCGAGTTGTTTGGTTGTGGGCAAGGCCAATTTCCGATTCGTTATTTGGGTATTCCGATTCATTATCGGAGACTTACAATCGCGGAATGGAAATTAGTGGAAGAAAGACTACAAAAACGCCTTAGTAGGCTGGAAAGGCAAGTTGCTGCCCCTAGGTGGAAGATTGATACTCATTAATTCGGTACTCACAAACATGGTATCGTATATGTTATCATTTTTCATCTTACCAAAAGGAATTCTGCATAAACTCGATTATTATCGATCCGGATTCTTTTGGCAAGGGGACGAGTGAGAAAAAGAAATATCGGCGGTTAAGTGGAGTATAGTTTGTAGTCCCAAAGACCAAGGTGGGCTTGGAGTTCATGATTTGGAAGTCAAGAATTCGGCCCTATTGGGAAAATGGCTGTTTAAGCTCCTCACCGAGGATGGGATTTGGCGAGACTATCCTTCGGCGAAAGTATATCGGTTCGAAGACATTATCCCAAATGGTTTGGAAACCAGGGGATTCTCACTTCTGGGCCGGGCTAATGGCGACTAAAAATGAATTTTTTCGCCATGGCACTTTTTCAATCAGAAATGGAGCACAAATACGTTTCTGGGAAGATGCTTGGCTTGACAACGCACCCCTAAGTGAACAGTATCCTGCTCTTTATAGGATTGTTCGTCGTCAAGGTGATACCATTGCTACTGTAATGGCTACCTCACCCCCGAATGTGACGTTCGAGACGGGTTTTACTTGGACAAAGACTTGCGGCATGGAATACCTTAATTCAACGGCTTGGGAATATTCATTTATCGGACGAACCGGACGAATTTAGATGGAACCTTCATGCCAACGGTGCTTTCTCTGCGAAATCTTTCTACAACGCGATCCTTCTTTCTGATCTACCAGTTGATAATAATAAAAGATTTGGAAGATGAAGATACCATTAAAAATTAAAATTTTTGGATGGTATCTTCGTCGAGGAGTAATCCTCACCAAAGATAATCTTGTTAAGCGTAATTGGCATGGGAGTACTCGATGTGTTTTCTCGTCAACAGGACGAAACAATCAAGCATTTGTTCTTCCGGTGTCAATTTGCGAGATCTATATGGTCGAGTCATCCAAGTAGCGTCTACCCTGTATCCTCAGACTAGTGTTGCCAATATTTTTGGTAATTGGCTCCATGGGGTTGATTCAAGGTTTAAGTTGCTTCTTAGGGTGGGGGCGCTAGCGATTATACGGGCGCTTTGGCTATGTAGAAATGACAAGATTTTTAATGATAAAAATTGCTCTTTGTTGCGGGTCATCTACGGATGTACGGGTATTCTCCGTTCGTGGTTACCTCTTCGGCGAGTGGAGAACCGAGACACTGTTTATGGAGGTCTGTACACGGTTGGAGGCTACGGCGAGGGATACTTTTTCCCAACATGGGTGGCAGCATAGTCTACGGATAGATGCCCCACCTATCTCTTAGGCGTTTTATGTTTCATCTTTGATGTGTATCTCGCCTAGTTTTTTTTCATTTTTATCACTTTCGAACCTGAGACAACATAAACGGCTGTGTGCATCCTGGTTATGCAGAGGCTGGATGTAATTGCTTATAAAAGTAATGAAAGCATCCTTTATCGAAAAAAAAAATCTAGAAAGAATTGGGCTAGTAAATTGAAAGACGCACTATGGGCTTATAGAACTGCTTATAAAAACCCCATGGGAATGTCACCTTATAAAATGGTTTACGGAAAAGCTTGTCATTTACCTTTAGAACTAGAACACAAAGCTTATCGGGCTGTTAGAGAATTAAATAAAGATCATAAACTTGCCGGTGATAAGAGGTTGCTACAATTAAGTTCTCTAGATGAATGGAGAAGTGAAGCTTATGAAAATGCTAAACTCTTTAAGGAAAAAGTTAAAAAATGGCATGATAGAAGGATCATCAAAGAGAGTTTAATATTGGGGATAAAGTCCTATTGTATCGGTCTCGTCTCGGATTCTTTGCGGGGAAATTACTCTCGAAATGGGAAGGACCATATGTTGTTGAGGAGGTGTATCGTTCGAGAGCAATTAAAATTAGCTCTCTCCAAGGCAATGCTACGCAAGTGGTGAATGGACAAAGACTCAAGCATTATATCTCGGGTGATTCTTATAATGTTGATGTTGATATTATTCAAGTGGAAACACCGGAGGCTTTCATCAAAGGACAAATTGACAGTCCGCCGAACTCAACTTTGAATAGGTAACGATCTGGTAATGAAAAGTTCGCGATTTACTTTCCGAACATTATTTTTGCTGTTTTTTGGAAAATATGAAAAATTACGAGTTCGAAACGAGTGGAAAGGACGCACGAGGGCGTGCCACCATAGGCCGGCGCGGCCCTGACTCGGGCCCGCGCCGACCTATGGTGCTGGCCGCCTCGTTGCCCCTTTCCGACTGCTGGTTCGACTCGGTACTTTCCGTTTGTTCTGAAATTTTTTATTATAAAATCCCCCGGACCCTCGGAGGTCCGTATATCGTTCTCTCGACGTGTTTTGTTTCGAGCTGTTTACGCCAGGATTTGTTTCGGATCTAGAGCCATCATGTCTTCGTCGGGAACTCCGAAGAACAGACTCCTGCAAGGATGTTGGCAACTTGTACATGGAGGAGCTGAGGATGCACCCAAAGGAGTTGATGCTCGTCGAGGGAAAAGCTGCAGATCGAAGATGTTCAGGGTCCCAAAGGAGAAGGAAGCTTGGAAGACAGGATGAAGAAGCTAGAACAAGAGGTCTTCAATTACAAAGAAGATGGCCGAGCGTGAAGTGGATATCTTTCACAAGATTGTGTACGAACTCATTGCTTCGAACACGAGAAGGAAACTGCAAAGCTATGGGGCGACATCCTCTCACTTCACGACACCACCAACAAACTCCAAGCTCAACTCGATGACATTCATAATCAGAACTGTGAGTATGAAAACAGGTTTAAACATATAAGTCGTGCTGCTAGTTTCAGGATTCCCGAGACCAAGATGTGATTTGTTGATGGAGAGCCTCTATCTTGGAAGTCTGAAGACGGGAATTCATCACCACCATCGCCAAAGAGTAATTCATCATCGGTATTGGCATCCCCTTGGTTTGTTCCAAGCTTGGGGGAGTGCCGCGGTATCACATTATCACTACCTTTTACTTTTTACTATCAAGTAGCGCCATATCATGAGTAGGGAGGTTATCGTATGAGATGGGTTGAAGTGTGGAAGTATCTCTCCTTTAGTTTGTCTATGTATCCCTTGGTGTGAGTTATCGTTATGGAATATTAATGTGAAGTCTTATCATTTACATATTGCACACCTTATTTTAGTTTGCAATTTCCACTATATGATTGATCTTGATTTTAGTATTGGTACCACTTTGGGAGCATTGAGTTAATCTATTTGGTTTTGGCAAACTTAGCAATGGTCAATAGCAACAACACTTTGAGTTTTAGAAGAATAGAGGAAACAAATGTAGAAGATGTTATTATCTTTCTTATCAGTCCTTAGCTTAGTATTCTAAAGTTAAAACTGTGTGTGCTTACAAGTAAGATGCATGATTGTTTCTATCACATGTATGTTTGTTTGTTTCCCTCAACTCCTATGCTTGCTATTTAACCTTGCTAGCCAAAGACACATGCCGAGAGGGAATACTTCTCGTGCATCCAAACACTGAACCCAAACCTATGCCAATTGTGTCCACCATATCTACCTACTGCATGGTACTTTTCTGCCATTCCAAGTAAATACTTCATGTGCTACCTTTAAACAATTCAAAACTTATTACTTCTTATTTGTGTCAATGTTTTATAGCTCATGAGGAAGTATGTGGTGTTTTATCTTTCGATCTTGTTAGGCAGCCTCCACTAATGGACTAGTGGCTTCATCCACTTATCCTATAATTTTGCAATAAGAGCTGGCAACGGGGTTCCCAGCCCCAATTAATTAACTTTCATTAATAATTCTCTTCACATGTTTTTGCCCTGATTCATCCGTAAGCAACTTAATTTTGCAATAGACACTCCTCCATGGTATGAGATTGTTGGAAGGCACCCGAGGATTCGGTTAGCCATGGCTTGTGTAAGCAAAGGTTGGGGGGAGTGTCATCCTTAAATAAACTAAAGTACATGTGTAAACAAAAGAGAAGAGGGATGATCTACCTTGCTGGTAGAGATAACGTCCTTCATGGGAGCCGCTCTTTGGAGGTCTGTTTGGCAAGGGGGTTAGAGTACCCGCTACCAGTCGTTGACAACAAACACCTCTCAAAACTTTACTTTTATTCTCTTTATATGATTTCAAAACTGAAAAAGCTCTACCACATGATTTAATCCATGTTTCCCTCTGCGAAGGGCCTGTCTTTTACTTTATGCTGAGTCAGTAAACCTATTTCCCTCCATCTCAAGCAAGCATTTGAGTTGTTGTGATCAAACTATTATATTGTGATTTGCTTCATCATGTCTTTACTCTTTCTTGTTTAGTACAAGTTTTACCTGAATGAATATAGCTTTGAAAGTCATCAATGATTAATATGATTGAGTATGCAAGTTTACCATAAGCTTTATTATAAGAGCGCTGCTCAATAGATAAGTATAATCGTTAAGCTGTTCTCTGACCAAGAACAAAGTTTGCCATCACCAATTATGATTTCTTATGCACCTTTATTTGTGATTACCTTATACTTGTTTCAAGTTGAGTTGTATGAGGAAATTGTTTACTATAATGTTTTGTGTGAATGAATATGATGCTTCTTGTCCGTATTTCATTTATCGACTCTTCACTCCATAAACATGTAGACCTGTTTACCGAGTTCAGTTTCGCTTGGGGACAAGCGAAGTCTAAGCTTGGGGGGAGTTGATACGTCCAATTTGTATCACTATTTTGTATCATAATTTGCTGTTATTCATTGATATATTTCATATTGGGACACAATACTTATGTTATTTCATCTATTTTGCATGTTTCATGATTATTTGGAGATCGAGCACGGAGCCGAGATTCTGCTGGAAAAAGCACCGTCAGGATGCAATATTTCGGAAGATCAGCTGTGGAAGGAAGTTTTACCAAAAATCCTATTTTTCCAGATGACGGAGGAAGCCAGAAGGGGGAGCCAGCTGGACCCAGGGTGGGCCCACACCATAGGGTGGCGCGGCCCATGGCCTGGCCGCGCCACCATGTGGTGTGGAGCCCCCTCGGCCTCTTTCGCCTCCTTTTCTTCGCGAAACCCTTCGTCCGGAGACCTAAGCCACGAGAGGAATCCTCACGAAGGGTTACGGCCGCCTCTGCGGGGCGGAGAACACTAGAGAGAAAGAGCTCTCCGGCGGGCGGGGAATCCGCCGGGAAATTCCCTCCCGGAGGGGAAATCGACGCCATCGTCACCGCCATCGAGCTGGACATCATCTCCATCACCATCATCATCATCTCCACCATCATCACCGCCATCTCCACCGCTGGACATCGTCACCGCTGTAGCAATTTGGGTTTGATCTTGATTGTTTGATAGGGGAAACTCTCCCGATACTGATTTCTACTTGTTGTTGATGCTATTGAGTGAAACCATTGAACCAAGGTCTATGTTCAGATTGTTATTCATCATCATATCACCTATGATCATGTTCCATATGATGTCTCGTGAGTAGTTCGTTTAGTTCTTGAGGACATGGGTGAAGTCTAATTGTTAGTAGTGAACTATGGTTGAGTAATATTCAATGTTATGATATTTAAGTTGTGGTGTTATTCTTCTAGTGGTGTCGTGTGAACGTCGACTACACGACACTTCACCATTTATGGGCCTAGGGGAATGCATCTTGTACTCGTTTGCCAATTGCGGGGTTGCCGGAGTGACGAAACCTAAACCCCCGTTGGTATATCGATGCGGGGAGGGATCGCGAGGATCTCGAGTTTAAGGTCTGTGGTTAGATTTATCTTAATTACTTTCTTGTAGTTGCGGATGCTTGCAAGGGGTATAATCACAAGTATGTATTAGTCCTAGGAAGGGCGGTACATTAGCATAGGTTCACCCACACAACACTTATCAAAACAATGAAGATTAATCAAGCTGTATGTAGCGAAAGCACTAGACCAAAATCCCGTGTGTCCTCGAGAACGTTTGGTCATTATAAGTAAACAAACCGGCTTGTCCTTTGTGCTAAAAAGGATTGGGCCACTCGCTGCAATTATTTCTCTCGCATTTTACTTACTTGTACTTTATTCATCCGTTACATCAAAACCCCACGAATACTTGTACGTGAGCATTTACAGTGAATCCTTCATCAAAACTGCCTGTCAACACCTTCTGCTCCTCGTTGGGATCGACATTCTTACTTATCGAAGATACTACGATACACCCCCTATACTTGTGGGTCATCAATTCCATCCGAGAAACGGCGGTGTAAGCAGGACCTCTAGCAACATCATAGTACTGGCTTAAATCTCTTTCAGTATTTGCTACGGCTCCCAAGTCTAGAGTTGGATGGCACGCCAATATTGAAGCAAAGGCAAAGCTCAGCACCAGCCGAAGCTCTTTCCGCACCAATCGTCGAATCCTCTCGGGGACTTGAATCGGGTGAATAAGCCAGACAAGGTTCCGGGTGCTTGGTCCAGAGGAAACAAGGTGTTCCAAACCATCGTGAGAAGAGCATAGTACTTATCAAAATAGTAATGCGCCTTCATCACCCGGTACTTAAACTTCACCATAACGACAGCCTTCGGACGATGCAGCCATAAACCATGTGTCGGATGGGCAACATCAGTCATCGCCTCAACCTGTTCATGAATCTTCCTGTCCTCTTCAGTCGCATCCGAAGATACGGCGGAAAAGGGACGAATGTCAGATAAAAGAACACTCAAGCTATGCCAAAAATCGGAAGATAGGCTAATACTTACAGCCCAAGCTTTCGGTAGCAACATGAAGACCATCGAGAGCATATTGCTCGACAGCAATCGCTTTCTCTCCCTTTTTCTTCACCAAGGTTGCCATCGCACGAAGTGAAGTAATGTCTTTATTTAGACAAGACACCTGATCACGTAAGCGACGAACAAGGCTTGACTCGTCATTACCCGAAGAATTTGGAGAAAGCTCGGCACGGGAAGAAGACGAAGGAATGCAGCGGTACGAGTCTCCGATTCGAGACCAAGCATTAACATAAAAACTCCCATCGGGAGCGTTCAACATGCATTTTACGAGACAAAAGGATGTTTGAATTGGCAACGAGCCGAATTTTACTTAAGCTACTTCAAGCTACAGATGATCTTATTTACAACAAGTCAAATAACAGTTCAAGGATTCGCCGACGATGAGCCAGGGGCAGGCTCAGGAATAGGCTCGGCTCGCGCTTCATCCACTAGCTTCAGAAGGCGGTTGGCGCAGCTTATCACCGATCTTTTGAAAGGCTCAAGGTCGTCCAGATGGTTGTCATCGTCAACAGGCAGTGACTTAGAAAACTCCTCCAACTCTGACCCCATCCCATGGCCCATGAGCAATTGAAAAGTAAGAACCGCCCCAATCACGCGGCTACGGCGTTTAAGTACCTCCATGGGCTCTGAAGGATCAACGAGGAAAGCATCCTCCAACTCGTCGAGTGTCTTGTCCTGCGTCATCTTCGGGAAGATCATCGAGTATAGCCTCGACAATGCTCCCTTGGTCTTTTGTAGTAGTCCAAGGACCTGGACATTAGACTCAGCAGCAAGTGACAAGGCATCGACTGTGGAGTCCACTTGAAGCTGATGATGACGGCTGACAGTTATATTGGCGGCCTCTGAAATAAAGATATATCAGTAACCAATAAAGAATCACCAATTAAAAAGCGGGATACCGTGGGTTTTCACCTAATAAATCCTTGACGGATTCGCGGAGGACTCCTTCCTTCTTATCGACTGCAATTGCCGCTGCTCGCCTGGCTTCTTGTTCGTCCTTCATCTGTTGCTTCAGCTTCGACAGCTCTTTCTTGGCAAGGCATTTTCATTCTTGACGTCAGAAGCAAGCCTGTTGGCTTCTAACACCTGATCAGCCGAGGTCTTGACGTTCTTCCGGAGCTGGGCGTTTTCAGCCTCTAGTCGAGTAAATTGCTCAGCAAAATCTGCCACAGCGTCGACTGTGGCATAAATCGGCTGCGATAAGAAGGGAGAATTAGTCGATAAAAAGAGAAATTTAGCCGATAGGTCGGCAGAGTTGGTCCTGGACTTATCGCCTTTGCCAGTATAAAGCCATAACTGGTGAGGGCGAGACATCAGCGGCTGCACTCTACGTTGTAGGAACACTGAAACTACTTCAGTGCCGCACATCGTCAGACCTCCTGTATTCTTCAAGGTGACTATTTGCTCAAACAGTTCATCGGCTGTCGCCTTTTCTTCGGGAGAAAGGGCGTTTTGCCAAGACTTCTTCTTTTGAGCCACCAAGACATCATCAAAGGGGGGAGATTTGAACGCCGCCCAGAAACAGCGGGATCTCGCAGGTAGAACCACTTGTTGCGCCAGCCTTGGACGGATTCCTTCATCGGATAGTCGAAGTAGTCAACCTCCTTCCTGACGACGAAGCCGACGCCACCGACGACAGGGGGGCCATTGCTGTCGTTGTGACGCTTCACATAAAAGATCTTCCTCCAAAGGCCCCAGTGAGGCTCAATGCCGAGGAAGGCCTCGCAGACGGTGATAAAAATGGAAAGGTGAAGGATGGAATTTGGGGTCGGCTGCCGAGCTGAATCCCATAGAAGAAAAGGAGGAGCGAAGAAACTCGTGAGCCGGAAGAGAAAGGCCACGAAACAGGAAGGCGACAAACATGACGAGTGAAACCCTTCGGGGGCTTTGGGCGAGTAACCGAACCTGGGAGACGAATGTCTTCCTCAGATGCGGAGATGAAGCCGAGAGCGCGAAGCTTGTTGATGTCGCGGTTGGAAATGGCGGAGGCGCTCCAATCACGGCTAACTTTGACCGCTTTCGAGGTACTGCCGCTCTTCTTCTTGCCCATGATGAACGGAGCTCCTGCTGAAGAGGCAGAGGAACAGGGAGGCTTGAGGGAGAAGATGAGCAGTAAGCGGAGTAAAAGATAAAAAAGAGAGGAGGCCCCCTATTTATCCCGTAAGAATTTGTGCCCAATCGTGGCCATAACTCCACAAAGCGTCGTGGGGGTGGGGCGGATCTGGACCCGTACACGTGGCGCTTGAAAAAGGAGTGGAACCGGCGGCCCATTATTCCCACGTAGTGCGAAAATCGAGGAGACGCCTCGATCGCCACGCGTGCATTGGTCAAGCCCTAAAAACTTCCTGCGCAGAGCTAGGGTGGGCCCGTCAGGTCAAGTCTTGTCAATCAGGCCACAGAAGTTACACGTCAACAGTGACGTCATAAAAAAACTTGAAGCATTCGAAGGGAAAAAAGAAGAGCTATCGGATGAAGGACTTGAGTCTACGCCCGGCTGCAGACATCCGTACCTAGACTCGGGGGCTACTCCCATCGGGAGCGCTAACGCGCACCCGATAAAATAAAGACTCGACAGAATGAGCAGTCGAAGGAAGAAGGTTTGAGTCGACATTCGGTTGCAAAGCGCTCGCACCCGGACACTCGGGGGCTATTACTCCCATCGGGAGCGCGTGATGCATACACGATAGAAGTTTTTGCACTCCGAGGATCATGCCCGGGGACTTGATTCCGTGTAGGGTAATGTTGTTTTGCCATCGGCGATTAACCAAACAACGGTTGGGCACGTTACTCATTATCCTTTGCATAAAGAAAATATATCGGATGACCTATGAAGATCTCGGCAGAGGAAAATATTCGAGTGGTACAACTTGAGTCTACGTGCGGACTGCGAGCATCCGCACCTAGACTCAGGGGCTACTCCCATCGGGAGCGCAGACGCGCACCCGATAAAATGAAGATAGAGCAGATTCAAGGTGAACAAGGACAATGAAGGAGAAGAACATCAGGAGAAGACATACTTTAGTCTCTACCCGAACTATCTTCGGCTAGACACTCGGGGGCTACTGACGTGGGCACTACCCTTCGGGTAACCCACATTATCCTATCCTGTATTGACTAATTGGAGGCCCATGAAGGCGAGATGGGCCACTAGGACGGCGCACCAGAAGGTTCCTTGACGAGCAAGGCAAGGAAGCGATGGAACAAGGAAAGATCAGATCTAAAATTACTGTAAACCTAGTCGTACTCGGTGAGACCTCTTGAGACTTGGCCTCCTATATAAAGACCAGGAGAGGGGCTGCCGAGGGACAGAATCAATCTTAGCAATCTTAGCCAGAAGAAGCTTAGAGCTAGGTCACCATAGCAATAGTCATCTCGACGAGATCTCAGCCGAACTATTCAGCACCCCATTGTAACCCATTATCATCATAATCAAGAACAGACAGGCAGGACGTAAGGGTTTTACCTCATCGAGGGCCCCGAACCTGGGTAAATCGCTCTCCCCGCTTGTCTGTGAACCGATGTCTCGTGTCAGCTTGCAGGATTCCATCAACCCTAAGCCCCTATCGGAGGGCATTGGCGAGGAGTACCCTCGACAGTGGATGACCAACTCAACGCCACCGCCATCAACATGATCCACATGGCCGTCACGCCCAAGGATCGCGCCCATATCCGCTCTCTCAAGACCGCCAAGGAAGCATGGGATAAACTCGACAAGCTCTTCCTCGGAAATGAGAGCATTCAAAGCTCTCGCTTCAATGAAGTGAACAACATGGCCGACAACTTCTTCATGAATGAGGGAGAATCTCCGGAAGAAATGTACCGTCGTCTCATCGCTCTTGCGGTACAAATGCAAGATCTTGGAGCAACGTTTGTGGATGACCATTGGATCAAAAGGAAGTTCTACAACTCTCTCCTCCCATATGAGGAAGTGAAGTTGACGGCCATCCGCCAAAATGCCTCCTTCCGCACTATGACCTCCGATGAAGTCCTTAGTGAAGTCATCGCCTTGTACATCTCCAAGAAGAATGCGGAGGACTGATACGTCTCAAACGTATCTGTAATTTCTTATGTTTCATGCTACTTTTATGACAATACTCACATGTTTTATACACACTTTACATCATTTATATACATTTTCCGGCACTAACCTATTAACGAGATGCTCGAAGCGCCGGTCTCTGTTTTGTGCTGTTTTTGGTTTCAGAAATCCTACAAAGGAAATATTCTCGGAATTAGACGAAATCAACGCCCAGGGTCTTATTTTTCCACGGAGCTTCCAGAAGACCGAAGAGGATACGAAGTGGGGCCACGAGGTGGCGACACACTAAGGCGGCGCAGCCAAGGAGGGGCCCGCGCCGCCCTAGTGTGTGGGCCCCTCGTGAGCCCCCCGACTCTGCCCTTCCGCCTACTTAAACTCTCCGTCGCAAAAACCCTATAACCGAGAGCCACGATACGGAAAAAGTTCCAGAGACGCCGCCGCCGCCAATCCCATCTCGGGGGATTCTGGAGATCGCCTCCGGCACCCTGCCGGAGAGGGGAATCATCTCCCGAAGGAATCTACAACACCATGATCGCCTCTGGACTGATGTGTGAGTAGTTCATCCTTGGACTATGGGTCCATAACAGTAGCTAGATGGTTGTCTTCTCCTCTTGTGCTATCATGTTAGATCTTGTGAGGTGCCTATCATGATCAAGATTGTCTATCTGTAATGCTACATGTTGTGTTTGTTGGGATCCGATGAATATGGAATACAATGTCAAGTTGATTATTGATCTATCATATATGTGTTGTTTATGTTCTTGCATGCTCTCCGTTGCTAGTAGAGGCTCGGCCAAGTTGATACTTGTGACTCCAAGAGGGGTATTTATGCTCGATAGTGGGTTCATGTCTCCATTGAATGCGGGGAGTAACAGCAACCCCTAAGGTTGTGGATGTGCTGTTACCACTAGGGATAAAACATCTATGCTTTGTCTAAGGATATTTGTGTTGATTACATTACGCACCATACTTAAAGCAATTGTCTGTTATTTGCAACTTAATACTGGAAGGGGTGCAGATGCTAACCTGAAAGTGGACTTTTTAGGCATAGATGCATGCTGGATAGCGGTCTATGTACTTTGTCGTAATGTGATACGTCCAAAACGTATCTACTTTCCCGAACACTTTTGCTATTGTTTTGCCTCTAATTTGTGTATTTTGGATGCAACTAACGCGGACTAACGCTGTTTTCAGCAGAGCTGATCCAGTGTCTCGTTTTTGTGCAGAAATCCAACTTTCGGGAAAAACCTCGGGATTTTGACGAGACGGCCCTATTTTCCCGGAAAACTCACGGAGCCAGAAGGGCAAGTCAGGTGGAGGCCCGAGGGCCCCACACCCTAGGGCGGCGCGGCCCGGGAGGGGGCGCGCGGCCCTAGCGTGTGGCCCCCTCGGCAGGCCTCCGACGCCCTCCTTCGGACTACTTATCGCCCTCGACCTAAAAACGCACGGAGACAAGTCGAAGTCGCCAGAAACCCTCCAGAATGCCGCCAAATCGCGAAACTCCGTCTCGGGAGCCAGAAGTCTCCGTTCTGGCACTCCGCCGGGACGGGGAATTGGAGGAGATCATCGCCGCCATCACCACCGACGCCTCTTCATCAACCAGCCATGTTTCCCCCATCCATGTGTGAGTAATTCCCCCGTTGTAGGCTGAAGGGGATGGTAGGGATTGGATGAGATTGGTCATGTAATAGTGTAAGATTGTTAGGGCATAGTGCCTAGTGTCCGTAATTGGTACTTTGATGATATTGTTGCAACTTGTTATGCTTAATGCTTGTCACTAGGGCCCGAGTGCCATGATCTCAGATCTGAACATGTTATTGTTTCATCATGATATTCATTGTTTATGGTCTTACCCGCAAGTTGTATACACATGTCGCTGTCCGGAACCAATGGCCCCGAAGTGACAATCGGGACAACCGGAGGGGATGGTAGTGATGTGAGGATCACATGTGTTCATGGAGTGTTAATGCTTTGCTCCGGTGCTCTATTAAAAGGAGTACCTTAATATCCGATAGATTCCCTTGAGGCCCAGGCTGCCACCTAGGCTGGTAGGACAAAAGATGTTGTGCAAGTTTCTCATTGCGAGCACGTACGACTATAATTGGAACACATGCCTATTGATTGCTTTGTACTTAGACACCATTTTATTATTATCTGCAAATGCACTGCTTGATTGTTACATGAGTTTCTCTCATCCATGCAACGCCCGTTATCCGTCCCCGTGCCTACATTATTTTAATCCTGCTGTTTACTATAATCACTACTGCTGTTTCTGTTACTCTGCTGCTGTTATTTCACTACTCGCTATCTGCTATAAAGCTGTTACCTATCGATAAAATCTTGCGAGCAAGTCTGTTTCCAGTGCAAGCTGAATTGACAACTCCACTGTTAAGGCTTTCAAGTATTCTTTGTCTCCCCTTGTGTCGAATCAATAAATTGGGTTTTACTACCCGCGAAGACTCGCTGCGATCCCTATACTTGTGGGTCATCAAGACTGTTTTTCGAGCGCCGTTGCCGGGGAGCATAGCTTTATTTGGAAGTTCACTTGGATTTATATTGTTCGCTGCAAATTCTCCATCATGGGTAAATCTCGCGATCGTAAAGTCGCCATATTACCATCCACTACAAGAAAAGGTACAACTCGCAGTACCTCTGCTGCTCTTGATTCACCATCCGTGATTGATAAACTTGTTTCACCGCCACAAGCTTCACTTAGCTGGTACTTCTGCTGAATCTGAAAATTCTTATAATATTGATGATGCTTCTGCTGTGCTTGATGATAGTGGTTCATTGGGAACTTTTCCAGATGCTATAATTGCTAGGTCTAGACAAATTGAAAATGCTGAAACTCCTGATGTTACTACACCTATTAATTCACCTGAACTTGATTATTCTAGTGATGATCCTGATGAAGATTATGTGGAGCTTAATGATGATCTTATTAATAGATGCAATGCTACTGCTGATGCAAGTAAAATTAAAAAGTTTCTCACACAATATACTTGTTAGACATAAGTTATCTCCCGATCCTGCATTTGCCACATCTCCTATATGCATTAAGGATAAAGATTATGATTTTTCTCTTGATCTATCTCATATAGCTATTGTAGAGAAAGCACCCTTTTGCGGTATCGAAAAAGAAAGTGCTTGTAGATCACATGATTGAACTTTCTTCTATGAGTAGTTTGTTTTCTGATGATATCAAGATGCGTACTTACTTTGTCGCTAAATTTTTTCCTTTCTCATTAAAGGATGATGCTAAAACTTGGTATAATAATTTGCCTCCTGGTTCTATTAAAAACCCAACTGATTTGCGTGATGTTTTCTTTCGAAAATACTTTCCTGCTAGTGCTCAACATATTGCTTTACAGAGAATTTATAGATTTGACCAGGGAGATAAAGAGAAATTGCCTGAGGCTTGGGCAAGATTTTGTTCTCTTATCGAGCCTCGACCTGGACATGATTTAGAAAAGAATGATCTACTTGATATATTTTATAGTGGACTAACCATTGAGTCTAGGGCATATTTGGATAGTTGTGCTGGTTGTGTTTTCAGGAAAGAACTCCAGTACAAGTCTGAAGAATTATTGGCTAAAATAGGCCGGAATCATGATGATTGGACTACGCCTGAACCAACTCCAACGCCAATATTGAAGAAGAGGGGTTTAATTAAATTGAATGATGAAGATATGAGGGAAGCCAAGAAGTCTCTCAAGGAGAAAGGTATTAAATCTGAAGATGTGAAGAATCTACCTCCCATAGAAGATATATGTGAGATAATTCCCCCTTCATCCATGATTGAGGTAAACTCCCTTTAGCGCTTTACTAGGGAATATATCCCGTATTCAAAACCTCCTGCGCAATGCTTAGATGAGTTTGATAATTATATTGTTAAGCAAGAAAATTTTAATATGAGAGTAGAGAATCATCTAATGGAAAATTCTCAAGCTATTAGCAATTTGCATGATATTGTGGAGAGATCCTCCAATGATGTTAAGATAATTGTTAAACATTTTCAAATGGTTCAAACTCAAATTGATCAACTCACTAAAGTGCAAAATGACTTATTACAAAATAATTCTAAAGAGAAACATGCTTATGAAGTAACAACTAGAGGTGGTGTCTCTACCCGGGATCCTCTATATCCCGAAGGGCATCCCAACAGAATTGAACAAGATTCTCAACGCATTGAACCTAGAGCTCCTTCTAAGAAAAAGAAGAAGAAACATAAAAATGTTGTAGAATCCTCTCGAACTCGTTAATGATCCTAATAGTATTTCTATTTACGATGCTGAAAGCTGAAAGTGGTAATGAACATGATAATAATAAAGATAATGATAAGAATGATGCTTCGATAAAGAAGAGGTTGAAGATGAACCTGAAAAGCAAGATAAAAATAAAAAGTATACTAAAGAAGATTTTATTGCTAAGAAACATGGTAATGAAAGGAACCTTGGGTGCAAAAGCAAATGCCTTTTCCTGCTAAGAAACTAAAATCAAAGGAAGAAGAACACTATAATAAATTTTGTGATTGGATGAAGCCTTTATTCTTGCAAATCCCTTTGACTGATGCTATTAAATTGCCTCCTTATCTATTATATAATTAAAACAACAAACAACCAACGGTACAGATAAGTCAAAGATAAGCAAATTAAAAATAACGGCCAAGATCGATTAGCATCCTAGCGCTATGTGTGTATCGATTTTGATACATACATGCGTACGGCGTGCGCGAAAACAATTCTCACGATTCAAGGATTAAACAATCCCTAATCAGCCACCTAAAAGAAAAACCTAATCAGCCGCCGCCAGCCGATCCGCGGATGCCATTGCCGCCGCTCCGTATGGCTCCACCGCAGCGAGGCAATCACCACCATGCGGTGGTAGAACCAGTAGAACCTTTCGGCGCGTGTGCCGTCAACCATGAGTACCAATACTTTTAAGATGGGTTCTTTTGTATCAAGGATCCAATAGATATTCACACATAGATTTGTCTTTGCAATAGTTCTCCGCAAGAATCGAATTGACGGTGCACCCCATGGAATCAGTCCGCCAAGTGACAACACGGAAGAAGATCTTGGCAAGAGTGCCGGTGAGGAGCGAGAGTTATTCGCATTGGACACACCGAGGTGGTCCAACTCGATGGCTGCGGTAAGATCAATTTCTCGTTCGTATTTTCCTGTATGTGGACACATGAAAATACCAAGTTTCTATACATCATGCATGCACAACTGACCGATAGTTTGGCAAGGCTCTATAATTAAATAGTATTATTTACATACATACGATCTCCAAGACTTCAGTTTAATATTTCACCCCAACTATGAATTTACGTTTTAATTAGACAAATTTCAAGCATGATCATGTCTTCTGCCATTCCGTGCGAGATTGTTTACCATGTCGCCATTCGTACAAAAAACTAGCACGTTACGATGTCCCGGTCTCGGCTCGCCAACAGTTCTGATGCCCAAAGCAAGTAGAGTACATATACATAGGGTGTCAGCCTCGCCGACGAGATGGACAACGGCAATCACATAGTGTGTCAGCCTCGCCGACGAGATGGAGAGAGGCGATCTCCGGCTGTACGCTCCCAGTAGGGCGCGTTCTCCTGCCCTAGGCTCCGAGCGACTGCACGGAGAGGAGGCCGTCCGATCGGCCCGACGATGGAAGGCATCACGAGATAGCTCTATTGGCGCTGACCGCCAAGAGGTTCGGATTCATAGCTTTTTGATGCATTGAAACTGTACACATTTTTCTTACACGTTCTTGGTTGGATTGCTAAAATACTTTGTCTTGAATTGAGTTGTATGAGATAAAAGGGATAATTTACACACATATACTGTTGACGGTCAGGTGGAAGCTCTACACCATTGTTGCAGAAATATGGTGTGCACACAGATACTGTTGACGATCAGGTCAAAGTTCTACACCATTGTTGCAGAAATATGGTGTGGTCACGGTAGATGTTGACATTAAAGAGAAGGATTGATGTATGCTTTTTTAATCTTCTGTCTCTTCCTTTAAACAGAAAATAAAACATTAAGGAGTCGGTCATGGAAGTACTATTGTTCCAACCTGTGCATTAGATTTGGTCCAGGTATGTATCAGTTTAAGATTTAGGTAAAAGAGCTTACCATGTACTTTTACTCGGTGCAGTGACATACTTTTTCCTTGATTAGTGATGCTAATGACCATTTTTAACTGAAATTTGTTTTCTAAGTTTTGTTTAAATATAATGAATGTATGTGTAATTGATTCCAGTATATGTCCAATTAATTACTTTGATACGAAGTCCAGAAACTGCATGAGTAATTCAAGGTGGAGGATGTGACAGAGGGAAGCGCTTCATGTGACGAGAAAAGCAAGGAGATTGTATATTGGACTCAAGGTAATCTGTACGCAGCTTTGAAACATTGAGCAGATCCAACGACTAGCTATTTGGACTAGACAGTCGGTGGCTACTTTCAAATTAGACTCTAGAACTATTTTTTGGGACTTGCTCCAAAGAATTCATCATTATTATACTTGCTCCCAAATGAGTGTGCAGGTAATATCTTGGTTCTCCTCGAAGTATCACTTTTTTGTTAATGCCAGAACCTATTTGATAAGGACCTCTAATTAACCTTTTGTAGTTTTTGTTCCATGTGTCATTAGTTAAACATGGAAGACTGAATTTTAATGAAATTCTTTAGGTTTGTTTGGAGAGGTTCCACCAACAAAGATGTTCAACATATATCAGTCTAATAATGAAGGCAATGTTTCCAATTTCTATTGCTTGCATTCACTATTTTTGTCACATTTTAATTCATGTCATAAGAAATCAATGACGATTTGATGATCCCGCATGCAGTTTGCATGGGCTGGGTTTTGATTATTTTCTGATGATTCAGGCAGGTTATGTGCTCTCCTCAAACATTGGCGTACAGAACATTCGATGAAGACTAATGGCATATAGAACTTGCAAGAGGTTTTAGATGTGTCGTATGAAAGAAAAATCGATTAGTTCAAGGTAAGAAGTCGACCCATGCCCAATAGGATAACTATAAAGCTGAAAGAAGCACATACATCATACCATGATTCCACAATGAGATATCTATCTACTATTATACATGATCTCTCTAGGTGGCAATGGTTTGCTACATGAGCAAGACGGACTGCGGTGATTTCCGGTTGCAGGCTGACCCGTGTCGACCGCAATAGCTTGCCGCGCTGTGTCAGCACGTCACCCACACGCACGATGCACAACATCATATTCTCGCGGCAGGCATCCAAGTGGAGGTCGTTGGCAGCAATATCGGAGAATAGTTGCATGGCTGGCACGAGCAGCGGGCTAACTACACAATGGCATCGGCTCATGCCTCTTGGACTTTAATTCACAAGATGGTGGTGTTGTGCAATAGATTTGAAATCATTGTTTTGGTGATGCATAAATTTTTTTTATATATCTTTCTTTCACATTTTAGATTGAGTTGACCAATGCTAACTGATTTTTTTATGGAAGATAATAAGCTATAGAGGTCCTGAGGTAAAAACACGTTGCAACATGTATTTTTCTTAAGTTGTAAGAGTTATTGTTTCTCAGTGATTTGTATTCTGAGCCAACACATATAGATTCGACATAATTTATGGGAGATTTGCTTATATGTGAGCAAGTGTCCAACTTTAGTCGTTTACATCAGGCTAGAGTGAGATGAGGAACGAAGGTTCCCTCCTAAATTATGAAGAACAGAAGACTTAAGACTCCTTACTCAGAATTATTTGCATGCATGGAAAAACTAATCCATGAAAAAATGCATTGTTTTTAAGCATATATATATTTCTTATTTTCTATGCAATTATTGCACATAGAAAATATTACTTTTACTCTTTAATTGATCGTATAACCATCGAGAAGAATAAGCTAATTATAATATTATTTAGAGAGATTAGTTTGAAATCTAGATATAACTAAATAAAAGGAGTAAATATGTTTAGGTTTTGTTATGGTCTAATAAGGTATTAGCCAGTGATTTAAATAACTATTAAAATCAAAGTATACAAAAATGAGGGAATCAAATAAAGGAAATAAAAAATTAAGTCAATATTAGTTACACAAAAAATTCATGACAAATCTAGCCGCGCAAATGCGCGGGCCCCGATGCTAGTTCAAAGTATATGAAAGATATTGTTACTAACAAAAGGAAAATCCCCAATGAGGAAATTTCCACTATGCTTTCTAATTACTCTTTTAATGGTAAGGTTCCAAAGAAGCTTGGCGACCCAGGTATACCTAATATTCCTTGTTCTATTAAGAATAATTATGTTAAAACTGCTCTATGTGACTTGGGAGCCGGTGTTAGTGTTATGCCTTTTTCTCTTTATAAGAGACTTTACTTAGATAAGTTGATACCTACTGATATATCTTTGCAAATGGCTGATAAATCTACTACTATTCCTGTTGGTATATGTGAGGATGTTCCTGTTCAATTTACTAATAACTGCTTGATATTAAGCTGATTTTGTTGTGTTGGAAATGCCCGAAGATGATAATATGTATATTATTCTTGGGAGACCTTTTCTTAACACCGCAGGGGCTGTTATTGATTGCAATAAAGGAAAGGTTACTTTCAATGTTGATGATAGGGAGCACACCGTCTATTTCCCCAAGAGGATTGAAAAAGCATGCGGAGTTAATACTATCAAAGTTGGAACTATCGATTGTCCGATATATGAGCCTAAAGAAGAATATAAAACTCTTGTGATTGGATCCATATCAATACAATTCAAGGTAACATGATTGATTTGAGGTTTATTTCTTCTTATGCTATGTAAAATTTATTTGGTGGCAAGACTTGATCAACCTTGTTAACAAATACTTTTTATATGCATAGAGGAGGTAAACAACATCTCTTTCTCCCTCCACTTGCTCTAGTTGCTGTAGCACTTTTATTTTGCAAAGTTCCTTAGTTAATTAGAGATTTCAAAATTTTTCACGGCCGATAATAATAAACTTAATACCCGAGAAATGTGCATTTTTCAAAGTTTTCAAAAATTCGCAAAAATTATACCGTTGGTCCTATTTTTCGACGAGGCACCCGGGAGCACATGGGATGACTCGGTGGGGCACCCCAGGGTGGCACCCCACAGGCTGGCGCGGCCAGCAAGGGGGGCGCGCCACCCTAGTGTGTGGGCCCCCCTTTACCCCACTTTAGCATCTCTTCCTCCCACACTCTTCTCTCTCCCGAAAAACCGACACCAGCTTCCTCTCACTCGTGTTTTTGCTCAAGAACTCCAGATTTCTCGATCTCTTTGCTCAGCCCAGATTTCTGTCTGAAATTTGGCACATTTGCTCTTCGGTATGTGACTCCTTCGATTATCCAAGTAGAATTTTGTTTGGTGGAGTATATCTTGCATATTTTACTGCTGTAGGTAACATGTTTAGTGAGCTTGCATGCTTGTTCTAAGTGGTAGAAACTAGTTTGATGCATGATTAGTACTCTAGCAAGTTCCTATGGTAGTTCCCCTCAATTATATGTCACCAAATCAAGTTTTATATTGTTTGTTGAAAAATTTCAGAAAATGGAAGGAGGTAGGCACCAACTCAACCAACAGGAGTTGGAGGTGCAACAGGTCATGAGAGTTCACCGAGAAGAAGGAGTATATCCCACTTACTATCCGTGCGTGGATTTCATGAGAAGTGCAGGGATCTTGCAGGACGTTCAAAGTTTAATCTCTCGTGCAGGGTTGGATGATTTTGTTGATGGTGAACCATGCCAATATGCAAAACTGACTATGTCGAGTAGTGCAGGATTTTAAATTCAATTGGTCACGATCTAACCCCATGGTTCAAGTACAAAATTTATAATAAAGCTGTCAACTTGCCATTCAATGATTTTTGTGCGGCAATCGAGTGCCGCAGTGGGGATCATGTGAGAAGATAAAGGGATCGCCGCAAGAGTTCTTGGACCTCTTCAAGATGATTTGTCATGGAAGAAGCTTCTCAGATGATGGTGGTAAAATCAGTAGCATTCATTTCCCAGCTATTCGTTACTTTGCTTATTTCATTACCAAGTGCGTTCTAGCAAGAAAGAATGGAAGTAAATTATCTATCCAGGATCTAGCCTTTCTAGCTGCTGCATTACAAGGTAATAGGACTTATAACTTGGGTGCTTTGATAGCCAACAGACTTGCTACTAACCGTGAGAAGGAGGAATTTGTGGAGGTCTCATCGCCTCTCGCTTATTAGCTATGCATAATGTAGAACCTCACCATCTTGATATTCAGCTCCCCATAGAGAAACTTGACATAGTCTCCATGATTAAGCATGAATTTGTTTCTGATTCGTCTAATTTGAGCAATCTGTCTTATAGAATAACATTTTACAAGAAATCTTGGACAATGACTAAGAAAACTGAAAAATTAGTAGGATTGCCTGCACCTGCTCTGTTTAAACTTGATTCCGGGGAGGATTGGTCAGTCACGGAAGGTGAACTGAAGGCATACATAGAGAGAGATGGCCATCGTGCAAGAGACAACACGGATGAGGTCGAGGAACACCTCGACTCGTCATCAGATGCAGCAAGCTCTTCGCATCAACACGTTGGGCATGAGGAGCCTCCACGTTTTTCTTCTGCATCGGTGCCTTATTATGACTACTCCATGTATTATCCACCGGCATGGAACCCAGACCCTCGTTGGGGTTGATCTCCACTTAGGCCAAAAGCCTAAGCTTGGGGGGAGGTATACCGGCATCACTCATTCTTTGCATATTATGGTTGCTGGATACTTGTACATACTTTTTAGTCTCTTTGAGTGGTTTTCTAATGAGAGGAAGATGATATTTGGGGAAGTGCTGCCTGAAAACAGATTCTGGACTGTTACTAGAAAAATTCGTGCACACAGCCAGAACGTTATTTTGAGCTGCCAATTTTTGTGCATGTTCCCCAGGTTGTTATCTAACTTTCATTAGTTGAACACTTTTCGAGCTGAGCAACGTAAGATTTTTGTAAAAATCGATTTCTGTACTGCTGTCAGGTTTTGGCAGATTTCTGTCATCTCGCTTTTCTGTGTTCCTTTTAGTTTGCTATTTCTTGTTTTTGGTTTGTTTCTTTCCCAAAACACAAAAGGACCAAAAATATTTCTGTTGTTTCTCTTCACCACTTGTTTACTTTGATTTCTTGCATTTGTTTCGCTTTATTTGCTATTGCTAGTTTGCTATAAGAAAACCCAACAAGATTTTGCTTTGCTTGTTTCCTTTTGTTCTTGTTCTCAAATTCGAAAACACCAAAAATATTTGCTGTTCTTCTTTGGTTTTGTAAAGTTCATTATGAGTTCAATGGTCTTCGGTGGCTGGAGCGTGGTTTTCATTTCATATTATCCAAGCTACACAAGTGAAAAGGCAATTATGACGATATTCGACGATCTGATTGTGGTGAGAGGCTGGTATGAACTCTATTTGTTTTCATTTTTGTACATATACTCATCCATGTGAGCATGCTTAGTTGGTTCATGTGAGGTATATGTCATTTAAGAAAATCTAGTAGTTCATGATCTCTCATGTTTAGCTCCAATTTATTAATATGAGTAGCATGTCATGGATGTTTGCTTGCATTGCTTTATTCATAGATAGGTATGATATTGTGGTATCCTCCTCTGAATAATTCGTTTGAATTAACTTGGAACATGCTCACGCATGCATATGACTGAACAAAAGTCAATTAAGCCTCAATGATTTACATTGCTTCAGAGTTCTTGTATCACTTTTATGCCTCAGTTAATTTATTTTGCCGCAAGCATGATTATGACGATTCTTCGCTCTCTTGATTTGTCGCTCCTAGTATTTTGCTAGCCTTCACTTGTACTGAGCGGGAACACTCGCTCGTGCTTCCAAACACATGAAAACCAAGTTATTCCGGAGTGTCCACCATAAATACCTATGCATGGCATTTCAAACCATTCCAAGTAAATTCTCATGCGCTACCTTTAAAACCTTCAAAATGCTTCTTAATTTGTGTTGATGTTTCATAGCTCATGAGGAAGTATGTGGTGTTTAACTTTCAACCTTGTCATTTACTCTTGACGGATTTTCATATGGACTAGTGGCACATCCGCTTATCCAATAATTTTGCAAAAAGAGCTGGCAATGGGGTTCCCAGCCCCGATTAATCAAACTTCACTAATAATTCTCTTCACATGTTTTGCTTTGATTCATTAGTAAGCAACTTAATTTTGCAAATAGACACTCCTCCATGGTATGTGATTGATGGAAGGCACCCGAGGATTCGGTTAGCCATGGCTTGTGTAAGCAAATGTTGGGGGGAGTGTCACCCATAATAAAATTAAAATACGTGTGTAAACAAAAGAGAAGAGGGATGATCTACCTTGCTGGTAGAGATGACGTCCTTCATGGGAGCCGCTCTTGAAAGTCCGGTTGGCGAGGTAGTTGGTGTACCCACTACCATTCGTTGACAACAACAAAGACCTCTCAAAATAATTTTAGTCCTGCTTTACAAATGAAAAGCTCTAGCGCATGTTAATCCCTGCTTCCCTATGCGAAGGGTCAATCTTTTACTTTTATGTTGTGTCTCCATCCTTTCTTTGAGCACTTTCTTGAGAGCACAACTGTCATTCTTAGTGTAATATGCTTGTCTCAAAATATGATGGATTGTGGTATAACTTTGATGCTTTTATCTTTGACAATCACTATTTCTAGTCTTTCTATGAACTTCGAGAGGTGCACGAGCATTTATGTTTTGCTGATCAAATATGGGCAAGCGAGATACCACTCTATCATACTCTTTTATGAACATTGCAATCCTGCTTATATACCTGATTCATGATGCTTATTATTAATTGTTGGTACCTTTCCATGATTGACATAGCTATTAGATGATCTTATTTGCATGTATCTTATTATGAGCTGCCTAAGTGTTAGCCATAGCATGAGAATATTTACATCATATGAGCAAATGTGTTCGTGAAAGTTCTTTTATCGCTCGGTTGTTAACCGAATTGCTTGAGGACAAGCAATAAGCTAAGCTTGGGGGAGTTGATACGTCCAAAACGTATCTACTTTCCCGAACACTTTGCTATTGTTTTGCCTCTAATTTGTGTATTTTTGATGCAACTAACGCGGACTAACGTTGTTTTCAGCGAGGCGATGCAGGTGTCTCGTTTTTGTGCAGAAATCCAACTTTCAGGAAAAACCTCGGGATTTTGACAGAAGGCCCTATTTTCCCAGAAAACTCACGGAGCCAGAAGGGCAAATCAGGTGGAGGCCCGAGGGCCCCACACCTAAGGGCGGCGCGGCCCAGGAGGGGGGCGCGCGGCCCTAGCGTGTGGACCCCTCGGCAGGCCTCCGACGCCCTCCTTCGGACTACTTATCGCCCTCAACCTAAAAACGCACGGAGAGAAGTCAAAGTCGCCAGAAACCCTCCAGAACGCCGCCACATCGCGAAACTCCGTCTCGGGAGCCAGAAGTCTCCGTTCTGGCACTCCACCGGGACGGGGAATTGGAGGAGATCATCGCCGCCATCACCACTGACGCCTCTTCATCAACCAGCCATGTTTCCCCCATCCATGTGTGAGTAATTCCCCCGCTGTAGGCTGAAGGGGATGGTAGGGATTGGATGAGATTGGTCATGTAATAGTGTAAGATTGTTAGGGCATAGTGCCTAGTGTCCAGTAATTGGTACTTTGATGATATTGTTGCAACTTGTTATGCTTAATGCTTGTCACTAGGGCCCGAGTGCCATGATCTCAGATCTGAACATGTTATTGTTTCATCATGATATTCATTGTTTATGGTCTTACACCTGCAAGTTGTATACACATGTCGCTGTCCGGAACCAATGGCCCCGAAGTGACGAATCGGGACAACCGGAGGGGATGGTAGTGATGTGAGGATCACATGTGTTCACGGAGTGTTAATTCTTTGCTCCGGTGCTCTATTAAAAGGAGTACCTTAATATCCGATAGATTCCCTTGAGGCCCGTGCTGCCACTGAGCTGGTAGGACAAAAGATGTTGTGCAAGTTTCTCATTGCGAGCACGTACGACTATAATTGGATCAAATGCCTATTGATTGCTTTGTACTTAGACACCATTTTATTATTATACTGCAAATGCCACGCTTGATTGTTACATGAGTTTCTCTCATCCATGCAACGCCCGTTATCCGTCCCCGTGCCTACAATATTTTAATCCTGCTGTTTACTATAATCACTACTGCTTGTTTCGTTACTCTCGCTGCTGTTATTTCACTACCTGCTATCTGCTATAAAGCTGTTACCTACTTGATAAACTCTTGCGAGCAAGTCTGTTTCCAGGTGCAGCTGAATTGACAACTCCGCTGTTAAGGCGTTCAAGTATTCTTTGTCTCCCCTTTTGTCGAATCAATAAATTGGGTTTAACTACCCGCGAAGACTGCTGCGATCCCCTATACTTGTGGGTCATCATAATGCCCTGATTAAATCTCATATTAGTCATCTTGATATGTATGTGCATTGTTATTCCCTCTTTATTTGTCAATTGCCCAACTGTAATTTGTTCACCCAACATGCTATTTCTTATTGGAGAGACACCACTAGTGAACTGTGGACCCCGGTCCATTCTTTTACATCTGAAATAAAATCTACTGCAAACTCTGTTCTTTGTTGTTCTTCACAAACAAACATCATATTCCATACCATACGTTTAATTCTTTGTTTACAGAAAGCCGGTGAGATTGACAACCTCTCTGTTAAGTTGGGGCAAAGTATTTTGATTGTATTGTGCAGGTTCCACGTTGGCGCCGGAATCCCTGGTGTTGCGCCGCACTACACTCCTCCGCCAGCAACCTTCACGTGGCCTTCATCTCCTACTGGTTCGATAACCTTGGTTTCATACTGAGGGAAAACTTGCTGCTGTACGCATCACACCTTCCTCTTGGGGTTCCCAACAGATGTGTGTCAACTACACGCCAGCAAAGAATTTTTTTGGCGCCGTTGCCGGGGAGATCAAGACAAGTTGCAAGGGGAGTCTCCCACATCCAATCTCTTTACTTTGTTTTTGTCTTGCTTTACTTTACTTTATTCTTGCTTTGTTTGCTTTCTTGATATCAAAAATACAAAAAAATAGTTACTTGCATTTACTTTATTTACTATCTTGTTTGCTCTATATTAAAAACACAAAAAAATTAGCTACTTGCACTTACTTTATTTAGTTTGTTTAATTTACTATTGCAAAAAATGAGTAATCCTGAAGTTGAAGTTCGTTCAAGCAACAAGGGGGAGAATGCTTTAAAGATGCTTGGTATAGAATCAGTGATGCTCATCATAGGTGCACTAAGAAACACTCCACTATTATCCTACTTAGGAACTTTTATGTTGGTATCTCTAGTTGGAATAGGTATGTTCTTGATACTTGATACGTCTCTGACGTATCGATAATTTCTTATGTTCCATGCCACATTATTGATGATATCTACATGTTTTATACACATTATATGTCATTATTATGCGTTTTCCGGAACTAACCTATTGACGAGATGCCGAAGGGCCGGTTCTCATTTTACCACTGTTTTTGGTTTCGAAATCCTAGTAAGGAAATATTCTCGGAATCGGACGAAATCAACACCGAAGATCTTAGAATCCCGGGAGCTTCCAGAACACCCGAGAACCGCCGGTGAGGGGCCACAGGGGGGCCACACATGGTGGCGGCGCGGCCCAGGAGGGGGGCGCGCCGCCCTAGTGTATGGTGGCCCCGGACCCCTCCGACCTTGCCCTTCGCCTATTTAAAGCCTCCATCGCGAAAACCCGACACGTTCGACGAAACAGAGAAAACCTTCCGGAGCCGCCGCCATCGCGAAGCCAAGATGCGGGGGACGGGAGTCTCTGTTCCGGCACGCCGCCGGGACGGGAAGTGCCTGGAAGGCTCCTCCATCGACACCACCTCCATCTTCATCAACGCTGCTGTCTCCCATGAGGAGGGAGTAGTTCTCCATCGAGGCTCGGGGCTGTACCGCTAGCTATGTGGTTAATCTCTCTCCTATGTGCTTCAGTACAATAATCTCATGAGCTGCCTTACATGATTGAGATTCATATGATGATGCTTGTAATCTAGATGTCATTATGCTAGTCAAGTGGGTTTATTTATGTGATCTCCGGAGACTCCTTGTCCCACATGTGTAAAGGTGACAGTGTGTGCACCGTGTGGGTCTCTTAGGCTATATTTCACAGAATACTTATTCACTAATATGAATGGCATAGTGAAGTGCTTATTTATATCTCTTTATGATTGCAATGTGTTTTGTATCACAATATATCTGTGTGCTACTCTAGTGATGTTATTAAAGTAGTTTATTCCTCATGCACGGTGTAATGGTGACAGTGTGTGCATCGTGCAGTACTTGGTGTAGGCTATGATTGTGATCACTTGTAGATTATGAAGTTAACTATTGCTATGATGGTATTGTGATCTATTCTTCCTTTCGTAGTGTGAAGGTGACAGTGTGCATGCTATGTTAGTACTTGGTTGATCTGTTATGCACTCTAAGGTTATTTAAATATGAAAATTGAATATTGTGGAGCTTGTTAACTCCGGCATTGAGGGTTCGTGTAATCCTACACAGTTAGTGGTGTTCATCATCCAACAAGAGGGTGTAGAGTCTAGCATCTATCTATTTATTCTGTTATGTGATCAATGTTGAGAGTGTCCACTAGTGAAATTATGATCCCTAGGCCTTGTTCCTAAATATCGCTATGCTTGTTTGTTTGCTTGTTTTCTTGCATCTATACTTCTACGCAATATTACCACCATCAACCACACACGATCCTGGACAGCAAAGCACTTTTACGGTGCCGTTGCTCTTGCTCGCATTTATTCATACCACCTGTATTGCACTATCTCTTCGCCAAACTAGTGCACCTATTAGGTGTGTTGGGGACACAAGAGACTTCTTGCTTTGTGGTTGCAGGGTTGCATGAGAGGGATATCTTTGACCTCTTCCTCCCTGACTTCGATAAACCATGGGTGATCCACTTAAGGGAAACTTGCTGCTGTTCTACAAACCTCTGCTCTTGGAGGCCCAACACTGTCTACAAGAATAGAAGCTCCCGTAGACATCAAGCAATTTTCTGGCGCCGTTGCTGAGGAGGAAAGGTAAAAGGCTCTCATACTCCGGTCCCGAGGTAAAGTACTTTTACGGCGCCGTTGTGTGTGTGCTCGAAGCTATTTCCTTTAGATCCTGCAATTGCATCTTTTTGTTTCTTGTTTACACTAGTTGGGCATAATGGACAACAATGAGCTTCTTATTCTATTTCCTGATTTAAGACATGGATGGTTTGATGCGAAAATTAAAAACCTATGGAACATATTAGTATGAACGCTTTGAACACCATTGTTGCTAATGATATGGAAAATTCTAAGCTTGGGGAAGCTGGCTTTGATGAGCATGATATTTTTAGTCCCCCAAGCATTGAGGAGAAAAATTTTCTTTGATGATACTTTGCCTCCTATTTATGATGATTATAATGATAGTGGTCTTTTGGTGCCGCCTACTATGGAGAGTAATTTTTATGATGATTATACTATGCCTCCTACACTTGATGAGAATAATAATGATAGCTACTTTGTTGAATTTGCTCCCGCTACAATTAATAAGAATGACTATGCCTATGTGGAGAGTAATAATTTTATGCATGAGACTCATGATAAGAATGCTTTATATGATAGTTATATTGTTGAGTTTGCTCATGTTGCTACTGAAAGTTATTATGAGAGAGGAAAATATGGTTGTAGAAATTTTCATGTTACTAAAACACCTCTCTATATGCTGAAATTTTTGAAGCTACACTTGTTCTATCTTCCTATGCTTGTTACTTTGCTCTTCATGAACTTGTTTATTTACAAGATTCCTATGCATAGGAAGCATGTTAGACTTAAATGTGTTTTGAATTTGCTTCTTGATGCTCTCTTTTTGCTTCAAATACTATTTCTTGCGAGTACATCATAAAAACTGCTGAGCCCATCTTAATGGCTATAAAGAAAGAACTTCTTGGGAGATAACCCATGTGTTTATTTTGCTACAGTAATTTTATTTTGTATTTGAGTCTTGGAAGTTGTTACTACTGTAGCAACCTCTCCTTATCTTATGTTATTGCATTGTTGTGCCAAGTAAAGTCTTTGATAGTAAGGTTCATACTAGATTTGGATTCTTTGCGCGAAACAGATTTCTTTCTTCGTCCACGAATTTCGACCTGCCTCTCGCGTAGGTAGCTCGGAAAAATATTCCAATTTGCGTGCGTGATCCTCGGATATGTACGCAACTTTCATTCAATTTGGGCATTTTCATTTGAGCAAGTCTGGTGCCTCAATAAAATCCATCTTTACGGATCTGTTCGACAGATTACGCCTTTTATTTCGCATTGCCTCTTTTGCTATGGTGGATGAATTTCTTTGTTCCATTAATGTCCGGTAGCTTTATGCAATGTCCAGAAGTGTTAAGAATGATTGTGTCACCTCTGAACATGTTAATTTTTATTGTACACTAACCCTCTAATGAGTTGTTTTGAGTTTGGTGTGGAGGAAGTTTTCAAGGATCAAGAGAGGGAGATGATACAGTATGATCAAGGAGAGTGAAAGCTCTAAGCTTGGGGATGCCCCGGTGGTTCACCCCTGCATATTTTAAGAAGACTCAAGCGTCTAAGCTTGGGGATGCCCAAGGCATCCCCTTCTTCATCGACAACAATATCAGGTTCCTCCCCTGAAACTATATTTTTATTCCATCACATCCTGTGTGCTTTGCTTGGAGCGTCGGTTTGTTTTTGTTTTTGTTTTTGTTCGAATAAAATGGATCCTAGCATTCATTGTGTGGGAGAGAGACACGCTCCGCTGTTGCATGTGGACAAATATGTCCTTAGGCTTTACTCATAGTATTCATGGCGAAGGTTGAATCTTCTTCGTTAAATTGTTATATGGTTGGAATCGGAAATGCTACATGTAGTAATTCTAAAATGTCTTGAATAATTTGATACTTGGCAATTGTTGTGCTCATGTTTAAGCTCTTGCATCATATACTTTGCACCCATTAATGAAGAAACACCTAGAGCTTGCTAAAATTTGGTTTGCATATTTGGTCTCTCTAAAGTCTAGATAATTTCTAGTATTGAGTTTGAACAACAAGGAAGACGGTGTAGAGTCTTATAATGTTTAAAATATGTCTTTTATGTGAGTTTTGATGCACCGGTTCATCCTTGTGTTTGTTTCAAATAACCTTGCTAGCCTAAACCTTGTATCGAGAGGGAATACTTCTCATGCATCCAAAATCCTTGAGCCAACCACTATGCCATTTGTGTCCACCATACCTACCTACTACATGGTATTTCTCCGCCATTCCAAAGTAAATTGCTTGAGTGCTACCTTTAAAATTTCCATTCTTTACCTTTGCAATATATAGCTCATGGGACAAATAGCTTAAAAAACTATTGTGGTATTGAATATGTACTTATGCACTTTATCTCTTATTAAGTTGCTTGTTGTGCGATAACCATGTTTTACGGGGACGCCATCAACTACTCTTTGTTGAATATCATGTGAGTTGCTATGCATGTCCGTCTTGTACGAAGTAAGGAGATCGACCACTTTATTGGTTAGAGCATGCATATTGTTAGAGAAGAACATTGGGCCGCTAACTAAAGCCATGAATCATGGTGGAAGTTTCAGTTTTGGACATATATCCTCAATCTCATATGAGAACATTAACTGTTGCTACATGCTTATGCATTAAAAAGGAGTCCATTATCTGTTGTCCATGTTGTCCCGGTATGGATGTCGAAGTTGAGAATAATC
>NC_061508.1:140862409-140996393 GCF_022539505.1 Lolium rigidum | reverse complement strand
TATTATACCTCTTCCATCTCTGCAAGATGCAGGAATTTCTTTGGGCCCTACTAGTGAATGGTGGCATGGCAGCCCACCATTCCTGTTCAAATACAAAATAGATAAAAGTTTGGAACTGCTCAAAGTACGGATCGTCAAGATGCCGTACAAAGATGATCTAGCAGGGCCATGGCATTACGAGGTAATCGTTGTATTTGACGAATTGATCGCTATCCTACAAGCGCCCCTAGAAAAGGAGTGGAATATCCTGAGAAACCCTGAATTCTTTGATAGAAACAGCTATGTCGATGCCATGGGCATTCCTGGATATGGTACAAGTTCACACCTACATCGTGTATACGCAGTTACATATCCGTATGGAGATGTTCTGGTTTGGGAACCATATACCTGTGGTGAGTCTTTGTTTTATGTCTTAACTAGTAAATGGCATGCTGCACATGTTGGACCAATTACGATTCGCAATACTGATGTATAAAAGTTGCGTTCTAAATGTTGTTCAAACTTTCAATACAACTAATAATTTGGTTATACCATCAAAATAAGTGTGAGCATACAGTTTATAAATATGAACAAAAATTTGGAACCTTTCTTAATCACTATCAAGTGGGACGTGTGATATCGGTGTGAGACTGCTCTGATTTTTCTTCATAATGGAAACATGACGGTTCTAGAAACACGTGGACACTGGTGTGGTATTTTTTCACGCGAATACCTCTAATCCCAACCGTTAGATTTTGGACACCAACTGTTGGAATTGCTGCTACATGTCTTGTTAAAAACTGGTGCCTTATAGTAGTAGAAAATAGAAGATAGAAGAGAAGAGATAATTTTCAGTGTAGTTCCTACTTGCTGCATTGTGGTTGATCTTTGTGCATTGCGGGGACACATGCAGCCCCGCGTCTCATTGACGCCCTGTCATTGAAGATGAAGAAGCGAAGTGGCTGCAATTTTCGCTCAAATCGAGGGAGATGCTGTCATGGAAGATGATGAAGCAAATGTGGCTCAAGGCGATGGAGGTGCCGATGAAGATAATGATGCTGATGAAGAAGAATTAGAAGAAGAAGAATTAGAAGAAGACGAATTCGATGATGAAGAATTAGATGATGATGGTGATAATCATAATTATGAAGATGAAGATGTATTTCTTGGATTTTCAGACCAGCGCACTTGGTTCCTGGCACCAATGAGAGCAGAGTCCATTACTGGTGAATCTGATCTCGCGTGGATTCAGGTTAAAGGTTATCGGCCCATCCTCGGTCCTCCAATATTACATATGGGTAACAAGCTGAGGTCTTATCCTTTGGTACGGTGCTACGTTTTCTTGAGATCTGCCCATACCTTGGACCCCGTAGAAGAGGCAAGGTGGGAAAGATTGAACAATTTGAAGGGGCGTTCTTTATTTCTTGGACTCAATCACCCAATTTTCATGCTACCCCCGCCAATCGACGCAGAGGCTGCAGAACCAGATTTCCAATTGTTCAAACCTGATTGTGTCTTTGCTACCCACAATCGCGCCCGTGATACATGGATACGTCCAAGGCCAAATTGGTGCAGAATGCACGTCAATGGAGGTCCTGCCATAGGCTCAAGATTGCAGTACAAAAAGAGAAGATTGAACATAGAGCCGAAGCACCCATGTGGTTCGTCCCAACACTTCCACCTGTTTTTCCTTGAGAAATAAGAGACAGATGGTGACCTTATTTTATAGAGAAAACATAGTGTTCGTGAACTTAACCTCATGAACATTCGCTGTTCGGTTTTTGCTGAAATCAAAATTTTGCAGAGATGAAGATCTTTGTTTGAATCCCGTGCTGAACATATTTTTCACAAATTAGCTACCCGTATTGTGATGAATACATGCTGGTTTGTTGTTTGGTGCAGTAGCAGACATGAAGATCTTTGTCCTGAATACCACAATGGACATCTTTTTTTCTTCAAAAATTAGCTAAGCTCACGCTATTAGGCGCAAATGCCTATTAAGAGATTTGGTGCTCTTGGGCACCGAGTGCTCCTGCTATTTTAGAAAAAATAAAAATATATTTATTTGTTCAAAAAATTAGAAAAAAAATCATGGAGTAGCTAATGAATTGTCCCATAAACGTGCAAAATTTCAGTTTCAAATACAAAAAATTCTGGGCTACACAAAAGTAACAAACGTGTGGATCCGGGTATGCATATTTCAAATCTCCAAATTTCAACAGATTTTGTCTTTTTTGTGTAGTCTACAATATAAAGAATGTCATATTAAAATTTTACACGCTTGTAGGTTACTTTATTTATTATGTCTACATTCATTTTCAGATTTTTTTGAAACAAATATGTATGATATTTGATTTTTTTTAAACAGCAGGAGCACTGGTGCCCATTAGCCAAAGACACTTTTCGCAAATGCCTTCAATAAAGGAACGGATGGTGACCTTATTTTATAGAGAAACCATAGTGTTTGTGAACTTAAAGTGATGAACACACGCTGTTCGGTTTTTGGTGAAATCAAAATTTAGCAGAGATGAAGATCTTTGTTTGAATCCCGTGATGAACACATTTTTCCTAAATTAGCTACCAGTATTGTGATGAATACATGCCGGTCTGTTTTTCGGTGGAGTAGCAGACATGCAGGGGATCGAAAGAAACGGCAAAGTAGCCAGAAATCAGGGGTCAAATATAAATTCGAGAAAGGAAACGTTTATTCAACAGTCAGGCTGACATGTGGGACGTATCTTGCAGCCGCGGCCTCAACATTTATCATTCAGAGAGGATGACATGTGGGACCCACGAACCAGCATCGTTCTCGACGTTTCTCAAAGGGGGCAGGAGATCGAAAGAAAAAGGCAAGTAGCTCGAAATCAGGTGTCCAAAAAATCCAAGAAAGGAAAGGTTTATCGCACAAAGAGGCTGACATATTGTACCCAGTTTGCAGCAGCGTCATCAACGTTTCAAAGGCGGTGGAGTTCGAAAGAAAAAGGCAAATAGCCAGAAATTAGGGGTCAAAAATAAATCCAGCAAAGGAAACTTTTATCGTACAAAGAGGTTGACATGTGGGACCCAGCCAACAGCGTCCTCAACGTTTCTAAGGTGGCAGGCAATGGAAAAAAGGCAAATAGCCAGAAATTAGGGGTCAAAAATAAATGCAACAATAGAAACTCTTATTGTTCATAGAGGCTGACATGTTGGACCCATGAGCCAGCAGGGCCCTCAACGTTTCAAAGGCGTCACGGGATCAAAAGAAAAGAACCAAGTAGTCATTAATTAGGTGTCAAAAATAAATCCAAGAAAGTAAATGTTTTACTTTTCATAGAGGCTATCATATGGGACCCATGAGCCAGCAGCGTCCTCAACGTTTCTAAGGCGGCTGGGGATCGAAAAAAAAGCGAAGTAGCCATTAATTAGAGGTCAACAATAAATCCAAGAAAAGAAATGTTTATTGTTCTTAGAGGCTGACATGTGGGAGCTATGCGCCAGCAGCGTCCTCATCGTTTCAAAGGCGGTCGGGGATCCAAAGAAAAAGGCAAATAGCCAGAAATCAGGGGTAAAAAAAATCCAAGAAAAGAAATATTATTGTTCATAGAGGCTGGCATGTGGGACCCATGAGCCAGCAGCGTCCACAATTTCAAAGGCGGCACATGATCGAAAGAAAAAGGCAAGTGACCAAAAATCAGGGGGTAAAAAATCCAAGAAAAAAACTTTATTGTACATAGAGGATGACATGCGGGTCCCATGAGCCAACAACTTACTCGTCGTTTCAGAGGGCCGAGGCGGCATGAGATCGAAAGAAAAAGGAAAGTGACCAAATATCAGGAGCAAAAAATAATCCATGAAAAGAAACTTTCATTGTACATAGAGGATGACATAGGGTCCCATGTTGTAGCAGCGGTCTGAACGTTTCAAAGACGGCATGAGATCGAAAGAAAAAGGCAAGTGACCAAATATCAGGAGCCAAAAATAATCCAAGAAAAGAAACTTTTATTGTACCTTTGAGAGTCGGCATGAGATTGAAAGAAAAAGGCAAGTGACCAAATATCAGGAGCCAAAAACCTAGAAAAGAAACTTTTATTGTACATAGAGTATGACATGCGGGTCCCATGACGCTGCAGCATCCTCAACGTTTCCAAGGCGGCAGGGGATCAAATGAAAAGGAAATAGCCAAAAAGCAGAGGGTGAAAAAAATCGAAGAAAAGAAACTTTTATTGTTCATAGTGGATGACATGTGGGAGCCATGAGGCAGCAGCATCCTCAACGTTTCCAAGCAGCAGGGGATCGAAAGAAAAAGGAAATAGCCAAAAATCAGAGCGTGAAAAATAATCCAAGAAAAGAAACTTTTATTTTACATAGAGGATGACATGTGGGTCCCATTTTGCAGCAGCGGTCTCAACGTTTCAAATGCGGCTTGAGATCAAAAGAAAACGAAAGTAGCCCGAAATTAGGGGGAATAAAACTCCAAGAAAAGAAAGTTTTTTGTACATAGAGGATGACATACGGGTCCCAAGGCGGCAGGGGAACAAAAGAAAAAGGAAATAGCCAAAAATCGAGAGGGTGAAAAAAAATCCAAGAAAAAAGAAACTTTTAGAGTTCATAGTTCATAGAGGATGACATGCGGGTCCCATGAGGCAGCAGCGTCCTCAACGTTTCCAAGGCACACAGGACCAAAAGAAAAAGGATGTACCCCTGCTGGGCCTTTTGATCAAAAAATAATCCAAGATAAGGAAGATATAAATTGGGGCTGCCTGGCCATCTGGGCCTTGTAACCTGCTGGGACGTCTTTTGACTCGTACAATTTCAGCCCACTCCAAAACAAGAAAGTCCTATGCTTCGCAAAAACAAAACAAAAACAAGGAGATTCATATTAGTTCGTTTATGTAAAAATAAAGATTTAATTTATCCGTTTGCAATAGCTCAGAGCGAAATACACTTTTTATTGTCTGCAAAATAATCAAGATATCACATGTTTCTTGTACGGGGAGGCTGACATCGGGACCCATGAGCCAGCAGCGTCGTCAAAGTTTTAAAGGCGGCAGGGGATCGAAAGAAAAAATAAATCAAAAATCAGTTGGTAAAAAAATCGAAGAAAAGAAACATTTATCGTTCTGAGAGGATGACATGCGGGACCCATGTGGCAGCAGCATCCTCAACGTTTCCAAGGCAGCACGGGATCCAAAAAAAGGCAAAATAGCCAGAAATTAGGGGTCAAAATAACTCCAAGAAAAGAAAGGTTTATCGTCCATAGAGGCCGACATGTGGGACCCATTAGCGAGCAGATTCTTCAACGTTCAAAGGCGGCAGGGGATCAAAAGAAAAAGGAAGTAGCCGGAAATTAGGGGTAAAAAATAACTCCAACAATGGAAACTTTTATTGTTCATAGAGGATGACATGCGGGACCCATGAGCCAGCAGCTTCCTCAACGTTTCAAAGGCGGCATGGGATCGAAAGAAAAAGGCAAGTGACCAAATATCAGGAGCCAAAAATAATCCAAGAAAAGAAACTTTATTGTACATAGAGGATGACATGCGGGTCCCATTTAGCAGCAGCGGTATCACCGTTTGAGATGCGGCAGGAGGTCGAAAGAAAAAGGCAAGTGACCAAATATCAGGAGCCAAAAAAATCCAAGAAAAGAAAGTTTTATAGTACATAGAGGATGACATGCGGGTCCCATTTAGCAGCAGCGGTATCACCGTTTGAGAGGCGGCAGGGGATCGAAAGAAAAAGGCAAGTGACCAAATATGAGGTGCCAAAAATAATCAAAGAAAAGAAAGTTTTCAACGTTTCAAAGGCGGCAGGGGATCAAAAGAAAAAGGAAGTAGCCAGAAATTAGGGGTCAAAAATAACTCCAAGAAAGGAAACTTTTATTGTTCATAGAGGATGACATGTGGGACCGACCTGCCAACAGCGTCCTCATCGTTTCAAAGGGGGCATGGGATCAAAAGAAAAAGGCAAATAGCCAGAAATTAGGGGTCAAAAATAACTCCAAGAAAGGAAACTTTTATTGTTCGTAGAGGATGACATGGGGGACCCATGAGCCAGCAGCTTACTCAACGTTTCAAAGGCGGCATGAGATCGAAAGAAAAAACGCAAGTGACCAAATATGAGGTGCCAAAAATAATCCAAGATTTATTGTACATAGAGGATGACATGCGGGTCCCATTTTGCAGCAGCGGTCTCAATGTTTGAAATGCGGCTTGAGATCAAAAGAAAAAGAAAGTAGCTAGAAATTAGGGGGTCAAAAAAATCCAAGAAAAGAAAGTTGATGGACATAGAGGTTGACATGCGGGTCCCATGTGCCGGCAGCTTACTCAACGTTTCAAAGGGGCCAGGGGATCAAAAGTAAAAGGCAAATAGCCAAAAATCAGAGGGTGAAAAAAAATCCAAGAAAACAAACTTTTATAGCACATAGAGGATGACATGCGGGTCCCATGAGCCAGCAGGTTCCTCAACGTTTCAAAGGCGGCATGAGATCGAAAGAAAAATGCAAGTGACAAAATATCAGGAGCCAAAGATAATCCAAGAAAAGAAACTTTATTGTACGTAGAGGATGACATGCGGGTCCCATTTAGCAGCAGCGGTCTCAACGTTTCAAATGCGGCTTGAGATCAAAAAGAAAAAGAAAGTTGATTGTACATAGAGGATGACATGCGGGTCCCATGAGTCAGCAGCTTACCCAACGTTTCCAAGGCGGCAGGGGATCAAAAGAAAAAGAAAATAGCCAAAAATCAGAGGGTGAAAAAAAATAAAGAAAATAAACTTTTATAGCACATAGAGGATGACATGCGGGTCCCATGAGCCAGCAGGTTCCTCAACGTTTCAAACGTGGCATGAGATCGAAAGAAAAAGGCAAGTGACCAAATATGAGGAGCCAAAAATAATTCAAGAAAAGAAAGTTTTATAGTACATAGAGGATGACATGCGGGTCCCATTTAGCAGCAGCGGTATCACCGTTTGAGAGGTGGCAGGGGATCGAAAGAAAAAGGCAAGTGAAAAAAATATGAGGAGCCAAAAATAATTCAAGAAAAGAAAGTTTTATAGTACATAGAGGATGACATGCGGGTCCCATTTAGCAGCAGCGGTATCACCGTTTGAGAGGCGGCATGGGATCAAAAGAAAAAGGCAAGTGACCAAATTTGAGGTGCCAAAAAAAACTCCAAGAAAAGAAAGTTTTATAGTACATAGAGGATGACATGCGGGTCCCATTTAGCAGCAGCGGTATCACCGTTTGAGAGGCGGCAGGGGATCGAAAGAAAAAGGTAAGTGACCAAATATGAGGAGCCAAAAATAATTCAAGAAAAGAAAGTTTTATAGTACATAGAGGATGACATGCGGGTCCCAGTTAGCAGCAGCGGTATCACCGTTTGAGAGGCGGCAGGGGATCGAAAGAAAAAGGCAAGTGACCAAATTTGAGGTGCCAAAAAAAACTCCAAGAAAAGAAAGTTGATTGCGCATAGAGGATGACATGCGGGTCCCATTTAGCAGCAGCGGTCTCAACGTTTCCAAGGCGGCAAGGGATCAAAAGAAAAAGGAAGTAGCCAGAAATCAGGGGTCAAAAAAATCCAAGAATAGAAAGAATTTTGGTTCATAGAGGATGACATGCGGGACCCATGATCCTGCATCGTAAACGGCTCGATCGGAGAACGTTGAACGAGATGGCGCGATCGAGAAAAAAAACAATGCTAGAGAGGCTGCCATCTGGGCCCTACATCCCTGGGCGGTGCGGATTTGCGTTGACTCGGCCGGCGAACCCGAGAATTCGCGATGCACCACGTCCCGGGCCACCATATGCGACGTTTTGGCCGCTTTCGTCGGGCTAGGTGGCCTCAAAAACGAGAAAAAAAAGTTTTGACATGCACCACGGAGGGACCAAAATCGTCGGCCATGGTACACCAGCAACCAGGGCGCGACTTCAACTTCGTCGGCCATGGAAACTTTTCTTGTAGTGATGATTAAGCATAACAGATTCACACTACAAATTTAATTTTAAAAATGAAAATGACAACTAACTTTTTGTTTCAAATATGCTGTTCGCTGAAAGAGTAAACATCATTCTCCAGATGGAGTAACGATACTAATAAGAACATCATAAGAAGACCCATTTTATCGTAAGAATTGATACTGCAGCAACGAACCAACTCTTTATTAGTCAGGGATACAACTACAAACAAATATGGTAATTTATTTTTGTGAACTGAGATTTATTTGAAGGAAACGGAGGCAATATATATGGATATTCCACAAATGCAAGTATTTTTGCTCCTAGTGCTTTATGAAACAAGAGGAGTTCAGATCTAAGAATGAAGAAAAGCTGCACACATGTTGGCCTTCTTGATCTCTTATTCACATGCACACATGAAAAAAAACATCATTTGGCAATTAAAAGACAGATTGCTAGAGGGCAGGGTTGTCAAGCACACAGCTTAAAAAATTACAAACAAAGATTTTAATATCTTACAGCAGCTTGCATTGGGTTAAGACCATCATTGCACGATACCATCAGAAAACCATTGTTCCTATAAATTCCTGGAAGATGGTGACAACAATAAACCAGTATCACAAGACCTAATGACTAAAAAGAGCTCTAATTCCACACAACATCAGATATGGGGAGGGAAAGGTATCAGCTCAACCTGCACAACGGGTTGCAAGCACAGCAGCAAAAGCACCATTTGTTCATCATGGACAAAAGGGGTTACGAATCTCAATCTGACCACAATCTTCTCCATAAAAATCAACCCGGATTCAACCCAAAGCACACCTAATCTGCAAACAGTGGCATCAATATAGATCAAGAGGGGGGCAATCCTAATGATGTAGGCACAAATAAGGGGAACTCATCAGAAATTTTTGTCCAGGATCTGAGAGAAGAGGAGGGGGATAACCAAGTTCACCGGAGCCTCTCTCTCTCTCTCACGAGAAGCTTTCCTTAACGCTCGGACGAAATCGAGGGCGAGCGCCGCCAGCCGCCGCCCCGCTCGGTTGCCGCCTTTCGCCGCCAGCTCGCGGCCAGCCGCCGTTGGACGAAATCGAGGGCGCGAACGAGCGCGCGCCTCTTCCGAATCCGTGCTCCTCCACCTCCGTCCCAGCGCCGCCCTTAGCTGCTCCTCCACCTCCAGCGCTGGGTGGGTTGAGGCGGAGAGGCGCGATGGCGGCGGCTTGGAGTCGCGAGAGGGCGGGCGCGAGGGCGAGGCACGACGACGGTGGCGGCTCGTGGCGGCGGCTCGTGGCGGCGGCTTGGGGAGCGCACGGGATTGGGGAGGAGAGAAGTGGAGGCGAGCGCACGGGATTGGGGAGCGAGACACGGGGATTGGGTGCCTGCGATCTAGGGTTTTTATCGTCCCACGCGTGAGGGAGGAAGATGGTGACTTGAACAAGCGGGTGTGGCTGCCTCCGACCGGCGGGCTCCACATGCAACTGGTCCCATAAGTCATTGGCTCGTTTTAAAGAGAAGAAAGTGCAGAAAAAATGCTGCATCGAACGGTTATGCTGAAAAGCGGAAGGAGGACGCCCCGATCGGACGGCCAACGAGCATTTGCCCCTCTCAGGTGCCTTGGATGGCCGGGTAGTCTTTCAACATTTATAGGAGAAATGTCGGTCCCATCCGCGTCCCCAAACACGGCCCGCAAACATAAATTTAAATATTCACATTCAAAAGAGATAGTTTTCGCCGAAGTCGTCGCGATCGAAGTAGCCCGATCAAAGTACTCGACGCGCGATCATATTACAGACTGGTGTTGCAAGCTAAACATAAATTAGAAGAAGGGGTTCGCCGATGTCGATGGCGCATCCTAAGTCGACGTAGGCCCATCGAGCACGAGTATCGCCGATGTTCGTGCCGTTGTCGCCTCTGTTCTCGATCTCGCTATGGTACCCATGAAACATGTTCACCGACACCTGGATGATGGCCCAACGCGTCGATATTGCCTTTTGCCTCCTCTTTATTGTCATCGTGCGGTAATCCTTGTTAACTAGCTTGCGCTCATCGAACTTTGCCTTGATCCTCGCCTAGTACTTCCCATACTTTTTGTTGGCGCCGATGACCGAGTCATGGCTCACCATCGACCACGACTCGCGGAGGCATTCATCCTCCAGAACCTTCCACTTGGGGCCTCGTGTGCTCGAGGTCGCCTTCTTCTTCTTCTTCTTCCTCACGCTGGCCGCGTCAACCTCCACGAGATCCTTTGCATCCTCCGCGGCATCCTCGTCCTCGTCATCCTCTTCATCGCTTCCCTCTTCGTCATCATCGTCGTCGCCCTCCACCTCCTCGTCCTCCTCCTCCCCGAACGAACCATCGGCGCCCTCGAATTCGAGCGTACCCCTGCGGTCAGTGAACGGGGCGCCGTCCGTACCGGGGCCTGGCTGGCGCTGGGTCGTACGCCGGGGAGTAGAACACAACGTTGGGGTTGAAGCCGCCATGCAATAGAGCATGCTCGTACTGCGACGACAAGTTTGGTGTCACGCCCCTGGGAGTTGCAGATGGGCCCTCGTTGAAGAAACCGGGTGTCGACGGGGAAGCCTATAATATCCCGGGATTTGGGGTTACAAAAATAGAGGAAACAGATGTGTGCATTGCATTCATGCATAGAAAATTCGGGGAATTTCCGCGCTTTAAAGTAAAACAGTCACAGTAACTGAAGTTTCACTTGACCTTGGTGGAATTGAAGTAGCTCATCAAGTCAAGTGTTATAAACCTCAATGTGACTTTGCTAAAACCTTGTTTTGAGTAGAGATGAATTGATCTAAGGGGTTAGATCAAATGGAATTAAAACCAACACAAGAACATATTAATCAAGGATCAACTACTTGATCTTATTAAAGATCATAACATGGTATTCCTTGCCATAACATATAAACATCCATTTAATTGGAAAACAAGTAACAATAAAAGGAAGAAACTATTCTTGACTTATCTTTTCCATGCCTTAAACTAATCCATGATTCTACCATGAACCTCATGGTATTGATTCCACTTAAATCTTGGAATCAGGACAAGGAGATCAACCTAGAAGTATATATTCTCCTATGTTCCAAATTATTATACATCAAACATAGAGAGGTGAGAGTTATATATAATTTATTAGAGGAGCAATGACAAACCTTGAGCTGAACCTTAGATATACATCCATGTATTCAAATCATCATCTTTAAGAGAAAACTTAGGATATTATTCAAGACAATCCCTAGAGAGAGAACCCATTTATGTTAAACATAGATATTGATGATCACATCATTCTCTATGGAGCCAAACCTTAGGTTAGCATTAAAGTCTTTCCCAAATGGGAAAGACCATTCATCCCAATCTTATTTTAACTAATTAAGAATAAAGGACAACCTTTGAACTAAAATATAAGGAGATAAACCATTTCATCTTGGAGTAGTGAGATAACCAAATATCAAATGGAATAATACCATATCCATGAATTTATAAAGAAAGGAGGAAACCAATCCAATTAAGTTAGACAAATGGAATCTTAGCCTAGATACCTAAGGGGATATTAGGAGTACACCATAAAACCTAGAATAACTATTCATTTATGAGGGAGCTCAAGCTATGGTGTTACACTCAAGTTAGTTGAGGCAACACTTGGATTTGAGGGAGAGAACTATCCATATACCCAGATGATTATATCATCATTGTTTAAGTAGAACCCTAACAGAATATCTCAGGCATTCTCCTGGGATATAATCCATTGAGGCAACCATAGCCATGTCCATCCTAGAAAGTAAAATAGAAGTGCTATACCTTAGCTGATTAAGATAATACTTGATCATGGATGTGAGAACCCCATTTAATGAGAGATATCTTAGGAAGCCAAATCTTGATCATTATAAATTGAGTAATGATCATAAACCCTTAGAACATGAGGTAGAAGATATTAAGAACCAAGTTGATCATGTCTAATCCATGACCATGCTTTGGAGATAGATAATTATCAGTTAAACCTTAGTGGGTTAAGCAGATATAATCTAGCACCTAAGATCATAGGTGTACCACTAGCAACCCTAAGACCATTTCCAATATATTAATTGGAGAAACAACTGAATAGCAACAAACCTTGTATGGTTCAGCCCCTATATCAATCGAAATGATCTTGGATTGAATCATCCTATGAGTGGTGAGGAAGAGCAACCCTAGCCAAAGTAATGTGGTGTTAAATCCCATATAGAACATATCCCCATGTCTTAAACTAACTTGTGAATTGTTTGATGATCACAAGTAAAACCCTAACCTATATCCCAATATTAGTTTGTGAATCACTCATTGTTCAGGAATTTAGTAACTGGTAACGGCTCGATCGGCCACTGAGTAGCGATTAATCGGTGAATCGGCCGATTAACTGGATTAATCGGTCGACCATTAATCGGTTGAGAAAACAGGACATAGCAAATATTTTGCCAACATATATATAGTTTTCTTTGAATATTATTTCGTACTCCCATGTTCCCAGCTATGCAGTTATACTCAAATATGCTACTGTAGACATACAAAAGGCATAGACAAGACTAAGAGGTGTAGAAATGGTACCAGGAGCAGCTGAATGGGAGGGAATGGGGAGGAAGAAGGGAGGGCGGCGGTGGGTGGAGATGCTGGAGTTGGCTGGCGGTGGCTGGAGCCGCCGTAGATGCCAGCCGCCAGCAGCAACGCAAGGGGTGGGAGGAGAGGCCAAGCCCTAGCGATTTGGGAGTGTCGAGCGGGAGGCACTGGTTGGCATCACGGGCCAAGATATAAGCCAGCCCATACCCTTTCAGTTAAATGGTTTTGCCGATTATTCGGCCTGACAAGCGATTAATCGGTCTGACAAACGATTAACTGCCATTTAATCCGGGTGACCAGTTAACTCATTGAATACATGCTATTCGCGTCAGTAAGCCTCCGAGTAGCGATTAACTGGCCATTTAATCGGTGATTCGGCCAAATTCGTGAACGTTGGCATCACTTGGGTGATCATAACTATAAACCTAGTTCACATTTGAGTTCCAAACCATATGCCATTAGGTAAATATCATTAGAACCCTATAATTGCTCACAAACTAAATCTTATGCTTCAATTATTGAACCTAAGATTAACCTAGTGCTAAGTCCTATAATTAAAACCCATAGGTGGTGATCAACCACTTATCATTATAACCAAGACCAAACCATGATGAGAGTAATATCTACTCTAGGTAATTCAAGGTGCTATTAAATATAATCCTAGTGCTACCTTTGAAATATGGTTATAATAAAACCTACAAGACCTTAACAAGCAAGTGCTCACATAAAATTATGTGCAAGTGACAAATTCCTTAAATAGAAACCAAGCATTAATAACAATCTCTGAAATACTTTGAGTTGAAAGTATCAACTCTAATCATTCCAAAGGATTTGATTCATAAGAAAAAGAAAATTAAAATGAATGCATAAAATCATGCTTAATGAAAATTTGCAATAAAGCTCACATTTATTTAAGAATAATTCAGAAATACAATGATCCTTTAGTTATTCCTAGTGAAATTCAAATTATAAAATACCTGCAAAATAGAAAAGAGTTAAAATATGAATTAAAACCAGAATACAAAATAGAAAAGAAAACCAGAAAATAAAAGGGAGGAAAAAGAGGCTTACCTAGCCTACCAGACCGAACCAGGCCAGCACAGCTCGAACGAGCCTAGCAGCGCAGCCCATCAAGCAGCCCAGGGACCAGCCCAACAGCCAGGACCCAGAGCAGCCCACCGTACCGATTCACAGGGGAGGGCATCGTCTTCCTCTTGCGCATGGTCGACACGGCGAAGACGTGATCGAGTTCACCGGCCACGTCCTCGTCGTCGATAAGGACGAGCCCCGGACTCCAAGCCCAAGCCAAAACCCTAGCAACGAGCATTCAAATCCGTCCTTATCCAAATTCGAAGTGATTCGTGCCCAGTAGCTCTGCCGACATCGTCAGAATATCCCGACCATCGGCAACACATGGCCATCGATCTGGAGCCTCTCTCAGGCTATAAAACCACTGGGAAGATCCCTAGAACCCTAGCTACCCGAGACACCATCCCATTTCCTCTCTCGCTCTCTTTATCTCTCACTACAATCATCACCATCGCCGGCCAGTTCTCCGGCGACCCATTGATTCCGACCACCCTAGCATGCGTGGGGTAGCTCAATCGACGCGCCCTACCGTATAGATCATCCTGGAGGGGCGGAGCATCCAGGTGAGCCGGGAGGTGCGCGAATTTTGGCGTTCCCTTTCGCACGGGTTCGCTAGAAATGTTGATCTTGCCGTCATCTCCGACCACCATCATCGCTGCCACCCACCTGGGAAGATTCAGGGTAAGATTGTGCATTATAGCATCCTCTGTCTCGTCAAATAATCAAGTGTAGCTCGAATTCGATAGTTGGCCGGAGTTGCGCCGCCGCGGGCTTGTTCTCCGGCGAGGCTCCGGTGCCCATTTGGGAAAACCAACACCACCACGGTACTCAGTGTGTCGCGGGGTTTCGGTAGAGCCTAGCCGCGCCTCCAGGGGTGCCGTAAATCGGCGGCGCCGTCGCCCGCTGACTCGCTGGCGTGGAGTTGACTGGCGAGGTGACGTGGCTAGCGACGCACATCTATTTTGACTTGGTCAAGCCCTCGTGGCAGCTGACCTGACAGCGGACCCACCAGTCATCGACTGTGGGTGGTATCTGTCCGGGTGCGTTTAGTCATTTTTTTAGTTTTTTTATTTCTAATTCAATAATTGCTGAAAATTTGCAAATATTTAGGAAACTCATTATAACTCGGAAAAATACATATGAGATATCAAAATGATCCTAAAAATAAAATCTATCCAATAAAAATATAATATGAAAATTTTATTTTTAATAAAAATTTAATTGTTTAATCATTATTAATTAAGCCTTTTCTATTATTCTTAAATGAATTAAAAACTCAATAATTAGGAAAACTTTTCTAATTAAATAAAAACCAGTAAGTAAATAAAGAAAACATTAAACTAATTTATTTATTTGTTAATTTGTCCAATCCTTATTAGAAGGATTTAAATCCTAAATAATAATTACCTTAACTATTAATTCTTTAAAAATAATTAAATGCTAAATTCAATATTATTTTTATTTCAAAGTTATTAATAACTTCAAATTTATAATGAAGTTATTATCTTAAGAACTATATGATAGATTAGGAAACCCTAATTCCATTATACATAAAATAGTAGTTCATCATTTTATGTGAATTCCTAAAACCCTAATGCCACTAGGAACCCTAACTCCATTAATCCATATGAACCCTAATTTGTCCTAAACCTAAACCCTAGGTTATACAATGTGATCATCCTACTTTCTTTTAAATCATAGAACCATATAGAACCTAGATACTTGTCATGTCCACATAAAATGTAGAATACCTATCACTAATAGATGGGTATCCCATGTGTTCATCTTCATCAGACCTAGATAATCAAGTAGGGTCAATCAAGTGTAAACCCTAGATCCTATTACCAAAGCCATAATCTTTAATTATCCTTATTTAGCATAACACCATTGTGATGAACCCTAATAATAACCCTGTCAATATTATGCAGCGTATACCATACACACTAAACCCTATTAGTGTTAGATAATTATGAACCATCCTATTTAGGAACCACCTAATCCTTACCTAATGGATCCAATAGCAAACCCTAGACAACCTCAACCCTAATTGAGATACTTCTTATTACTTAAGAAGTATGTTCTTCAAAAGTTATTCTTTTAAAGAAAATAAGGAGTAGCCATCAACCCTACTGAATAAGACCTATAATACCTAGATATATATCACCAGTAAAATATATCAACCCTGATAGAGGCCATATATAATTAATTGCTTAAGTTTGCTTATGCCTAAGTAAAACCATACAAGCCTAGTTATTGATGAGTCCAACATTGTTGTGGTCCATCTAATACTTACTCCAGAAACTAATTGGAACCATAGTAAACCATAGAACTCCACAACCCTAATTATCATACTTGTTCTTTATTAAAGAACATGTTCTTCAAAAGTTATTCTTTTGAAGTATATGATAATTAATCATTAACCATGCCATATAGTGCTAAAACCAACAACTATTCATTACATATTAGGATTATACTAAATCTTATTGTTTTGTGCTATTAATATTGTTGTTATAATATATTGCATTACTTGTTTACGATTCTAAGACAACAAAACATTAATAAGAACCTTGTTTGTGGAATCACTCTAAAGGTCCAACACACCCTAAACAAATCATTACAACTCACTAATCCTAAATCATCAGGGTTAGGTCACGTTTAGAGCGATTGCATCTCATACTTATTCATTATTGCATCCTTGCCAATCTTTTAAACATCGTCCTTACCGGACGATTGATGCTATTTCAGAATTTGGAGTTATTGCGTATCGAAGACCTTGCCTGCACAATCTTGCAGTCAAGAAAGGCAAGTTCATCGCTTGCTCATGTCATTTGAGTATTTTTACCAAATTAATTGCAAATTACTATACTTATCACTCTTGCATAAAAAGCAAAAAATGCTATTTTCATAACTATGAATATGACTATGTTGTGGGCAATGGAACCATGGTATGTGTTGATATGGTGGAGGTTCCATTGCAAGGGTTTATATCCATCTAGGATTAAACAACAAATGTCGTCCGGTGATTCTTGTGCCGTAAAACTCGTGTTAACCATAAGATCTGGAGTGGGACGGAATAGTCAGTTGTACTTCCACCTCTCGTTCATCAACGGATGCGCTTACCGTAGACACTTGATCCAGAGAAGGACAAGAGGTGGGTGGGGATCCCATTCTAATTCCCCACGGTAATGCGGTCTATGATGGGTTGCATCTACCGGTGAAGGAATTTATGGTAGAGCCCTGAATTGACGTCGTGGTCAGAGGCTATCCACAGTTGGTATAAATGCACCGGCGAGGACCCAGGGTCGGGGATTGCAACAAAGGGTGGGTGTTCGAGGTTGCGGAGGAGTATAATTGGCTAAGACCTTATGCCGGGCCTCACACCAACGGAAGTGTGGACGGGAATGATCACCCGGTTGGCACCAAGGTTAAGATCTCTTATGGGTAAAGCAACACACCTCTGCAGAGTGTAATGAATTGTGACCTGTCACTCCCTGTTCCGGGTTTGGAACTGCGAACGCTGCCGGAAAAGAACTCCATGAAGTTCTAGTAAACTAGTGAAGGCTGACGGACATAATTCTTCTGAATAAAAGCAACCTTTTGAAGAAATGATTACAAAAACCTGCATTGGTATTAGACTTTCTGTTCTAATGTCGTAGCTAGTGCATTAAACACCTCTTTCCTATAATGAACTTGTTGAGTACGCTCGTAGTTATCCCACTCTTAAATCCCCTGCTTAGATATGGAGGCATCGAAGGAGGATATACAGTGCAACCCGAAGACCGAGGAGGCAACAACTACTTCAAGAGACAGGAAACTGTCAGAAGAGTCAAACACCATATCCAACAAGGATAAAGCCTAGATTAGCCATAGAAGGGAACTAGCTTCCTAAACCGAACTCCTATTTAGCTAGAATCTATTCATAGCCTCTATAGCTAGTTAAATACTCTACAAATAGAGTTCGTAATAGGATAAGACTACGAGTAGTTCTTCTGGAGTTAATTTGCAGATTTACCTCATTGTAAAGTAGGAGGCTGTGCTGATCTTCTGTAACAGAGTCTGTATGTAATTCTATAGACATACCTTGGACCCGCATATGTTTCTGTTGTACCATTCTGAGCGATGTAATACTAGTGGAACGGTGCTTCATTGGTGTTATGTCAGACTTGCATACTACACCATGCAGTGGTATGCCAGGTCACCACAAAGCCACTCTCGGGATGTACGAGACAACCGATGTACTCCATGGGCTCGCGTTGGAAGCAGCGATACACACGGCCAACCCGGCCTTCTGGTGCGCACATGCCGCCTCCGACTTATTCTCCTTCTCCACCACCCGCCGCCCCTCCGCTCCGCCGTCAACACCTTGCGCCGCAGGCAGTCTTGCACCTACCTTTCGTCGGTCTAGCCTTCCGGTTTCTTCTTCTCCGCCGGCACCTTCCGTGGCTTCGCGAAGGGTGCCTTTGGCCCTTTCGTCGCTGCCTCATTGCCCGGCGGCTTGGTGGTAGCACTCTTGGCCATTTTTTGGGGCCTGTCGGTGGCGCCATAGATGGGAGAGGGTAGCGGTGGGAGGGAGAAATGAATCGGTGGGAGAGGCGGTGAAATCTTTTAGGATGGCAGAAATGTGCGGCTGGGGGGCGGGTTGTGGCTGGAGAGGCGCGATGTGGTTGGAGGGGCGGTGAAAGTTTTATGTGTCAATGACGCGTCGGGCCCACCACTTTCCGCCTCGCTTCTCGTTCTGTTTGGCGCGCCCGGAGCGTCCCGTATGGACCGCGGATGGGTTCGGGGCGCTGGACACCGTAGTGGACCGCGCCGAATGGAAGTAGACTTTGGGCGCGCGGCTGGGAACGAAAAATTGTCCGGTGTGCCCCAAATACCTTTGGAGGATGCTTTGAAGGACGCGGCTGGAGATGCTCTTAGGCATCTTTAGCGGCCTTACCTATTTTAAACATGAAAAATATATTTTTGGTATGTTACAGACGGACCCGTAGGCAGGAAATTGCTCTTGTTGCCTCATATATCAGTTTGGGTGGAGAGGCTGTCCAGTGGCCCGACAAAAATGTACGATTTTCTCATATTTTTTTTAATAAGATAACATAATTTACATAGTTTAATAAAACGAAAAAGTACACAGGTACTCCAAGGACTTCAAACCCTAGCGCTCTACTTGTCATCATCGGGAAGCTGGTCAGGTCGGCGAGCATGGGCATCTCCCATGGCAATTTGGGCGCCGACACGTCCATTGAGATCAACGACGCAGGAGGAGTTGCTACGGTAGGAGCAGACAACGGCGTGGGCATTGGCAGTGTGGCTGCGGCTTGGAAGGCTAGCCTGACGACCTAATCCTCGGAGACGTCTACCGGCATGACCGTAATAGCATAGCAGGGTCGTGGCCGCGGCAGCTCCTGCTGTTGGGATACCAGGATTGTTAGCCTCGTTGCCTCCTCATCGTCCATGTCGTCCGGCTGAACTAGGAGCTATTCTAGAGTTCCCTGTTCTTTGGTCACCTCGGCCATGTAAGCGACGTAGCTAAGGTAGTCGTCCGCATCGTCTTGGATTTCCTCGCCGAAGAAGAGCTCCTTGTCAGGCTTTGGCGGCTCCTCCGTGGCCATAGGGATGTGGCTCGACATGCGGTTGTGTGGCTTCTTCGGCTTCGCCGAGGAGGCTCTAGCCTCGTCGGTGCTCTTCTTCGGTTTCCTCCATGAAAACGCCCGTTTGACTATGAAGTCTTGTGGAAGTTGTTGGCGAACAAGAAAGGCTTAGAATTTGGCAATTGGGCGATGACAAGGGGCGGATCTTAAAATGGATGATCAAACCGTGGCCTTCGATTTCGATGCGGGTCTCCAAACGTGTGTCCTTGATGGCGGTGTGAAGTCGAAGTGCCCCAATGCAAACTAGACGGGCCCGATGCGGCAGGGAATGGACGTGCGGGGGTTACACGTGCGTGGGGTTGAGCGGTGTCCACGCGCGGGGCGACGGCGACGTGCACATGCGCCTCTCCTGCCCACAATCGGCCCACCAGCGCATGCATAGACAGACAGACACCACCTGCGTGCGCACGCTGGCGCAGGCCGTGCGTGCCGCTGCCGCAAGCCCCACCCCACCCGGCCGGCCCGCTCCATCGGGATCGGGCTTAGCTAAGCTACAGCCTACAGCCCGCTTGCCTTAACGGCGGGCGGGCGTCTCGTCTCCACCGGGTCTCGGCTGGTTGGCAAGTAGCGTCACTGAACTTTCATGGCGCTGTGCGCAGGTGCGCGGCGAGAGCTCCCCTGCCTTTGCCTGCCGGGTCCTTTGAGGCGCTCGCTCTCGATCACCGCTGTCACCCCGGCCCCGTCGCGTCGATCTACACCGCCGCATACGGGATGGTCGGCATGCATACTCATCTGCCTGCTGCGCGCTACTACCCGACGTAGCACTGCTACCACCCCCTGCCGATCACTCATGCCCGGCCGTCGCATGCATGATGCATTATCTTCATTTTGGTTCCATTCGACCAATGATACGATAGTGCATGCGTGCATGCATGCACGCGTCCAGTACTTTCTTACGACGCAAATAGTTTAGTTCTTCCTTTTAGTGCACGTGGCAACTTTATTATAAAATTAAGTACCTTGACAGTCGCCATGTGACAATGTTGGCCTTTTTTCTTCAGCCCTTTTCTCCTCTACAACATGCAGATGTAAGGAAGACTACATGCATATGCATGGGCCAGTCCCTATTTTTTGGGCTCATTACAAACTAATAACCTCTCGCGTCGTTCACGGGGACGGCTCGGGCGAAATCCTAGCCACCCCCTACCCTCCTCCTCCGCATCTTCCTGCCGCTACCGGATGAAGCCGGCGGGTAAAGCACCTCTTGGTAGACGGTGGTGGCGGGCTCTCATCTCTGAGCGCGTATGGTGGTGGCGGGCGCTTCCTCCTCCTCGCGTGCTGGGATCTCTGACTGGAGCTTCGTGGCGGCTTGGGGGCTTACCGATCTTCCTAATGAAGGAGGCGGTTCCAATGTTCATCTCGTGCCAAGATGATGTTCTGCTTGATGCCGACCCTCATTGATCTGGCCGGTGATGAGTTTCGAAAGGCTCCACCGGCGAACTCTTTTGACGCATATATAAGTTGCTAGATAGGATGGGATTTGGTTGTGCGAGCAGGGGCAGTAGCACAAGAGTAGTACATAGCGTTATCTTTCAGTGTGAAATGTCGATGGCCTTCTTGAAGGCATTGTTCTGAGAGCGCGGACTCCAGGTGTTGTCTTGGCAGTGATTTGTGTCCAAGGTGTTGATCACCATAGCGGAATGCATTGTTTTTCTTCTTATTTTTTTATGTAGTACGATTGTGTGCATCCATAATGCCTTTAAGGCATTTTGTTATTACAGAGGCTGTGTAATTGGTATTTTCACGATATCCTAAATATGCATATCATTCGCAGAGAGAGAAAGAGAGAGAGATTCTAGTTCCCCGTGCGTGCCCGTGATCGGCCTAAGCCGACCACTGAACAGCACGAAACACTAGTTGATCGTCCATAATTTTCATTGTTTGTTCACGTCGATTATCGATCGGGTAGGCAACTAGGCATCTATATATAGGGTAGCTTAGCTGTTGCCAAACCAAAGATCTTCTCTTGTTGAGCTTTGCGGTTGCACGCACGCACGTACGTACGTGCGAGCATTATGAGGTAGGCGATGGAGGCCCATCCTTTCTATGTGGTCGAGATCGCCATGACAGTTTGGCGAGCGAGGCTGCCGCGCGCTGGGGCTACAGCTCCACGCATGCACGCCCCTCGGCCAGCTAGCCACACCGCAATTCGAAAAGATTCCACCTGCGAGCCCTGTCACTCGTATCGTGGAGCTGTCTGCCCAATTCCTGAATGGACGGCTGGACTGACTGCGCCACAGTATCCGGGCATGCCATATCTGGACCGCTAGCTAGCTCACGCATCGATCAATCCATCGTGCGCTAGCTAGCTCTAGCCACCATCTCCGATCTTCTCCTTCATTAGGTGCCGACTATACCTGCCTGCTTCTTCCAATTAGCAGCTCCAGGGTGACCTCATTCCCGATGATCAACCAAACCCTACACTTTGTAATGATCTGCATTGATCAAGTCTCAGAGGATTGAAAAGATTATCTACGGAACAGAGAGAACTACTACTGGTGGTGGTGGACGCACGCTCGCGCGTACGTCGGCCGGCTCTGCTACCTATCCTGTTCCTGCAACAACACCTCTGGTGCAAACCCATGTTCCCAGCTCCACGCTCCAGCACCGCTCCAACGGGGGCACATGGATTGTCCCGAGAAACTCATCCCATCCGTCGCCATCTGAGCAATGCCTTCCTTTTTATTAGTTGAGACTGCACTTTCATGCTGCACACGGATTGTTGACTCCCCATGATCAGAACAAAGATTCATGCATACATGCATCTTAAGAAGTTGAACCGGTGACAATCTACCTGATTAACCAACATACTAATCATTTGTTCCGAATGGCTAGATTTTTAATATCGGCTTTCCATGGAACAATATTTGTTATAACTGGGACAATCAAAAGAAGGAAGCACAAACAGACCACGCGCAGGGGCTCAAGATTTTAATGAGGAAAAACCTCTCCAACAAAGAGAGAAGAAAATCACAGCTCATGCCAGCAAAACTTCACTACATCAGGAGCGTATACACGATGCCGTGGGTTTTCAAAGAAGTGATTAAAAGATTACACGATATATTTATAGACGGAGATAAATCTCAATCGCAAAAAAAAGACGGAGATAACTATCCGCTCGGCCGAAGCCTTCCGGTGGCAAGCCTCGCTGAAGTTGTCAAAAGATAGCCTCCTTTATGAATTTATTTGGATCACAACATAAAATTGATGGTAATACCATGCATGCTACTATACCACTCTCCCAAAATTACAACACAATTTTGTTTAAGGCGAACTTTGTAAAATTTGGCCAAGTATATAGGAGGCATATCATGCAATATGAAATGCATATAATATGAAAGTATATTTCATGATGGCTCACATAAATATTGATTTGATTTAGTCTATGGTGATATACCTTTTTGATAACTAGTTACACTTTAATTTTTTTTGACCTTGACTCGATCTAAAAATCGTTATAATTTGGGAAAGAATGAGCATTTATGCAGTATTATAGACAAAAATGCTGTTTTACATATTTAAAAAATGTCCCATCGATTTTTTTTTGTGACGCATTTAATATGTATTATTTATCAAACAAGTGCTTTTCTTTGCCGAGCACCAAAACAAAACACAAGGAAAAGTCTTTGCTAAGTGTCCAGTGAAATTACACCCAGCAAAGAATCTTTGCCGAGGTAATCTTTGTCGACCGCACATTCCGCAAAGACTTTGCCAAATATGTTTGGGCATTTGTCTAGTATTTTTGGTACACAACAAAGAAAATATTCCCCGCAGTGTATGCCATTGATAAAAGGTTGTGTACATTGATTGATGTAAAGACAGGATCTTATTTCCTTTCCGAGAAAACAAAGAAAATATTTACGAAAGCCAACAGATATATGATTGTGAGATTGCACTTACACTCCAAAAGAAACGAGGCTAGTCTGAGCGGATATTCACTTTGGCTCATAGTTGAAGATGCACCCATTGCATAAAAATCATAGTTCAAAATGTTCCAAAATTCCAAAAAAATATATCTGGGTGTACATCTAGACACTCTATGTTCGCACACAAAATTTCGCGAAAAATGGCATTTTCTATGGATTGTGTAAAAAAGATAATTTTGTTCTTGAAAATAGGTTTTCATGAAACATTTTTTTGTCTGTTTTACATAGAACACATAAAATGTCTTTTCATCGCCAAATTTCGTGTGCGAACATAGAACGTCCGGATGTACACCCGGGTTTTTTCTTTAAATTCTTTTAACATTTTAAAGTGTATTAATTTTTTTAAATAGGTATATTTAGACCTATGAGCCAAAAGACCATGTCTAGTCTCGGTTGGAAGTTGGAACTAATTTAGTTCTTAGTAGAATGATGTCATCGAATCTAAGTTGCAAAATGGGTTGTAAGTTGTAACTCATCATTTGCACAGTTCACGAAGCAAACTAACGGTTTGGGAGGAACTTTTCTAGTTGTAACCTCACTTGAAACTGAATTTTTTAGTTGCAACCGCACTTGCAACTTAATTTTTTTTCAACCGCAACCCCACTTGTAACTCAAGTGCATGAATCACGATGCAAATTTGACACTAAGTTAGCTCTTAGTCTACTAAGAACTACCAATTTCCATTTTAGAGCAAGTACAATAAGTCCTAGTCAGCTGGCTATAAGGATTAAAATAGTATATTATTGCTTAGTTGGAGGAGAGAGAGGAGGAGAGAGAAGGAGAGTGGGCTCTTACGCAGAGAGTCAGCTCTAAGACGTGCTCCTAAGCACTTTGTGAGAGTGAAAGCGTGGACCACATATCGATTAAGTACTACATTTTTATAGCCACTATCGTATATGTTGATCTGCAAGTTGCTATAGATGACATGACTAGACTTTGAGCTTATAGCCTACACTATTGGAATTGCTCTTATGCACGTCTCATACGAACAGAGAAGACTCTGAAAGGCTAATGCGCTAAATTAGCTAGTACTGAATCTTCGCTCCGACAGTCTTTCTATATTGATACCTCGAAAATTGTACGTCAGGGGTACTGTACACTCATTCAAAACCAGTACCCCAGCAAATATAATTAAGTCCAAGTTGGCCATGTGTGTGCATGCAGGCGCGGAGCCGGCAGGGGTACTCGCGCTCACAGTGGAAAGATTTCAGTTGCCATGGCCACGGGCCGGGGTGTTAGCTGGCTGGCGACGCTCGTGCACGCGCGCGCAACTTGACAAGGATCATCACATGGAACTTCCCCAATGATTGCCGCAACTGCTAACCATCCGGCGACGATGGACGCCGCTGATTGATTAGCGCAATGGCGTTGCTAACCATCAGCACTTACATGACCACTGCCGACGATCAACTACTATCTACAGGACCATTTTGCGTGCCTGAGATTGATGTAAGTGTGAGCAAATTGACTGGCCGTGTTCGCGATCAACGTCGCTAGCGATCTGCTGAGAGGCTGAGAGGGAGGAGGAGCAGCTATTTGTGCAGTGGCCATGTTGGCATGCATCAGGTTGGATTGAGATGGACTGCGTGCGTGCGATGCAAGGACAAGAGCCGGCCATGACAGGGAAGAAACAAGCGCACGAGACGTGGCGACGTCAAGCAATTATTACCCAATTTATCGAGCTGTCCTCTCTCCCCACAACGACTACACTCACTGTTCTTTTCTCTCGCTTTAAGGAAAGTTAAGCAAAATCTCAGCTTAACCCTTCTTCTTCCCATTGCCAGGGAGTCGATCATACTTAGCTTCGTGGAGCCGAGGGAGAAGATCAATGGCTTAGTATCAATTATCGAGTTGTAGATTATCAAAAATCTATAGCTGGATAACTGATAGTCAGAGGAATGCTTGATTTCATTATCAATTATCACTTGAACCGCTGTCTGAACCAACTTCACTAGTGGCCATGATGGAAACCCGCCGAAGATCAGTAAATAACAGTGGCAAGGGAATACTCTATGGTGCCCAAGCAAAGCAAGACAGTCAGACATACACCCCCAAGCAGGCAGCGTGTCTGCAACTAAGGGCTATTATAGGTTTTCCTCTTCGGATTAAACTATATGAGCAGGGAGCCACAGCCACGCCAATAATAGCTGCGCATAGTTTAGAGATATGGCAAAGCACACACTATATAGAAACTGAATGGCCTGTGATGGCTCCAAGTATACCCCCTTACAGCTCAGTCTACAGCTTAGAACCTAGTTCTTCCACATGGCCAAGTGAAATCCACCCCTATATAAACGCCCCTCTCTCCCATTACACCCCCACACCACCACACACATACAACACAAGCTAGCTAGTCTACAAAGTAAGGCCAGCTACAACACAACTACACATTTGTGGAGGAGAGAGAGAGAGCGAGAGAGTGATGACAAGGAAGATGTTCATGGCGACGGGGGGCAAAAGCGGCGGCAGTAGGTATAGGGGAGGGATGGTGTCATTGAGGAGGAGGAGGCCGTTCCAGCTCATGGTGCTGAGGAGGCTCCGGGAGCTCAAGAAGATCGTGCCCGCCAGCACCGCCCGCCGCCGCGAGGCCGACGTGGACGCGCTGCTCCGCCGGACGGCCGAGTACATATGCGTGCTCGAGCTCAAGGTGGCCGTCCTCCGGAAGGTTTCCGCCATCTGCGGCGCCTAGCTAGCTCGGGCGGCTCCAGCTAGCTAGCCGGACCGGCCATCTCGACATTTTGCATGTCAGCTTACGCTGCTGTACATGTAAGAAGAGAGAGAGAGGGAAAAAGAGCATGCATCCCATGATCCATCGATCCATTTCTTGCCGTCGCCGCTTCTTTCTGTCTCGCTCTCTTCAGCTCTACTTAATTGCCTTCCCTACCATCACCAATTAGTAGCAGCAGTATTAGTGTAGTAGTTTGTTGTACCTCCTCTATGTGATAATTGGTTGCCTTTCCTAACACGGGATGGGTGTGCGTTAATTATTAGTTAAGCTGCCTGCACAAGCCAGGCATTTCTTGATCAGCTGATCGATTACCGCATGTTTTGATCACTATTAGGTGTTTATCTGTAATTAGTTGGCCGGAAGAAGTAAGAACTATGCATGCATATTCAAATGTTCCATTCATCAGGCCTGCTGTTTGTATGCGTATATGTGTCTGATGAATTGGTCAATCATGGTTAGTTCTTATGTTGTTGTGATCCACTGCCTCCTAACATTCATAGCTGATGAGCTCTATGGGTATTTGGATGGCACGCTATTCGTCGCATTACGAATAATTGAGTGAGTACTGATTGTACAACTCAATCAAGAGAGCGTGGAGCTGCGTGTATACCTACCAACAAGGCAACAAGGGCCTAAACGCACCCGCGTCCAAGATGAATAAAATATTATGACAATACATAGCAAACTATGACAAATATATATATATATAGCTAGTGTGTTCTACAAATAAAAAATATTCTGAGTGATAATCTAGCTACCGTTCTCTCTTTCAAACCATGTGCTAATGAATCTATACATTGACCCAATTGCTTGTTTAATACAGTAGGATAATGTTACAGCTCTGGATCTTGTTATATAGATTGGTTGCGAGGCAAGTAGAGGTACCATGAGGAATTCCCTGTCCAGAATCTCATCATATAGGTCAAGATTCTTCAACATGCTGCACTTGCATCGGCGGTCTCCCTTCGGATAAGAAGCATAAGCATGCAGATGGATTACATAATTATTAATCTGGCTACCAACACTAGCAAATGAAATGCAGCTTGATCTGGCTAGCTAGTAACATTCACAACTGATGAGCTCTATGGCCAATTGGATGACACGCTATTTGTCGCATTACGAATAATTGAGTGAGTACTGATTCTACAGCTCAATCAAGAGAGCGTGCAGCAGCGCTTATACCTACCTACAAGGCAACAATGGCCTAAACGCACCCGTCGAGTGATAATCTAGCTAGCGATCTCTCTTTCAACCCATGTGCTGGTTAATCTATACATTGATCCAATTGCTTGTTTAGTATAGTAGGATAATGAGACAGCTCTGGATCTTGTTATATATATTGGGTGAGGCAAGTAGAGGTACCATGAGGAATTCCCTGTCCAGAATCTTGTCATACGAGTCAAGATTCTTCAACATGCTGCACCAGCAATGGCGGCCTCCCTTCCGATAAGAACCATAAACAAGCAGATGTATAATTATTAATCTTCCTACCAACACTCTCAAATGAAATGCAGCTTACCACTGGCTTAAGCATGTTTATATGTAGGCTGTCAGATTGCATGCATGCAGCTGGCTAGGGAGGGAAGAGATTGTTCTTGTCAAGTCCATTTCTTCAGGTGGGTAGATGTGGATGCATGGACAGGTGATATTGTGGGATTTGATCCTTTTTACCCATGGAGAATATGAGCTAACATGTCGCATCAACTGGTGATCCACAATCCTGCTTGAAAAGGATGCGCTATGATGAGGGAGAGGGCGCCAGAGCAGGCTGTGCGTGCGGAGGGTTTAATGCATGTGTGTGGATGTGTACTGCTGAACAGATGGGCAGCAGGCAGCTGGGAGAGAGATACCAGGGGAAGCGTCCAAGGCCGGCATGTGCATGCCCGCTCTCTCTTCTCTGGCCTTTTGCTCCACTTCACCGGAAGAGCCATCATGTCCTCCTGGCTCCTTCAGAGAAAGACTTGACAAATGACAAGCTATGTCTTTCAGGTTTTGAAATTAAGGATCCAAAGTCTTATTTTGTTACCATACATGCTGTATGATCCCTGTTCGATTAGGAAGACGGGTTCATGCTGCAACCATCAAACAACCATCTTCATTCTCCAGTCAGTGGCATTGATCAGAACTTCGCTGAGCTTGACGGAGCAGAGATGCACAGCCGGCCGGGAGGAAGAAGACGGCCATGCATTAATCCAAATCCAGCGAGCTGTCTCTCAGTGGGTGACATTTAATTCAAGCCTGGAGAGTAGTACCCTCTCGGCGCAGGCTTGTTGTCGGAGCATCGGGGGAGGGAGCACTGGCACAACGTGCAAATCTGAATCTGTGACAGTAAGATTCTGCTGTGTTTTACAGCGCATGAGCGCAGCCATGTGAGTTATTCCTTGAGGGCATCTCCAGCGGGGGCGTGACACATTTTATTGTCCACTAGCGTTTGGTCGGACGGACGCTAAAATGTTCATTTTTATTCGCGCGTCTGTTTGCGTCTAGGATAGCTCCAGCGGGACGACGTATTTTTCTTTTACTTGTTTTTTTCCCTCTTCTTCATTTAAACATAGTAGTAGTTCCAAATATTATATATTGGAACATGATTTTAAACAAGCTAATACATAGTTTGGAACATGGTTTACACAAACTAATACATAGTTTGAACCATGGTTGACACAAATAAAACATTTAAAAAAAGAAACAAGTTGTGTTGATACTTTTTTTGAAACGGGGGCAAAAGCTTTGCCCCAATCTATTGATTAAGTGAAGAAGTTTAACATGAAAGTACATGCAAATGAATTATAAAGGATTACTCTCCCGAAATCATTCCGCCCAACCTTTTGGCGCCCGCAATAACCCAAAGCCTAGCCTCTATCTTAACTCTATCGAAAACTACATCAAACGGAGCACTTTTGTTGCGGAAGATCCTATCATTACGCTCATTCCACACCTCCCAAGAAACAAGGAGGGTGATGGAAGCCATGGCCTTGCGGTTTTTGGCGCTCTCCCCCGCCATGAATTGCCACCATTCGGAGATGGTGAAGTTTGTCGAAACATGTTGGACGTCTTCGGATATATCCAACCATTGCTTGACGGCGGTCCATAAGCGAGTAGTGAAGCGGCAATGGATGAAGAGGTGGTCAACGGTTTCCACACATTGTTTGCATAGGGGGCAAGGGCCGCAATTTGGCCACCCTCTCTTCGCCAACCGGTCGGCCGTCCAAAGCCTATTTTGATTCGCAAGCCAAGCAAAAAATTTGATCTTAGGCGGTGCCCAACCCTTCCAAACCATCTTGTTCAAGGGGGATGTGGTGGAGCCGAAGAATTGCATCTCATAGGCCGATTTGGTGGAGTAGAGGCCATTTGCCGTGAGCTTCCAAGAAATATCATCGCTCACCCCGGGGTTGAGATGTATGGTAGTAAGCCGCGTCCATAGGTCCACAAATTGCATGAAATGGTCTAAGGAGAAGGTGCGTTGTAGGTCAATCTTGGCAATCCAAGCATCTTGGTGAAGAGCTTGCGCCACCTTCCAATTCTTTCTCTTGGAGCTCTCGTAAATCAACGGTGCCACATCTATGGGTTTTGTTCCGTCTATCCAAGGTGCATGCCAAAAAGGAGTTTTCTTCCCGTCCCCAAGAGTGATGCAAGTTGCGGCATAAAACAAATCCATATCCTCGTTGGTGCATGGGTTGCCGGAACCAATCCAAATTTTTGTGGGATCTTTCCATTCAAGCCAAGGCCACCGTAGTCGAAGCGCCGCCGCAAATTTTTCCATGTGTAGCACCTCCAAACCTCCATACTTCTTTGGGCGGCATACCAATTCCCAATTAACCTTGCACTTGGCCCCGGTTGTAGTATCCTTGGTGGACCAAAGGAACGCCCTCTCGATCTTATCGATGAATTTCATGATGCCCGGAAGCATGGCAAGGGGAGTGAGGTAGTAGATAGCTTGGGAAGCAATGACCGATTTCACTAGCGCGGTCCTACCCGCCATGGTGATTAGATTCCTGTTCCAAGTTGGGAGCTTTCCGGCACATTTGTCCTCATGGTGTTGCATATCCCTTCTTTTCAAGCACCGAACCAAAAGCGGAAGCCCAAGATATCTCATCGGAAAGGTGGTGCGACTGGCCGACATGTCCTCAAGGATGGCGTCAAGGTCCGAAGCCTCACAACGAATCGGAGCGACGACGCTCTTTTGGAAGTTGGTGCAAAGGCCGGTAGCATCCCCGAAGTCCAAGAATAGTTGCTAAGTTTTGGATATCCTCTTTGAAAGGAGCCACGAAAACGGCAACATCGTCCTCATAGAGGGACGTCCTTAAGATATCCCTCCGCCCCCGTAGTTTGTGGAGTAGCCCGAATGTAGTTGCCCTCTCTAGGATTTGGGCAAGCGGGTGTATGGCGAGCACGGACAAGAGCGGAGTGATTGCGCGTAATTAACACGTCCATTGGGAACCCCAAGAGGAAGGTATGATGCACAAAGTAGCAAGTTTTCCCTCAGAAAGAAACCAAGGTTTATCGAACCAGGAGGAGCCAAGAAGCACGTTGAAGGTTGATGGCAGCGGGATGTAGTGCGGCGCAACACGAGGGATTCCGGCGCCAACGTGGAACCTGCACAACACAACCAAATTACTTTGCCCCAACGTGACAGTGAGGTTGTCAATCTCACCGGCTTGCTGTAACAAAGGATTAGATGTATAGTGTGGATGATGATTGTTTGCAGAAAACAGTAGAATAAGTATTGCAGTAGATTGTATTCGATGTAAAAGAATGGACTGGGGTCCACAGTTCACTAGAGGTGTCTCTCCCATAAGATAAATAGCATGTTGGGTGAACAAATTACATTCGGGCAATTGACAAATAGAGAGGGCATGACCATGCACATACATGATATGATAAGTATAGTGAGATTTAATTGGGCATTACGACAAAGTACATAGACCGCTATCCAACATGCATCTATGCCTAAAAAGTCCACCTTCCGGTTATCATCCGAACCCCTTCCAGTATTAAGTTGCAAACAACAGACAATTGCATTAAGTATGGTGCGTCATGTAATCAATAACTACATCCTCGGACATAGCATCAATGTTTTATCCCTAGTGGCAACAGCACATCCACAACCTTAGAACTTTCTGTCACTGTCCCGCATTTAATGGAGGCATGAACCCACTATCGAGCATAAATACTCCCTCTTGGAGTTAAGAGCAAAAACTTGGCCGAGCCTCTACTAATAACGGAGAGCATGCAAGATCATAAACAACACATAGGTAATAGATTGATAATCAACATAACATAGTATTCTCTATCCATCGGATCCCGACAAACACAACATATAGCATTACGGATAGATGATCTTGATCATGTTAGGCAGCTCACAAGATCCGACAATGAAGCACATAAGGAGAAGACGACCATCTAGCTACTGCTATGGACCCATAGTCCAGGGGTGAACTACTCACTCATCAATCCGGAGGCGACCATGACGGTGAAGAGTCCTCCGGGAGATGATTCCCCTCTCCGGCGGGGTGCCGGAGGCGATCTCCCGAATCCCCCGAGATGGGATTGGCGGCGGCGGCGTCTCCGGAAGGTTTTCCGTATCGTGGCTCTCGTGCATCGGGGGTTTCGCGACGAAGACTATATGTAGACGGAAGGGCAGCCTCGGAGGGGTCACGGGGGCCCCACACAGCAGGGCCGCGCGGGCCCTATGCTGGCCGCGCCGCCCTAGTGTGGCGGCGCCCCGTGGCCCCACTTCGTCTTCTCTTCGGTCTTCCGGAAGCTTCGTGGCAAAATAGGCCCTCGGGCATTGATTTCGTCCAATTCCGAGAATATTTCCTTACTAGGATTTACGAAACCAAAAACAGCAGAAAACAAGAATCGGCTCTTCGGCATCTCGTTAATAGGTTAGTGCCGGAAAATGCATAAATACGACATAAAGTATGCATAAAGCATGTAGATATCATCAATAATGTGGCATGGAACATAAGAAATTATCGATACGTCGGAGACGTATCAGCATCCCCAAGCTTAGTTCCTGCTCGTCTCGAGCAGGTAAACGATAACAAAGATAATTTCTGGAGTGACATGCCATCATAACCTTGATCATACTATTGTAAGCATATGTAATGAATGCATCGATCAAAACAATGTTAATGACATGAGTAAACAAATGAATCATAAAGCAAAGACTTTTCATGAATAGTACTTTCAAGACAAGCATCAATAAGTCTTGCATAAGAGTTAACTCATAAAGCAATAAATCAAAGTAAAGGTATTGAAGCAACACAAAGGAAGATTAAGTTTCAGTGGTTGCTTTCAACTTGTAACATGTATATCTCATGGATATTGCCAATATAAAGTAATATAACAAGTGCAATATGCAAGTATGTAGGAATCAATGCACAGTTCACACAAGTGTTTGCTTCTTGAGGTGGAGAGAGATAGGTGAACTGACTCAACATAAAAGTAAAAGAATGACCCTTCACAGAGGGAAGCATTGATTGCTATATTTGTGCTAGAGCTTTGGTTTTGAAAACAAGAAACAATTTTGTCAACGGTAGTAATAAAGCATATGTATCATGTAAATTATATCTTACAAGTTGCAAGCGTCATGCATAGTATACTAATAGTGCCCGCACCTTGTCCTAATTAGCTTGGATTACGGGATTATCATCGCAATACACATGTTTTAACCAAGTGTCACAAAGGGGTACCTCTATGCCGCCTGTACAAAGGTCTAAGGAGAAAGTTCGCATTGGATTTCTCGCTTTTGATTATTCTCAACTTAGACATCTATACCGGGACAACATAGACAACAGATAATGGACTCCTCTTTAATGCATAAGCATGTAGAAACAATTAATGTTCTCATATGAGATTGAGGATATATGTCCAAAACTGAAACTTCCACTATGATTCATGGCTTTAGTTAGCGGCCCAATGTTTTCTCTAACAATATGCATGCTCTAACCATTAAATGAGTGATAAATCTCCCTTACTTCAGACAAGACGGACATGCATAACAACTCACATAATATTCAACAAAGAGTAGTTGATGGCGTCCCCAGGAACATGGTTATCGCACAACAAGCAACTTAATAAGAGATAAAGTGCATAAGTACATATTCAATACCACAATAGTTTTTAAGCTATTTGTCCCATGAGCTATATATTGCAAAGGTAAAGAATGGAAATTTTAAAGGTAGCACTCAAGCAATTTACTTTGGAATGGCGGAGAAATACCATGTAGTAGGTAGGTATGGTGGACACAAATGGCATAGTGGTTGGCTCAAGGATTTTGGATGCATGAGAAGTATTCCCTCTCGATACAAGGTTTAGGCTAGCAAGGTTATTTGAAACAAACACAAGGATGAACCGGTGCAGCAAAACTCACATAAAAGACATATTGTAAACATTATAAGACTCTACACCTGTCTTCCTTGTTGTTCAAACTCAATACTAGAAATTATCTAGACTTTAGAGAGACCAAATATGCAAACCAAATTTTAGCAAGCTCTTTGTATTTCTTCATTAAAGGGTGCAAAGTATATGATGCAAGAGCTTAAACATGAGCACAACAATTGCCAAGTATCAAATTATTCAAGACATTTTAGAATTACTATATGTAGCATTTCCCAATTCCAACCATATAACAATTTAACGAAGAAGATTCAACCTTCGCCATGAATACTATGAGTAAAGCCTAAGGACATATTTGTCCATATGCAACAGCGGAGCGTGTCTCTCTCCCACACAATGAATGCTAGGATCCATTTTATTCAAACAAAAACAAAAACAAACCGACGCTCCAAGCAAAGCACATAAGATGTGATGGAATAAAAATATAGTTTCAAGGGAGGAACCTGATAATGTTGTCGATGAAGAAGGGGATGCCTTGGGCATCCCCAAGCTTAGACGCTTGAGTCTTCTTAAAATATGCAGGGGTGAACCACCGGGGCATCCCCAAGCTTAGAGCTTTCACTCTCCTTGATCATATCGTATCATCCTCCTCTCTTGATCCTTGAAAACTTCCTCCACACCAAACTCGAAACAACTCATTAGAGGGTTAGTGCATAATAAAAATTCACATGTTCAGAGGTGACATAATCATTCTTAACACTTCTGGACATTGCACAAAGCTACTGGACATTAATGGTACAAAGAAATTCATTCATCATAGCAAAAGAGGCGATGCGAAATAAAAGGCAGAATCTGTCAAAACAGAACAGTCCGTAAAGACGGATTTTATTGAGGCACCATACTTGCTCAAATGAAAATGCCCAAATTGATTGAAAGTTGCGTACATATCTGAGGATCACGCACGTAAATTGGAATATTTTTCTGAGCTACCTACAGAGAGGCAGGTCGAAATTCGTGACAACGAAAGAAATCAGTTTCGCGCCAGTAATCCAAATCTAGTATGAACCTTACTATCAAAGACTTTACTTGGCACAACAATGCACAAAACTAAGATAAGCAGAGGTTTCTACAGTACTAAAAAACTTCCAAGACTCAAATATAAAATAAAAGTACTGTAGTAAAAACATGGGTTGTCTCCCATAAGCGCTTTTCTTTAACGCCTTTCAGTTAGGCGCAGAAAGTGTGTATCAAGTATTATCAAGAGACGAAGTATCAACATCATAATTTGTTCTAATAATAGAATCAAAAGGTAACTTCATTCTCTTTCTAGGGAAGTGTTCCATACCTTTCTTGAGAGGAAATTGATATTTGATATTACCTTCCTTCATATCAATGATAGCACCAACAGTTCGAACAAAAGGTATTCCCAATATAATGGGACAAGATGCATTGCATTCAATATCCAAGACAACAAAATAAACGGGGGCAAGGTTATTGTTAACGGTAATGCGAACATTATCAATTCTCCCCAAAGGTTTCTTTATAGCATTATCAACAAGATTAACATCCAAATAACAATTTTTCAATGGTGGCAAGTCAAGCATATTATAAATTTTCTTAGGCATAACGGAAATACTTGCACCAAGATCACATAAAGCATTACAATCAAAGTCATTGACCTTCATCTTAATGATGGGCTCCCAACCATCTTCTAACTTTCTAGGAATAGAAGTTTCAAGTTTTAGTTTCTCTTCTCTAGCTTTTATGAGAGCATTTGTAATATGTTTTGTGAAAGCCAAGTTTATAGCACTAGCATTAGGACTCTTAGCAAGTTTTTGTAAGAACTTTATAACTTCAGAGATGTGGCAATCATCAAAATCCAAACCATTATAATCTAAAGCAATGTGATCATCATCCCCAATGTTGGAAATTTTTTTAGCAGTTTTATCACAGGCAGTTTCAGCAGTTTTAGCAGTTTCAGGCAATTTTGCACGCTTTGCACTAGGAGTGATAACATTGCCAACACCAATTATTTTACCATTATTAGTAGGAGGTGCAGCAACATGTGGAGCATTAGCATTGCTAGTGGTGGTAATAGTCCAAACTTTAGCTACATTATTCTCTTTAGCTAGTTTTTCATTTTCTTCTCTTTCCCACCTAGCATGCAATTCGGCCATCAATCTGATATTCTCATTAATTCTAACTTGGATGGAATTTGCTGTAGTAAATTTTTTATTTTCAATATTCTTATTAGGCATAACTTTCGATTTCAAAAGATCAACATCAAAGGCAAGACTATCACCCTTAGAAGCGAGAATATCAATTTTATTGAGCTTTTCCTCAATAGATTTGTTAAAAGCAGTTTGTGTACTAATAAATTCTTTAAGCATAGCTTCAAGTCCAGGGGGTGTATTCCTATTATTGTTGTAAGAATTCCCATAAGAATTACCATAACCATTACCATTATTGTAAGGATATGGCCTATAGTTATTACTAGAATTGTTCCGAGAAGCATTGTTGTTGAAATTATTATTTTTAATGAAGTTCACATCAACATGTTCTTCTTGGGCAACCAATGAAGCTAAAGGAACATTATTAGGATCAACATGTTGCGGTCAGAAACCCACCGGTGAGCAGCGACGGGCAACACAGTAGAGCCGGGAGGCTTCCAAGACTGCGGCTGGCCCTGGTCCCTCGAGCGACGGCCCGCAAAGACTCGGCACGCACGTCCGATGCTCGGTGCAAGGGCGTGCCACCGACCTATAGCCGATCGGGAAGGTGATGGATTTGCTTCGCTTAGTTTCCTGCATGGCATACACGTAAACATTAAATACGAGCCTCGATCGGCTCTCGAGTTGTCTCGTGAATCGGCTCAAGGAGCCGATCCACCCATGATTCGTACGAGGTGTACGATCACATGGTGGTCCTGCTTGATCGATATAAAGCTAAAACGACCTACTACGATTTAGGGTTTTCACCACATAATCGGAACATCCTACGTGTGATTGAGCCTGGCGGCCACGCACGGTGATAATAAACCGACCCTAGATGAGGCCTAAAAACCAACATGAAGTTGATCCCCGGAACATCTCATCTAGGGCTAGCAAACTACACCCTACGTGCCACTGGATCCTTCAACCCGTTTGCAAGGCCTAACTATGCAGATATTAAACTAATCCTTGAAGAACAAGGAGCAATCATAACGGATCGGATCTACTAAATAATGATCAAGCGGGGTGCCGCCCTTACACCTAAGATAGGCGTAAGGGCGGCTAGACGTCTAAGGGTTGCACGGACGAAAGCATATGATACGATGAAACAATGCTAACCCTAACACATCTATGATAACTACGTTGCTCGCCATCAACAAGGCTTCGGCACGAGCAACGCATGAACAACGAATAAACGTGCGCTGCCTAGATCGCAAGATGCGATCTAGGCAGCATGATGCTTACCCGGAAGAAACCCTCGAAACAAGGGGCTGGCGATGCGCCTAGATTGGTTTGTGATGAACGTGATTGTTGTTTATTTCATAAACCCTAGATACATATTTATAGTCCGTAGACTTTCTAACGTGGGAATAATCCCAACCGTGCACGAGCCAAACTCTATCTAACCGACACGTATCCTATTATATTTATAGATACACAGGTAAACTAGCCCAAACTTCGTATACAAGGCCGATTCATGTATTTCTTCCAGGTATATTCTTCAAGCCCATCTTAATCGTGGCCCACCTCTGATCCGGTCAAATTCAGGTGATAACACAACATTAGTCCTATCATTCACAAGCATAGACATAATAGCATCAATCTTATCACTCAAAGAAGAGGTTTCTTCGACAGAATTTACCTTCTTACCTTGTGGAGCTCTTTCCGTGTGCCATTTAGAGTAATTAATCATCATATTATCAAGAAACTTTGTTGCTTCACCAAGAGTGATGGACATAAAGGTACCTCCAGCAGCTGAATCCAATAGGTTCCGCGAAGAAAAGTTCGATCTGCATAAAAGGTTTGGATGATCATCCAAGTAGTCGATCCATGGGTTGGGCAATTTTTAACCAAGGATTTCATTCTTTCCCAAGCTTGTGCGACATGCTCATTATCCAATTGTTTAAAATTCATTATACTACTCCTCAAAGATATAATTTTAGCAGGGGGATAATATCTACCAATAAAAGCATCCTTGCATTTAGTCCATGAATCAATACTATTCTTAGGCAGAGATAGCAACCAATCTTTAGCTCTTCCACTTAATGAGAAAGGAAACAATTTTAATTTTATAATGTCACCATCTACATCTTTATACTTTTGCATTTCACACAATTCAACAAAATTATTGAGATGGGCAGCGAGCATCATCGGAACTAACACTAGAAAATTGCTCTCTCATAACAAGATTTAGTAAAGCGAGGTTTAATTTCAAAGAATTCTGCTTGTAGTAGCGAGTGGAGCAATAGGTGTGCATAAGAAATCATTATTATTTGTGGTTGTGAAGTCACACAACTTAGTATTTTCAGGAGTAGCCATTTTAGCAGTAGTAAATAAAGCAAACTAGATAAAGTAAATGCAAGTAACTAATTTTTTTGTGTTTTTGATATAGAGTGCAAGACAGTAGATAAAGTAAAGCTAGCAACTAATTTTTTTGTGTTTTGATATAATGCAGCAAACAAGGTAGTAAATAAATAAAGAAAGACAAAAACAAAGTAAAGAGATTGGATTGTAGAGACTCCCCTTGCAGCGTGTCTTTATCTCCCCGGCAATGGCGCCAGAAAAAGAGCTTGATTGCGCGTAATTAACACGTCCGTTGGGAACCCCAAGAGGAAGGTATGATGCGCACAGTAGCAAGTTTTCCCTCAGAAAGAAACCAAGGTTTATCGAACCAGGAGGAGCCAAGAAGCACGTTGAAGGTTGATGGCAGCGGGATGTAGTGTGGCGCAACACCAGGGATTCCGGCGCCAACGTGGAACCTGCACAACACAACCAAAGTACTTTGCCCCAACGAAACAGTGAGGTTGTCAATCTCACCGGCTTGCTGTAACAAAGGATTATATATATAGTGTGGATGATGATTGTTTGCAGAAAACAGTAGAACAAGTATTGCAGTAGATTGTATTCAATGTAAAAGAATGGATCGGGGTCCACAGTTCACTAGAGGTGTCTCTCCCATAAGATAAATAGCATGTTGGGTGAACAAATTACAGTCGGGCAATTGACAAATAGAGAGGGCATGACCATGCACATACATGATATGATAAGTATAGTGAGATTTAATTGGGCATTACGACAAAGTACATAGACCGCTATCCAGACATGTATCTATGCCTAAAAAGTCCACCTTCGAGGTTATCATCCGAACCCCTTCCGGTATTAAGTTGCAAACAACGGACAATTGCATTAAGTATGGTGTGTAATGTAATCAATAACTACATCCTCGGACATAGCATCAATGTTTTATCCCTAGTGGCAACAGCACATTCACAACCTTAGAACTTTCCGTCACTCGTCCCGCATTTAATGGAGGCATGAACCCACTATCGAGCATAAATACTCCCTCTTGGAGTTAAGAGCAAAAACTTGGCCGAGCCTCTACTAATAACGAAGAGCATGCAAGATCATAAACAACACATAGGTAATAGACTGATAATCAACATAACATAGTATTCTCTATCCATCGGATCCCGACAAACACAACATATAGCATTACAGATAGATGATCTTGATCATGTTAGGCAGCTCACAAGATCCGACAATGAAGCACATGAGGAGAAGACGACCATCTAGCTACTGCTATGGACCCATAGTCCAGGGGTGAACTACTCACTCATCACTCCGGAGGCGACCATGGCGGTGAAGAGTCCTCCAGGAGATGATTCCCCTCTCCGGCAGGGTGCCGGAGGCGATCTCCAGAATCCCCCGAGATGGGATTGGCGGCGGCGGCGTCTCTGGAAGGTTTTTCGCATCGTGGCTCTCGGTACTGGGGGTTTCGCGACGAAGACTATATGTAGGCGGAAGGGCAGCCTCGGAGGGGTCACGGGGGCCCCACACAGCAGGGCCGCGCGGGCCCTATGCTGGCCGCACTGCCCTAGTGTGGTGGCGCCCCGTGGCCCCACTTCGTCTTCTCTTCGGTCTTCTGGAAGCTTCGTGGCAAAATAGGCCCCTGGGCGTTGATTTCGTCCAATTCCGAGAATATTTCCTTACTAGGATTTCTGAAACCAAAAACAGCCGAAAACAGCAACTGGCTCTTCGGCATCTCGTTAATAGGTTAGTGCCGAAAAATGCATAAATACGACATAAAGTATGCATAAAACATGTAGATATCATCAATAATGTGGCATGGAACATAAGAAATTATCGATACGTCGGAGACGTATCACGGAGATAGTGGGTCGCCTTGTCTCAAGCCCCGTCCGTGCCGGATAGGGAGCCCGGCAACCCCATTAAGGAGGACCCTCGAAGAGGAGGTGGTGAGGAGAGCCACGATCCAATTACGGAACCTACTCGGAAAGCCCCTCTTTTGAAGGAGGTCCACAATGTAAGCCCACCGCACGTTTTCAAAGGCTTTGCGAATGTCGAGTTTAAAAAGAAATGCCGAAGTCTTGCTCTTGTGTAGTCTAGTAGCAAGATTCTTGACATAGAGGAAGTTTTCATGAATACTCCTCTTCTTAATGAAAGCGCTTTGAGCATTAGAGACAAGGCTATCCATGTATGGCCCAAGTCTAATGGAAAGCATCTTGGCAATGATCTTCGCAATGGCATGAATCAAGCTAATAGGCCGGTAGTCAACAATCTCCTCGGCGCCCTCCATCTTAGGTAACAACACAATGTTGGCGGAGTTGAGCCAATGGAAGTTTTCCGCATGAAGGTCCCCAAAAAGGTGCACCACCTCCATGACGTCAACCTTGATAATATCCCAACATTTCTTGAAGAAGTGTTGATTTCCGTATGTTCGCTGCCAAGAAAGAACATTCGAGGGCACACCCAGTCACCCAAACTGGAAAATCCAGCTGGTAACGGTAGCCCTGTTGGTTCTTTCAAGGAAGAACATCCCGAAACCTTGACTACTGGCTTCGTCTGGCCCGTAGCCATATTCGCTGCAAAGAAAAGAACACTCTAAGATCTAACTATCGGTGTCCGAGCTGGATTCGCCGGTGTGGTAGTGCCTGCGGCACGCTGTGTCATCGAACACCTTGACGATCATCTCGCCATCACCCTGATGGCGTGTATTTCACACGTTCGTTGGGCAACCCCAAGAGGAAGGTATGATGCGCACAGCAGCAAGTTTTCCCTCAGAAAGAAACCAAGGTTTATCGAACCAGGAGGAGCCAAGAAGCACGTTGAAGGTTGATGGCGGCGGGATGTAGTGCGGCGCAACACCGGAGATTCCGGCGCCAACGTGGAACCTGCACAACACAACCAAAGTACTTTGCCCCAACGAAACAGTGAGGTTGTCAATCTCACCGGCTTGCTGTAACAAAGGATTAACCGTATTGTGTGGAAGATGATTGTTTGCAGAGAAAACAATAAAACAAGTATTGCAGTAGATTGTATTTCAGTAAAGAGAATTGGACCGGGGTCCACAGTTCACTAGAGGTGTCTCTCCCATAAGACGAACAGCATGTTGGGTGAACAAATTACGGTTGGGCAATTGACAAATAAAGAGAGCATGACAATGCACATACATATCATGATGAGTATAGTGAGATTTAATTGGGCATTACGACAAAGTACATAGACCGCCATCCAATCGCATCTATGCCTAAAAAGTCCACCTTCGAGGTTATCATCCGAACCCCCTCCAGTATTAAGTTGCAAAGCAACAGACAATTGCATTAAGTATGGTGCGTAATGTAACTAGTGACTACATCCTTGAACATAGCACTAATGTTTTATCCCTAGTGGAAACAGCACAACACAACCTTAGAACTTTCTGTCACTGTCCCAGGTGTCAATGCAGGCATGAACCCACTATCGAGCATAAGTACTCCCTCTTGGAGTTACAAGCATCTACTTGGCCAGAGCATCTACTAGTAACGGAGAGCATGCAAGATCATAAACAACACATAAGCATAACTTTGATAATCAACATAACAAGTATTCTCTATTCATCGGATCCCAACAAACGCAACATATAGAATTACATATAGATGATCTTGATCATGATAGGCAGCTCACAAGATCCGACAATGATAGCACAATGGGGAGAAGACAACCATCTAGCTACTGCTATGGACCCATAGTCCAGGGGTAGACTACTCACTCATCACTCCGGAGGCGACCATGGCGGTGTAGAGTCCTCCGGGAGATAATTCCCCTCTCCGGCAGGGTGCCGGAGGCGATCTCCCTGGATCCCCCGAGATGGGATCGGCGGCGGCGGCGTCTCGCAAGGTTTTCCGTATCGTGGCTCTCGGTATCGGGGGTTTCGTCACGGAGGCTTTAAGTAGGCGGAAGGGCAAGTCAAGAGGCGGCACGGGGGCCCACACCATAGGCCGGCGCGGCCGGGGTGGGGCCGCGCCGCCCTAGGGTTTGGCCACCCCGTGGCCCCTCTTCGTCTCGTCTTCGGTCTTCTGGAAGCTTCGTGAGAAAATAGGCCGCCGGGCTTTTATTTCATCCAATTCCGAGAATATTTCTTTACTAGGATTTCGAAACCAAAAACAGCGAGAAAACAACGAATCGGCACTTCGGCATCTTGTTAATAGGTTAGTTCCGTGAAAATGCACGAATATGACATAAAGTGTGCATAAAACATGTAGATAACATCAATAATGTGGCATGGAACACAAGAAATTATCGATACGTCGGAGACGTATCAGCATCCCCAAGCTTAGTTCCGCTCGTCCCGAGCAGGTAAAACGATAACACGGATAATTTCTGGAGTGACATGCCATCATAATCTTGATCATACTATTTGTAAAGCATATGTAGTGAATGCAGCGATCAAAACAATGTGTATGACATGAGTAAACAAGTGAATCATAAAGCAAAGACTTTTCATGAATAGCACTTCAAGACAAGCATCAATAAGTCTTGCATAAGAGTTAACTCATAAAGCAATAATTCAAAGTAAAGGTATTGAAGCAACACAAAAGAAGATTAAGTTTCAGCGGTTCCTTTCAACTTGTAACATGTATATCTCATGGATATTGTCAACATAGAGTAATATAATAAGTGCAATAAGCAAGTATGTAGGAATCAATGCACAGTTCACACAAGTGTTTGCTTCTTGAGGTGGAGAGAAATAGGTGAACTGACTCAACATTGAAAGTAAAAGAATGGTCCTCATAGAGGAAAAGCATCGATTGCTATATTTGTGCTAGAGCTTTGATTTTGAAAACATGAAACAATTTTGTCAACGGTAGTAATAAAGCATATGCATCATGTAAATTATATCTTATAAGTTGCAAGCCTCATGCATAGTGTACCAATAGTGCCCGCACCTTGTCCTAATTAGCTTGGACTACCTGGATTATCACCGCAATACATATGCTTTAACCAAGTTTCACAAAGGGGTACCTCTATGCCGCCTCGTACAAAGGTCTAAGGAGAAAGCTCGCATTTGGATTTCTCGCTTTTGATTATTCTCAACTTAGACATCCATACCGGGACAACATAGACAACAGATAATGGACTCCTCTTTTAATGCTTTAAGCATTTGACAACAATTAATTCTTTTCTCATTAGAGATTTGAGGATATTTGTCCAAAACTGAAACTTCCACCATGAATCATGGCTTTAGTTAGCGGCCCAATGTTCTTCTCTCACAATATGCATGCTCAAACCATTCAACTCGGTGTAGATCGCCCTTACTTCGGACAAGACGAACATGCATAGCAACTCACATGAAATTCAACAATGAGTTGATGGCGTTCCCCGAGTAAACATGGTTATCGCACAACAAGCAACTTAATAAGAGATAAAGTGCATAATTACATATTCAATACCACAATAGTTTTTTAAGCTATTTGTCCCATGAGCTATATATTGCAAAGGTGAATGATGGAATTTTAAAGGTAGCACTCAAGCAATTTACTTTGGAATGGCGGGAAAATACCATGTAGTATAGGTAGGTATGGTGGACACAAATGGCATAGTGGTTGGCTCAAGTATTTTGGATGCATGAGAAGTATTCCCTCTCGATACAAGGTTTAGGCTAGCAAGGCTTATTTGAAACAAACACAAGGATGAACCGGTGCAGCAAAACTCACATAAAAGACATATTGAAAACATTATAAGACTCTACACCGTCTTCCTTGTTGTTCAAACTCAATACTAGAAATTATCTAGACCTTAGAGAAACCAAATATGCAAACCAAATTTTAGCATGCTCTATGTATTTCTTCATTAATGGGTGCAAAGCATATGATGCAAGAGCTTAAACATGAGCACAAAAATTTCCAAGTATCACATTACCCAAGACATTTATAGCAATTACTACATGTATCATTTTCCAATTCCAACCATATAACAATTTAACGAAGGAGAAACTTCGCCATGAATACTATGAGTAGAAACCAAGGACATACTTGTCCATATGCTACAGCGGAGCGTGTATCTTTGCCATAAAGTGAATGCTAGGATCCATTTTATTCAAACAAAACAAAAACAAAAACAAACCGACGCTCCAAGAAAAAGCACATAAGATGTGATGGAATAAAAATATAGTTTCAGGGGAGGAACCTGATAATGTTGTCGATGAAGAAGGGGATGCCTTGGGCATCCCCAAGCTTAGACGCTTGAGTCTTCTTGATATATGCAGGGGTGAACCACCGGGTGCATCCCCAAGCTTAGAGCTTTCACTCTCCTTGATCATGTTGCATCATACTCCTCTCTTGATCCTTGAAAACTTCCTCCACACCAAACTCGAAACAACTCATTAGAGGGTTAGTGCACAATATAAATTGACATATTCAGAGGTGACACAATCATTCTTAACACTTCTGGACATTGCATAATGCTACTGGACATTAGTGGATCAAAGAAATTCATCCAACATAGCGAAAGAGGCAATGCGAAATAAAAGGCAGAATCTGTCAAAACAGAACAGTTCGTATTGACGAATTTTAAAATAGCACCAGACTTGCTCAAACGAAAATGCTCAAATTGAATGAAACTTGCGTACATATCTGAGGATCATGCTCGTAAATTGGCGTAATTTTCTGAGCTACATACAGGGAGGTGGACCCCGATTCGTGACAGCAAAGAAATCTGGAACTGCGCAGTAATCCAAATCTAGTACTTACTTTTCTATCAACGGCTTAACTTGGCACAACAAAACTCAAAACTAAGATAAGGAGAGGTTGCTACAGTAGTAAACAACTTCCAAGACACAAAATAAAAACAAAGTACTGTAGGTAAAAACATGGGTTGTCTCCCATAAGCGCTTTCTTTAACGCCTTTCAGCTAGGCGCAGAAAGTGTGTATCAAGTAACATCGAGAGATGAAGCATCAACATCATAATTTGTTCTAATAATAGAATCATAAGGTACCTTTATTGTCTTTCTAGGGAAGTGTTCCATACCTTTCTTGAGAGGAAATTGATATTTTATATTACCTTCCCTCATATCAATAATAGCACCAACAGTTCGAAGAAAAGGTCTTCCCAATATAATGGGACAAGATGCATTGCATTCAATATCCAAGACAACAAAATCAACGGGGACAAGGTTATTGTTAACCATAATATGAACATTATCAACTTTCCCCAAAGGTTTCTTTGTAGAATGATCAGCAAGATTAACATCCAAATAACAATTTTTCAGCGGTGGCAAGTCAAGCATATTATAAATTTTCTTAGGCATAACAGAAATACTTGCACCAAGATCACATAAAGCATTACAATCAAAATCTTTAACCTTCATCTTAATGATGGGCTCCCAACCATCCTCTAGCTTTTTAGGAATAGAGGCTTCGCGCTCTAGTTTCTCTTCTCTAGCTTTTATGAGAGCATTTGTAATATGATGCGTGAAAGCCAAATTTATAGCACTAGCATTAGGACTTTTAGCGAGTTTTTGCAAGAACTTTATAACTTCAGAGATGTGGCAATCATCAAAATTCAAACCATTATAATCTAAAGCAATGGGATCATCATCCCCAATGTTGGAAAAAATTTCAGCAGCTTTATCACAGTGCAGTTTCAGCAGCTTTAGCAGCTTCGAGCAGTTTTTCGCGCTTTGCATTAGAAGTGGAAACATTGCTAACACCAATTCTTTTATTATTATGAGTAGGAGGTGCAGCAACATGTGTAGCATTAGCATTACTAGTGGTGGTAATATTCCAAACTTTAGCTATATTCTTCTCTTTAGCTAGTTTTTCATTTTCTTCTCTATCCCACCTAGCACGCAGCTCAGCCATTAATCTTATATTCTCATTAATTCTAACTTGAATGGCATTTGCTGTAGTAACAATTTTATTTTCAATATCCCTATTAGGCATAACTTTTGATTTCAAAAGATCAACATCAGAGGCAAGACTATCAACTCTAGAAACAAGAATATCAATTTTATTGAGTTTTTCCTCAACAGATTTGTTAAAGGCAGTTTGTGTACTAATAAATTCTTTAAGCATGGCTTCAAGTCCAGGGGGTGTATTCCTATTATTTTTGTAAGAATTCCCATAAGAATTAGCATAACTGTTACCATTATTATAAGGATATGGCCTATAGTTATTACTAGAATTGTTCCGATAAGCATTGTTGTTGAAATTATTATTTTTAATGAAGTTTACATCAACATGTTCTTCTTGGGCAACCAATGAAGCTAATGGAACATTATTAGGATCAACATTAGTCCTATCATTCGCAAGCATAGACATAATAGTATCAACCTTATCATTCAAGGAAGAGGATTCCTCAACAGAATTTACCTTCTTACCTTGTGGAGCTCTTTCCGTGTGCCATTCGAGTAGTTGATCATCATATTATCAAGAAGCCTTGTTGCTTCACCAAGAGTGATGGACATAAAGGTACCTCCAAGCAGCTGAATCCAATAAATTCCGTGAAGAAAAATTTAGTCCCGCACTGTAAGGTTTGGATGATCATCCAAGTAGTCGATCCATGGGTTGGGCAATTTTTAACCGTGAGATTTCATTCTTTCCCAAGCTTGAGCAACATGTTCAGTATCTAATTGTTTGAAATTCATTATGCTACTCCTCAAAGATATAATTTTAGCAGGGGGATAATATCTACCAATAAAAGCATCCTTGCATTTAGTCCATGAATCAATACTATTCTTAGGCAGAGATAGCAACCAATCTTTAGCTCTTCCTCTTAATGAGAAAGGGAACAATTTTAGTTTAATAATATCACCATCTACATCTTTATATTTTTGCATTTCACATAGTTCAACAAAATTATTAAGATGGGCAGCAGCATCATCGAACTAATTCCGTAAAATTGATCTTTCATAACAAGATTCAAGTAAAGCAGGTTTAATTTCAAAGAATTCTGCTGTAGTAGCAAGGTGCAGCAATATGTGTGCATAAGAAATCATTATTATTTGTGGTTGTGAAGTCACACAACTTAGTATTTTCAGCGTTGGCCATTTTAGCAATAGTAAATAAAGCAAACTAGATAAAGTAAATGCAAGTAAACTAATTTTTTTGTGTTTTCAATATAGCAAACAAGATAGCAAATAAAGTAAAACTAGCAACTAATTTTTTTGTATTTTGATTTAGTGCAGCAAACAAAGTAGTAAATAAAACTAAGCAAGACAAAAACAAAGTAAAGAGATTGAGAAGTGGAGACTCCCCTTGCAGCGTGTCTTGATCTCCCCGCAACGGCGCCGTAGAAAAGAGCTTGATGGCGTGTATTTCACACGTTCGTTGGGCAACCCCAAGAGGAAGGTATGATGCGCACAGCAGCAAGTTTTCCCTCGAGAAAGAAACCAAGGTTTATCGAACCAGGAGGAGCCAAGAAGCACGTTGAAGGTTGATGGCGGCGGGATGTAGTGCGGCGCAACACCGAGATTCCGGCGCCAACGTGGAACCTGCACAACACAACCAAAGTACTTTGCCCCAACGAAACAGATGAGGTTGTCAATCTCACCGGCTTGCTGTAACAAAGGATTAACCGTATTGTGTGGAAGATGATTGTTTGCAGAGAAAACAATAGAAACAAGTATTGCAGTAGATTGTATTTCAGTAAAGAGAATTGGACCGGGGTCCACAGTTCACTAGAGGTGTCTCTCCCATAAGACGAACAGCATGTTGGGTGAACAAATTACAGTTGGGCAATTGACAAATAAAGAGAGCATGACAATGCACATACATATCATGATGAGTATAGTGAGATTTAATTGGGCATTACGACAAAGTACATAGACCGCCATCCAACTGCATCTATGCCTAAAAAGTCCACCTTCGAAGTTATCATCCGAACCCCTCCAGTATTAAGTTGCAAAGCAACATGCACAATTGCATTAAGTATGGTGCGTAATGTAACTAGTGACTACATCCTTGAACATAGCACTAATGTTTTATCCCTAGTGGAAACAACGACAACACAACCTTAGAACTTTCTCATCATCGTCCTGGTGTCAATGCAGGCATGAACCCACTATCGAGCATAAGTACTCCCTCTTGGAGTTACAAGCATCTACTTGGCCAGAGCATCTACTAGTAACGGAGAGCATGCAAGATCATAAACAACACATAAGCATAACTTTGATAATCAACATAACAAGTATTCTCTATTCATCGGATCCCAACAAACGCAACATATAGAATTACATATAGATGATCTTGATCATGATAGGCAGCTCACAAGATCCGACAATGATAGCACAATGGGGAGAAAACAACCATCTAGCTACTGCTATGGACCCATAGTCCAGGGGTAGACTACTCACTCATCACTCCGGAGGCGACCATGGCGGTGTAGAGTCCTCCGGGAGATAATTCCCCTCTCCGGCAGGGTGCCGGAGGCGATCTCCCGGATCCCCCGAGATGGGATCGGCGGCGGCGGCGTCTCGCAAGGTTTTCCATATCGTGGCTCTCGCATGCGGGGGTTTCGTCACGGAGGCTTTAAGTAGGCGGAAGGGCAAGTCAAGAGGCGGCACGGGGGCCCACACCATAGGCCAGCGCGGCCAGGGGTGGGGCCGCGCCGCCCTAGGGTTTGGCCACCCCGTGGCCCCTCTTCGTCTCGTCTTCGGTCTTCTGGAAGCTTCGTGAGAAAATAGGCCCCTGGGCTTTTATTTCGTCCAATTCCGAGAATATTTCTTTACTAGGATTTCTGAAACCAAAAACAGCAGAAAACAAGAACTGGCACTTCGGCATCTTGTTAATAGGTTAGTTCCAGAAAATGCACGAATAAGACATAAAGTGTGCATAAAACATGTAGATAACATCAATAATGTGGCATGGAACACAAGAAATTATCGATACGTCGGAGACGTATCACACCCTCGTAGAGAAGGTGAGCTGGCAGCCGGGCTCGAGCTCAAGGTCGCGGGCGAACTTGTCCCACACTCCCACCCCGTGTGTAGGTACATCTTGCCCTGCCCGTCGAACAAGACCTCCACATTCCACCAGCAGAAGTTGCAGCTGGCCTCCCATAGGTGCAACTGCGCCGGCTCGATGCCATCGACGAACTCGGCGAACTTGTCCGGGAGCCGCTTGATGCCGAGTGGATCGTCGTCGATGCGGAGGAGGAACTCGAAGCAGCGGTCCTCCTGCGAAGACGAGGATGGCGCAGGCGACGGCGACCATGGTGTCGTAGCTACTCCACCACGACGGCCCCTGCCTCGGCCACGGCCCCGGGGCGCCCAGGGTCGTGGCCTCGACCGCCTCGCTGGCCACTAGGACCCGACATGGACTTCCTCGCGGGCCTGGCTGCATCGCAGAAAGGGCTAGGCGACACTACGACGGAGCTTGTGGCAGCTAGGGTTTGCTTGGAGGAGTGGATGAGGAAGAAGAAGGTGCGTCCTCTTTATATAGGCCAGAGGCAGGAGACGGCCGCGGGACGCGGGTCGCCATTAACTTCGTTGGCGGAGGTGGGCGGCGGCCGCTCGGCAGCCGAGGCATCGCCATTAACGTGGCGCAGACTGCCCAAGCGACACAGCGGCGCCAGTCGCTGGCGCGCCTGAGAAGACGCATCTTCGCAGGGTCGCTGCCAGGCGGGCCCGACGAAACGTCCGCTAGACGTGAGCGGACACTTTCGGCGTCCGCGCAGCGTCCGCAGAGACGCATCCGAGGCGCATATTTGGGTCAGGTTTGCATCGCCGCGGACGGCCCGGTCACTTTGCGTCGCCCCGCTGGAGGAGGGCCCAGACGCATTTTCGGTCACGGTGGACGAAAACGGTCGCTCAGCGTCCGTTTGCGTCGCGCCGCTGGAGATGCCCCGAGCTCCTTGCTTCCTCCCAGTCCCAGCCAAGCCACACCTACGCATGAAGGCATCTCCAACAGGGCGACGCAAACGGATGCTGAGCGACCGTTTGCGTCCGTCTGGTACCACCTCCAACGGGGCGAAGCATAGTGACCGGGCCATTCGCGGCGACGCAAACCTGGCCCAAATGTGCATCTCGGATGCGTCGCAGTGGACGCTGGGCGGACACACAAAGTGTCCGCTGGCGTCTGGCAGATGTTTCGTCGGGCCCGCTTGGCAGTGACCCGACCTCGATGCGTCTTCTCAGCGGCGCCAGTACTAGCGCCGAGGCGTCACTTCCGCAGTCTGCGGCCGCGTAATGGCGATGCCTTGCGTGGCGCGCAACCGTCACCTACCTCTGCGCATGAAATAATGGTGATGCCACGCGTGCCGCGGCCGTCGTTGCCTCCGACCTATATAAACATGGGCGCGCGCATCTCATCTCCTTCCCACACTAAACCCTAGCCGCCGCACAACCTCCACCGTAGCGCTGCTGCCGCTCAACCTCCACCTTTGCCACCATGAGCAGCGCTGGCCGCGGCCAGGCTGCCGCGCCTCCACCTCCACCTCCCCTGGCCTCAAGCTCCGACGAGGAGTTCGACGATGACGACATCACCGATGACCTCCTCAACCCCATCAGGGACACCAAGGCCCTGGCTGAAGCGGAGAACGAAGCAGAGGAGGAGAGGGCGGCCCACGTGGCGTTCGACGCCGAGCTGGAACGCCGTAGGGTGGCGGCCGCCGCAGCCGCAGAGGACGACGACTCCGACATCTCATGGTGTTCCGATGACCCTGATGCGCCTACCTCGGAGGAGAAGGCGGCGGAGCAGAGGGCATTAGTCGACTCCTTCGAGACGCCCAAGGATGACGCCGCGAACGCGAGGCTGCAGCAGTTCTTGCTAGAGGACGCGGTGGCGCACCTAGCCCTAGCGGCCGCACGGCAGGCGGCGGAGAAGCAGACGGGGGAGGGACGCAACGACGGGGCCAGGCCGTCGGGCAGCAAATAGTCTAGGTTTCTACAACTACTTTGTATAGTTTCTATGTAGTATTTTCTATGCTTTTTAAATATGTTGCAAATCTTAAAATGCGTCACCCTGCTGGGAGCACACCTAGAAGCAAACGGACGTGCAGACAAAATATATCCGCGTGACAACGCAAATGGACGCTCGCGATCATTTTTGAGCGTCCGAAATGCATCGCCTTGTTGAAGATGCCCTAATCTCTAGGCAGCGTGCCAAGGCGTTCAGCAAGCCGTCGGCACGCTGTGCGCTCTCCATCCCTCAAAGGCTCAAACCCCGTCCCCCGTGCCCAAAGACCTTTGGGGCGCCGAAAAAATAAACACACCTAGCCCTGTGTTCTAAAGTTTTTATTTATTTCGATGATCCTGTACAACGCTCCTAGATCATCCTCAGTCCACAGTCCACACGGCTGCCTGCGGGAGTGGCTGGCCAGCCGTGTCATTGACACAACGGTCAGTCCATATGCCACAGTTCTCATTCTCCTGTCTAGTATTTCATTTCTCCCGCCTATCGCTACACTTTCCCACCTAAACCTCGCCGCTGCTGTCACACATTTGCTCCAAGCAGCCATGGCGCCAAAAGCACCCAAATTGTCATGGAAGACGAAGGCGGCTGCTCCGAAGGGTGCGGTAGTGCCTTTTAGCAAGTCGCAGAAGGTGCCGACAGCAAAGTTAAAGACAGCGCCTGTTCGAGACGGCAACATGGATAGGTCGGCGCATGAAGGCCGACATCAGGAAGATGGTGGCCATCAATGTGGTAAATGCCGCCTTGTTGGATTCGAGCGTCATCGCCCCCACCGTAACACCAAGGGAGCGGTAGATGCGTGCCGGGTAGCGCCTCACCATCCTCGCCGGCCTTCTTCAATGAAGGCACCACTATGACGTTGTTGTCAAGGTTCTCGCTATAGTACCACCGACATTGATACAACCCCGATGCCATGTTTTCCCCAGGGTACGATGAGCGGCGGCAACACGTCTCAGCCGTCGACCCCAACCTTGTCTACACATGCTCATTGTCTCTATTGCTTTGACGGCGTCCGCTCAAGTTCAAAACCGGTGCCATCGCCAACCCGTTCGACAATGGCGCTGACATTCCATTTGGCTGCATCATCCGACAACAAGAAGGCCAAGAGCACCGCGACTGGAGCGGCTTATCCGACAGGGTGCAAGTGTCAATCAACAATTGTCTCCCCTATGTCTCGGCAAACTTTCTCATTCAGGGAGAAAAGAGTGATGAGAGGTGGAATGCCTTGTTGTTGAAGCAGGAAGAGAAGACCGTGATCGAGAAGACGAGAGGGAGTCACCATTAAGAAAAAGGAGGACTTCATGATCATCGCCACCAACACTTCGAGAATGGGTGGCGAGGTGAAGGAGGCGCACATGTTCTTCCGCAACATGATCTTGCAAGAAATTGTTGTTCGAAGGGAGGCAGTGGTGGCGGCATTAGCTATAGTAGCATCGGTGAAGGCATCGGCGAGAGTGCTCAGAATAGCGTCGGCGAAAATATTTGGGACGGCATTGGCATCGACCAGCAATAATAACTTCGGCGCCGGGCGGGCAGGCCTACGCCGTGGTTTTGGACAAGGCCGAGCCGCCATCGACATTGGAAACCAACCCATTCTTCTAGGTTTATCTATACCTCAGTTTTGTAATATTCTAGCCGGTATACGCAACAATATTTGGTGCGAACTTTGAACTATAGCTTTTGAACATGACGATCCTATTTTAATTTAAATTCTGTTGCAGATAAAAAGTTTGAGGCGCTTTTGGGGGACTGGGAACGAATGCCCCCCAAACGTGGCACCATGAGGTGGCATCCCCGAACCGATCAATAGATTGTTTTTATTAGACGTTGTTTGAGGGACATGATTGGAGGTGATCTTATCCTTGCTGTAAATTCCAAGAAGGTTGCCAGCATGACTTAATTAGTGTGTTTACTGTTACCAAGCTAATAGCACTATAAAATCCACTCAAACAAAAACACGTGTTCCTCACACATGCCCTGTCTCCTAAATTGATCAAGTCTAGCATCAGGAACGGGTAGTAATGTGAATCTATGATGTATCAAAGGCAAACAATATTGAATCTGAGTAAATCATCTCATCAGATAAGAAACCACCATCAACAATACATAGAAAAGGATAGGTCCTTGCTAACGTTGAAAAACAATTTAAGCTTACACGAGGATGACCCACACAATTTATTTGTTTTCAAAGTCTCTAGTCTTTGCAAAGACCTTACGGAGGAAGAGAGTATCGGTTTGATGGATCATACGGATCTAGATAATTACATTACAACAAAAAGGCGTGGGTGAAAAAAAGTTTCAGTAGAGAAGTTAAAGGTTAGACGTAGTGAAAAAGTCAGAAAGAATCAGAACAAGTAAGCTTTTTAAATGAACGCTCTAATTTGGAATATTGAAGGTTTCAAAGATAAAGCAAAACATCTTTTTATTCAAGAGTTTATTAGGGAGGCTAAGTTGGATATTGTGGCTTTAGTTGAAACGGGTCGTTCTAAGTTCTCTGAGCCTTTCCTTAGGAACCTTGCGGCTGATCGTGCTTTTGCATGGTTCTGTTTACCTCCTCATGGGAGGTCGGGTGGCATTTTAATAGGTGTTAATACAGATTCTCTCAAGTTAAAAAACTTTGACTCGGGAAATTTTTGTACTAAATTCCAAATTCCATTTGAGATCAAAGGATGGTTTTGAATAGAATTTTGTCATTGTTTATGGTGCAGCACAAGAGGCAAATAAGCAACTTTTTTTTGGCTGAGCTTGTCTGAATTTGTGAAAAATAGTACTCTCCCTATGTTGGTAGGGGGTGACTTTAACATCATTCGGGGACCGCATGAGGAAAATAATGACAATTATAATGCACACTAGCCTTTTTTAACGCTATAATTGAGAGTCTGAATCTAAGATAAATAGTTCTCTCGGGTAGAAAATTTACATGGGCTAGTCATCGTGATAATCCTACTTTCGAAAAATTATATTGGGTGCTCGCAAGTGTTGATTGGGATCATAAATTCCCGTTGGTAACAGTTGGGGCGCTCTCACTGATGGGATCTGACCATACACCATTGATAATTAACTCAGGTGAACAAGCTCACCTTGGTATAATCACTTAATTTCTTTTGAGTTGTCCTAGCTGCGTGAGGATGGCTTTGCGGAGATGATAGGGAGAGAATGGAATTTGGTTGTTAAAGGTAGCAACCCAATTGAAGTTTGGAAAAATAAAATAAGACATTTAAGATGCTTCCTCAAAGGCTGGATGCGTAATAGAAGTGGTAGGTATAAAAAAGAAAATGAAAGGCTGTTATCGATCATTGATGAGTTAGATATCAAGGCTGAAACATCACCTCTTAATACTTCCGAGAGCAGAAGGTTGCAAGACGCAAATGAAAAACATATTGAAATTAAGACCGGAAGAAGATCCAAATGGACACAAAGAGCAAATGTTAAACATGTGAAAGAAGGTGGTAATAATACGAAATATTTCCATCTTGTCGCAAACGGAAAACATAGAAAAAATAAAATTTTCTAGTTGGAGCAAGGTGAAGGGACAATAGTTGGTGATGAAAATCTGAAAGTCTTTATTTCGGAGTATTACAAGAAGTTATTCGGGGGCCTCGGGGCGCCGGTCCAGAATATTTTCTCGCTGAATCATGATACACATTCCGATATCCCTCAAGTGTCTAGGGAGGAGAATGTCATGCTCACAGCAAACTTCACAGAGGAGGAGGTTTTGAGGCAATATCACAGATGGAACACAATAAAGCACCGGAACCCACACGGTTCCCAGCTGAACTTTATAAAAACTTTTAGGATACTATTAAGGGTGGTCTTATGGCTATGTTTGTACAGTTGCAACAAGGTGTTTTGCCACTATACAAACTAAACTTTGGAGTGATTACTATGTTACCAAAAAAAGGAAGACGCGGTGCAGATTCAACAATATAGACCCATATGTTTACTCAACATGAGTTTCAATTTTTTTTACAAAAGTGGGAAATCGAGTGACTGAGATAGCTCATAATGTTATTAGGCCTTTTCAAATGGCATTCATGACTGGCCGACACATTCAAGAGGGTGTGGTGGTCTTGCACGAGACGATCCATGAGCTTCATCGAAAGAAAATGGATGGGGTTTTGTTTAAAGTAGATTTTGAAAAGGCATACAAAAAAGTTAAGTGGTATTTTCTTCAACAAACTTTGCGAATGAAAGGTTTCGACCAAAAGTGGTGTGACCTGATTTCATACTTTGTGGAGGGTGGGTCTGTAGGTGTTAATGTTAATGACAACATTGACCACTACTTTCAGACTAAGAAGGGTCTCCGCCAGAGATCCCCTCTTTTCCCACTTCCTTTTAATATTATTGTGGACATGCTTTCTATCCTAATTGCACGGGCTAAAGAGGACGGCCTTCAGAAGGCAGTGAACATGAAGCTGATCCTTTGTATCTTTGAACAATTGTCTGGGCTAAAGATAATTTTCCACAAAAGTGAGATATTTTATTTTGGAAATGCAAAACTTTTGGTTGAGCAATATAAAAATATTTTTGGGTGTGAGGCCAGTGCCCTACCCTTTAAATATTTTGGAAATACAAATTCATCATAGGAGGTTACTAAACAAAGAGTGGAACCTTTCTGAAAAGAAACTTGGTTGCTGGCAAGGCAAACTTCTCTCATACAAAGATAGGTTGATCCTTATAAATTCAGTTTGACAAGTCTTCCTTTGTTCATGTTATCCTTCCTAGAGATACCTAAAGGGTATTAAAAAGTTGGATTTCTATCGGTCTCGTTTCTTTTGACAAAGCGACCAAAATAAGCAAAAATACCGTTTATCCCAGTGGAATATTATTTGTCGACCCAAGGATCAAGGAGGGCTGGGTATTGAGGTACTTGCCATAAAAACATATATTTATTAAGAAAATGGCTTTTTAAGATACTTAATGAAGAAGGCATATGGCAAGAGCTATAGCGCAACAAGTACTTTCATAATAAGAAAATATCACAAGTGGTGGTGAAGCCCTCCGATTATCCTTTTTGGAAGGGCCTTATGCGAGTCAAAAAATGAGTTTTTCCATAGAGCCTCTTTTGTTGTTGGGAATGGCCAATCCACTAGGTTCTAGGAAGATACTTGGATGGGTCAAACGCCACTTTCTAAACAATATCCTTTGCTTTATACAATTGCACGCCGAAGAAATGTCTTGGTGGCTGATGTATTAGCAAACAATCCTTTAAATGTTGAGTTTAGAAGGATTCTTTCCGATGATAAATGAGCTATTTGGATTAATTTGGCTAGGTGTCTTATGGATATAAATCTGAACATGGACGAGGATAGGTTTGTTGGGAAGCTTAATGATTCTGGCTCTTTCTCTGTCAAGTCTATGTATACTGAACTTATGAATGGACATATGTTCTTTAAAGAAGTATATATGGAAGCTTAAGGTACCACATGAAAGATTAAGATTTTTATGTGGTTCTTGCAACAAAAATTAATTGTTACAAAGGATAATTTGTCAAAACGAAAATGGCATGGATATAAGAAATGCGCCTTTTATGATCATGAGGAATCCATTAACCATTTATTTTTTGATTGTCCATCTGCTTGTCTTGTTTGGAGAGTAGTTCTTTTTACCTTCAATATTTCACCACCAGCAGATTGTACAAATATGTTTGCTGATTGGTTGGATAAAGATACAAAGGCATGGATCCGAGTAGGAACTTGTGTTATTGTGTGGTCTTTATGAAATTGCAGAAATGATATTATCTTTAATAAAAAAGGAACTGCTCATTTCTACAGGTTATCCATATGGCTATTCATTGGATCCAAGAGTGGTCATTCCTGCTGCCGGAGGCACAACGGGTGCATATGGATTCTGGGTGCATCCGTCTGGAGATATATCTTCATCCAGGGTGGTTGGCGGCTTTCTAGAAGATTACAAGATGCATAGGCGACTTGTTTTATTCTTTTTCCGCTGGCTGATCTTCATGTCCACCCTATGGGATCCATGATTTGTAAATTAACTCTGTGTGCATCGATTGATGCAGAGGCTGGGGCAATCCCCATTTCAAAAACAAAACATGGTAATGACCATATTCATGAAGAAAGCTCATACAGTTTGAGATAATCCCACAAACTTATGATCTAGGAATGGACTACTAATTCTTTGTGATGGAGATCGATGAGGAGGCTATGGCAGAGGGGAGATGTGACTGAAAGCTATTCTAGTTGCAGTTACTCGTCCAATTCTCCTCCAGTGTCATTCTTCACATCATGTTTGTTTCTTCTTCATCTATCTCAGAGCCTCTGTCGTGAGATAGAACCCCAAACGGTGTATATAGACACTTTTAGGTCAAGATGGAGTCCCCAACCGAAGGGTGGCATCTGGAAATTCCAGATGGCGAGATTTATGGTGAGGGCCAAGGGCCACTAATGGCGGTGGTAGTGGAGGCAGGGAGTCTTGCAATGCCACCTTCGGTGGCGCCAAGAATCCCGCCTCTCTTAAGGTACAAAACTTAAGACTTTATCTTTTTTATGTAATGAGTTTACTATTTTTATTGCCGACTTTTTGTTGTTGGGTACCATAGACCTTGGAAACGGGTGTTTAGTATTACTTTGTAACCGATGATATTAAAGTAGGTGGTGTTATTAAATTCAAATTTTTGCCCATGTAAATATAGGTAAAATTATAAAGAACAATTTTCGTTGAGGTTTCGCATCAATGACATGTCGATAATACGGTGCCCACCTCCATCTCCACTAGACATTTGAACTCATGGCCATAGTATTTCTATGTACTTGTGTAGTAGTCGAAAGCGTGAAGGCGAGTAGCATCAAGAAGGTCCAACATCTGGTCTACTATGTTAGCAAGGTCTTCCAAGGATCAAAAGAACAATACCATGAGGGGCACAAACAATTGTTCACAGTCTTGCTAACTTCACGAAAACTATGACACTGCTTCTACCACCACATGGCAATCGTCTCTATAATCTATCCACTCAGTACTATGCTTCACAACAAGGAGAAATACTGGGCATGTCTTCCAATGAAACATCAAGAGATGAGAAACCTTGACATCCAGTTCATATCAAGGATTCACATTTATCAACCGCTTCCGTAGTTTGTACTAAAATAGTCGGACACCGGCCCTGAGTCTGAAACCAAGGACTTCGCTACTAAGGTATGGACCATGTTGTTTAGTTCACTAAACCCCCTAAACGCTAGTAATCATTGGTGTGGGGGTTGGTTTCTATCGCAACTTCATCTTGTCATTCCGTGCAATTGTCATGTTGAAAGTTTAATGTTTTTGAAAATCAGTGCCAAAGTGGTTATGGACTCTTCATGAAGTAAACCAATTGTATCTCGGTGTCTCCATATATCTTTGTCTTTTCCAGTATTTTTCTCACCGTACTCTTTCTTGACCCTCTTATCTTTGCGCCAAAACTTTGGTTCGTAACCCGTAATCTTTTTTTTACTTTGGTTCGTAATGGTCTCTACACACACACAAAAAAGGTCTGCATTGATTCTATTTTCGTGAACAGTTCCAACTTTCATCTACCATATTTCTCCAATTTTATGTTTTCGTTCGAAATTCATCGAGGTTGATTTTGCGAAATTCATGGCACACATCAATCTTCTCTAGATTCCTTTGACATTGTGGCCGAATCAAGTGGATCTTGGATCGGGCTCTCACGACTAGGTCCTTAAAGCAACAGAAGCAACGGTGCCTCTCATCTTCACAAGCATTACAGGTGGTTCCTTTATAACCCTGTTCTCTTCTCAATTTATTCAGAAAACTACAAATAAGTTCCTTCATGAAATTTCGACACCAAGGACCGGCCGACACACCTCCATGATACAGCTCGATCTATGGCGTTGCGTGGCTTGTTGCAGCACCTGGAGCCCATCCATGTGTGAGCATGTGTCATCGGTGCTGCCCTTTTGGCCTGTATCCACCGTAGTTCGCAGACAAGCCGCGAAGGCGGCGTAGCATGTTGTACCTAGCAATAGCATTAGCCTGCAATAAGACAGCCATGCCTAGTAGCGACAATGGTGGATTAGGGTCAAGGAGCGAGAGATGACAAGGATGTGGACCAGTGGACCAAAGCTTCTGATCGATGGCATATGTTGGACTATTAACCAAGACAAAAGATCGGAATGACAATTGAAGAGTAACATGTGCACAATTAATCCTACACATACATTACAATATTTTCCTCTTTGCGAAAAGCAGAACCCACATGCTGTGCACCACAGATCGATTCTTACCGGCTCATTCCCCCCCCCCCCTCTCTCGTGAGTGAACAATGCTTTGAGAGTCACTTCCTCTCCGCAGGCTCCCCTCTCCCTCTCCTCCGGCGGTCTCGCCGGCTGGAGTGACTGGGAGAGGGGAGGCCGGTCCCCCTCTGTATATAGTAGTTCAGGAGTAGTTTCTGTTCCCCTAGTGGAGTTTGGCGACGTGCCGGCGGATGGAGAGCTCCTCGCGCTTCCAAGCGGCGCTGGGTGGCCGGTGATGAAGATCCTGATGGTGACAGCGGCGTGGTGCTGGTGGTTGCCGTTCAAGATCTTCTTCTCCCTGTCCGAGAATAAGCTTGAAGGTACGGTCAGGGCTCTAGATCTAGGATTCAGGGTCATGGCTGCAGTTCTGTGCAGATCTCCATGGCGGCTCATGGTTGGTGCAGCCGGTTCGGTGCTCGCCGTGGTGGCGAGAGCGGCTTGATGCCCCAAATCTCCATCTGCCTGCTCCTGAATCTGTGCAAGGGGAGTATTGAAGCAGCCCTGGGAGTCCCTCCACGGCTGTCCTCGGTAGGCAGCCGTCTGAACTGGTCGTAGGGCGACCACTCCCTCCTCCTTCGTCGGCGACGGTGTACTCCGGCCGGCGACCGCATCTACAACAACCTCCAGGCCATGATGCCACAGCGGAGACCCTTCAGCTTCGTCGGAGTTAGCTCCCGCCTCCATGCCCCAAGTGGTTTTGTCCCTGGTGGCATGGAGGTTGGCTCCGGCGAGCTCGTCGGTGGTGGATTCGGAGCTAGACTTGATCGCGTTTGCAATTCTCAGTCAAAGGTTCTTGGTGCAAAATGTATGGGTCGTTTTATAATTTTCTATTTTCTTAGGACCCTTTCTGTAATTTGTACCTCCACCGCTTTTAATGGAAAGATGCTCTAGGTCCTTCGGGACCTCCCCTGTTTCAAAAAAAAAAAACATGCTGTACACCACAGGGGGGCAAGTAAGAAATGCCTATTCGTAATTCATTGATCATTTTTTAGCAGTTCAGCATCATCTAGAACTAGCACCCAATGAATAAGTACAGTGCAGAAAGCAACATTGCTAAAAGGTCTTCAGCTAACTTCTCTATTCCCCTCGAAACAAGAAAGACCAGCCAGAACTTAGACAAAAGTCTTTCTATCAATGCGCAATGGAACGCAAGCCTTGCGTTTTCTCGAACTTGGACAAAAAGAAATTTCTATAGAGTAGCTCAGTACTAATCTAAATGACAATCACGAGTAGCAGAAGCAGGAAAAAAATATTGTAAACCTTACTTACGACTGTTGTATGCACTTTATGCGTATCTGTTTTCTTGCTTCATTCGTATACGTTTTGCTGAATTTAACTGCATCAGTTATCACAAGAAACAAGATCATCCCCGGAGGCTATACTCAGAATGCATAATACTGCAGCAAAGTATTTAGACAAACAAAGTTTCAGGTTGCTACATACCGATGAAGATGCATGACATATTGACATGACGACAAGAAACCGCCGCACCATGGACCTCTCTAACGCTATAGTTTAAGGTAGGCTCTTAAGAACCAAAGACAAATTGTGTCCTGTCAAAGCAATCGGCGTTCGGCAATCATCAAATAAGAGAAGTGTGGCAATCATCAACGAAGGGATATGGCATGCAAATGGTGACAAACGGCGCATGCGTCTTGATAAGATGCGGATGTTCGTCGGGACAAATAAGAAGTTAAGAACAAGCGAATAAAAGAAGTACTCCGTAAACGTTAATGATGCAAAATTGTAAATCGACTTGTCCATGCATGTTCAAACACGATAGAGGCAACACTGAAGCTAAATCTAAGGACGACGTGGGGTTTCTAACTTTTCATTGATTGCATCAGCCTGATCACATGCAGCAGGACATGGATTGCATTGTGAAGAGCAGCTAATTTCATGCACTGTAACTTATCTTTATCAGAGAAGATTTTGGGCATATGTTAGGGCATCAGCAATGGAGGCAGCTGTCTAACCAGGTTTGGATAAAAGTTTTTACATATGCATGCCATGTTATGTTCCCATCAATATGTTTTCTTCTCAAAAGCTGATTTGGTTTTTCTCTTTCTCTCTCACATTTTTACTCAGTTTTCACTTTATGGCTGAAGAGGCTGCTTCCTGATAAAGAGGCTACCTCCTTATCCGAATCTAATTTGGACCACCTGAACCAAGATAAAGCTGCGAGGCAACACTCATAAGGCCATGCATTGGCCATGCCCTTAGGTTGGTTGGAAGGGCGTTTTTTTTAAACGATGGCAAAAACTTTGCCTTATCCATTAATTAAGAAGAAGGTGTCCAGTTAATTAGCAGAAAACTTGGCGAAAACCATACAATAACACGGGACAATGCCCACTCTTCCACAAGGCCAAACCCACTCAAGACTCAAGAAACCCATGCCGCCAAGTCCAGATGGCCTCCCACCATAGTCAGAGAGAAGACACCGTAACCGCTATGGGAGGAGCAGACACGGGACACTCCGACGTAGATGAAGAAGTCAACCTTCCGAGGGGATGCGCCAACATGATGCCGACCACCAACATCAAGGGAAGCCTCGTCGTCCACACAACTCAAGGTTGACGCCCTCAACACTGGCAAGCTTCCGGGACATCCGCCCAGACGTCCACCCGCTCCGCTACGCCTAGCAGACCACCAACACCACCTTCCGGGACCGCCATCCCGACATACCTCCGCTCGTGCTCAAGCCGCAACGCCGCACGACTCGGCCACCCGCAGCCCAAACTGCACAAGGCAGACCGCACATAGACCACGAACGCCACGCCAACATCCGGGGCCGCCGCCCCGACATAAAGTCAAACCACCTCCAGTGAGGCGCGTCGACCAAGCCGACAACCTCGCCGCCCTAGCGACACAAGATCATCACCCAGGCCATGCAAACAGCAGGTTCACCCCATGAAGCGACTACCAACCATGGAACTCGAGGCCGCCGCCTCGACATGCAAACATCAACTTCTCGGGGTCGATGCCCCAACATCCACTGCCCGACGACAAGGGGAACACACACAACAGCCGAATGAGGACCCTCCAAGACGATGCCTTCAAGAAGGGTACGGTGTAGCCGCCGCCACCGCCTGCCCAGGAATCCGGAAATAGGGATTTCTCCCGAAGAGCCCAATGCCACAAGGATGTCGAAGGAGCTCCACAGCAAGCGCCTTCAAGAAGCAAAACGTCATAGATTCGCCGCCAGCTGCCGTCGCTGACAAGACTTGCCGACGCAAGACTTTCACCCGGATATCCTCCAACCCAAGTAGCACACTGCCGTGCCTAGCTTGCCAAGGCACATCACACCGCAGAGTGGCCCTACGTGGTCTTTCACCAAGCATGAGCCACCATCCCAGGAGGAGCCTCCAGCTGCCGCCCTCGCGGACAAATCCTTCCGCCGCGCCTCCTGCTGCCTGGAGCCACCGCCCCAGCTTACCCGAAGACCAGCCGCCTCGTGCGAGACGAGATCAACCGGATCGAGATCCACTCCCCTCTCCCGGCAATGGGCCTCCCCGCGACCACCCTGGCCTCCACCCTCCACACACCGGCAACGGCACACCCCCGTCGCGACATGCCCATGGCCCCATGGCCCCGAGCCGGCACGTGCGGCCCAGATCCGGCCCGACCGCGCACCAACCGCCCCTCCACGGGCATCCATCACGCCACCGCGCTGCTCCCTCTCGCCACCGCGCAGGGACCTCATGCGCAGCTTGCCCGCCGCTCCATCGCCATCCCGCACTACCGGGAAAAGCACCCACTCGCTCGAATCGTGGGTTAGATGGAGAACGGAACCGCCCCACCACCACCTTCATGGGGGAGCACATGGCTTTGCCGACCCCCCCCCCCTCCGATGGCGGCGATGCGAGGGATGTGGGGGATGAGACCTGATGTGGTGGTAGCTAGGGTTTCCCCGGAGTCGCCCAAGGAGGGCGACGCAGGGGCCGTGACCTTGTTAAATGTACTGTGCAATGGAGTTTTTCTGGAAAGGGATTTTCTCGCTTTCACTGGGCTGAAAATCGGTCGATTAGTTGGCTGGGTCGCATGGAAAATCTGCATCACACGAATTTTAAAGTGGCCCAAAACTTAGACCGCTGGGAACGCTCGATTCGGACGTTTTTTCTGGGGATAGGCGTTGGCGAGCACAAATCGGCCGGATTCGTATGCGGGGGAAACACGGTGGAAAAGGCGGGAGCTGCAAACTTGCTCCGCGTTTAGGCACGGAAAGTAGTCTCACTGCCCGCCATAGCGGATCACCCCTGGCAAAAATGAGATCCCCTTAGACAAGAAGGCGATGTCGGTGGCGGTGATCTGGATCTGTGATGGCAGCAGTGAGCTAGATCTGTGGCAGAGATCTCCGGCACCATCTCCCGCAACCTCTCCATCGTGCTGTCCAGCTGGTTAGCGAGTTCAAAATCTCCTGGAGCGGTGACCCGTCCCTCCCTCCCTCCATCCCCTTTGTCTCTGGCTCCGGCAAGATGCGGCCGCCTTCCAAAAAGAATGTAAGCTCGAGCAACCTACTCTTGCCACAACTGTTCATGAATTAGCGTAGATACATGCCGATTTAGCCCAGATTCATGCATATTTAGCTCCTCATTTTGCCACATCAAAATGCCTAGGCCGAACTGCAGAAGCTATTTGTTCAAGCGGGTGCCCTCGCAGTTGTAATTCATGCATGGGTGTTTTGTATGCACGCGAGAGCCATTTGTACGCGATACAGAAAGGATGAACAATCTGAACTACATCTACAACAATGGCGATATGAAATCTGTGAACATGCTAAGGATGAAAATAGCTGCTTTCAACAAACTTGTCAATACATTACAAGGTAGGCAGTTGCTCAGGGACACCATCCACACATGTAACGAAGAGAAAGTGGCTATGTTCCTTCATGTCATCGGGCACAACCAACGATTCCGAGTCATCCATAGAACATGAAGGAGATCGTCTGAGATAGTTTCTAGGTACTTCAAGGAAGTCCTCTATGTTATTGGAGAAATCATAGGAGTGATGATCAAGCCTGTATCTTCCAGCACCCCACCAAGATCGCAGAAAGTCACTGATGGTTTCCATATTTCAAGGTGAGCAACACTTTGTACAATTGATTTACACATTTGTGCATCATTTTTGAGTGTTCATGTCCATGTACACTATTGTAGTAGTTTCTGCTCTTCACTTTTGTACACCACAAATGCCTTAACATTTCTTCATGTTCATGTTAGGATTGTGTTCGTGCCATTGATGGTACTTATATCACATCGAAAGTGCCAAGAAACCACTCTCTTTCTTAAAGAGGGAGAAAGCACTACGATAACCAGAATGTGCTTGCTGTTGTGGACTTCGATATGAAGCTCACATATGTGCTTGTTGGGTGGGAAGGATCAGCCCATGATGCTACCATTCTGGCTAACAACTTGGAGAGAGATGATGGCCTGAAGGTCCCTGAGGGTAAGTTCTACCTTGCTTATGTCTGCTATGCTTGCCGCCCTGGTTTTGTCCCACCCTTCAGGTCCACAAGGTACCATCTCAATGAGTTATCGGCAAGGTTCTACCCCAAGAATGCCAAGGAACTCTTCAATCTCACACACTCTAGCCTCAGGGTCACCGTTGAGAGGTGATGCGTCTCCAACGTATCTATAATTTCTTATGTTCCATGCTAGTTTTATGACAATACCTACATGTTTTATTCATACTTTATATCATTTTGATGCATTTTCCGGTACTAACCTATTAACAAGATGCCGAAGCGCCAGTTCTCGTTTTCTCGCTGTTTTTGGTTTCAGAAATCCTACACATGAAATATTCTCGGAATTGGACGAAACAAAAGCCCACGGCCCTATTTTCCACGGAGGATTCCAGAACATCGAAGAAGAGTCAGAGGTGGCCAGCAGGGTGCCCACCCCATAGGGCGGCGTGGCCAGGCCCCCTGCCGCGCCCAGATGTGGGGAGGGAGCCCCCTGGCTCCCCCGACGCTGCCTCTTCGCCTATATATTCCTTCGTATCGGAAAACCCTAGTACCGAGAGCCAAAATACGATAAAAGTTCCAGAGACGCCGCCGCCGTCAACCCCATCTCGGGGGGGGGGGGGTTCTGAAGATCGCCTCCGGCACCCTGCCGGAGAGGGGAATCATCACCGGAGGGCTCTACATCACCATGCTCGCCTCCGGACTGATTCGTGAGTAGTTCATCCTTGGACTATGGGTCCATAGCAGTAGCTAGATGGTTGTCTTCTCCTATTATGCCATCATGTTTAGATCTTGTGAGCTGCCTATCATGATCAAGATCATCTATTTGTAATGCTACATGTTGTGTTTGTTGGGATCCGATGAATATGGAATACTATGTCAAGTTGATTATCGATCTATCATATATGTGTTGTTTATGATCTTGCATGCTCTTCGTTGCTAGTAGAGGCTCTGGCCAAGTTGATACTTGTAACTCCAAGAGGGGGTATTTATGCTAGATAGTGGGCTCATGCCTCCATTGAATCTGGGAGAGTGACAGAAAGTTCTAAGGTTGTGGATGTGCTGTTGCCACTAGGAATAAAACATCAATGCTTTGTCTAAGGATATTTGTATTATTTACATTACGCATAGTACTTAATGCAATTGTCTGTTGTTTGCAACTTAATACTGGAAGGGGTGCGGATGCTAACCCGGAGGTGGACTTTTTAGGCATAGATGCATGCTGGATAGCAGTCTATGTTCTTTGTCGTAATGCCCTAAGTAAATCTCATAGTAGTCATCATGATATGTATGTGCATTGTTATGCCCTCTCTATTTGTCAATTGCCCAACTGTAATTTGTTCACCCAACATGTTATTTATCTTATTGGAGAGACACCACTAGTGAACTGTGGATCCCGGTCCATTCTTTTACATCTGAAATACAACCTACTGCAATCATTGTTCTCTGTTGTTCTTTTCCAGCAAACATCATTCTCCACACAATACGTTTAATCCTTTGTTTTTCAGCAAGCCGGTGAGATTGATAACCTCACTGTTAAGTTGGGGAAAAGTATCTTGATTGTGTTGTGCAGGTTCCACGTTGGCGCCGGAATCCCTGGTGTTGCGCCGCACTACACTCCTTCGCCAACAACCTTCACGTGGCCTTCATCTCCTACTGGTTCGATAAACCTTGGTTTCTTACTGAGGGAAAACTCGCTGCTGTACGCATCATACCTTCCTCTTGGGGTTCCCAACGGACGTGTGCTTTACCATCACAAGCAGCTGCTTTTTGGTGCCGTTACTGGGTAAGAATCAACACTCCATCAAGCTCAGTCACGCGCCATCAAACACGTTTTCTGACGCCGTTGCCGGGGAGATCAAGACACGCTGCAAGGGGAGTCTCTCACACCCAATCTCTTTACTTTGTTTATTGTTGATGTCTACGGGAGCTTCTATTCTTGTAGACAGTGTTGGGCCTCCAAGAGCAGAGGTTCGTAGAACAGCAGCAAGTTTCCCTTAAGTGGATACCCAAGGTTTATCGAACTCAGGGAGGAAGAGGTCAAAGATATCCCTCTCATGCAACCCTGCAACCACAAAGCAAGAAGTCTCTTGTGTCCCCAACACACCTAATAGGTGCACTAGTTCGGCGAAGAGATAGTGAAATACGGGTGGTATGAATAAGTAGTAGCAACAGACACCAGAAAAGTGCTTTGCCCGGGACGATAAACAAGCAGTAGTAATGCGAGTAAAACAAGTAAACAAGCAGCGATAGCGATATTTAGGAACAAGGCCTAGGGATTACACTTTCACTAGTGGACACTCTCAACGTTGATCACATAACAGAATAGATAAATGCATACTCTACACTTTTGTTGGATGATGAACACATTGCGTAGGATTACACGAACCCTCAATGCCGGAGTTAACAAGCTCCACAATAATGCTCATATTTTAGTAACCTTTAGTGTAAGATAGATCAAAAGACTAAACCAAGTACTAGCATAGCATGCACACTTGTCACCTTCATGCATATGTAGGAGGAATAGATCACATCAATATTATCATAGCAATAGTTAACTTCGCAATCTACAAGAGATCATGATCATAGCATAAACCAAGTACTAACACGGTGCACACACTGTCACCTTTACACACGTGCAGGAGGAATAAAACTACTTTAATAATACATCACTAGAGTAGCACATAGATAAATTGTGATACAAAACATATTGCAATCATAAAGAGATATAAATAAGCACTTCACCATGCTCTTCAACAGTGAATAAGTATTCTGTGAAATATAGCCTAAGAGACCCACACGGTGCACACACTCGTCACCTTTACACACGTGGGACAAGGAGTCTCCGGAGATCACATAAGTAAAACTCACTTGACTAGCATAATGACATCTAGATTACAAGCATCATCATATGAATCTCAATCATGTAAGGCAGCTCATGAGATTATTGTATTGAAGTACATAGGAGAGAGATGAACCACATAGCTACCGGTACAGCCCCGAGCCTCGATGGAGAACTACTCCCTCCTCATGGGAGCGAGCAGCGGTGATGAAGATGGCGGTGGAGATGGCAGCGGTGTCGATGGAGAAGCCTTCCGGGGCACTTCCCCGCTCCGGCGAGGTGCCGGAACAGAGACTCCTGTCCCCCGGATCTTGGCTTCGCGATGGCGGCGGCTCTGGAAGGTTTTCCGTATCGTGGTTCTTCGCATCAGGGTTTTCGATCCAGGGGCTTTATATAGGCGAAGAGGCGGCGCAGGAGGGTCGAAGGGGTGGCCACACCATAGGGCGGCGCGGCCAGGGCCTGGGCCGCGCCGGCCTATGGTCTGGGTGGCCTGTGGCCCCCTCTGGTCCTTCTCGGGTGTTCCGGATGCTTCCGGTGAAAATAGGAACCTGGGTCTTGATTTCGTCCGATTCCGAGAATATTTCGTTACTAGGATTTCTGAAACCAAAAACAGCGAAAACAGGAACTGGCACTTCGGCATCTTGTTAATAGGTTAGTTCCAGAAAATGCACGAATATGACATAAAGTGTGCATAAAACATGTAGGTATCATCAATAATATGGCATAGAACATAAGAAATTATCGATACGTCGGAGACGTATCAGCATCCCCAAGCTTAGTTCTGCTCGTCCCGAGCCAGGTAAAACGATAACAAAGATAATTTCTGAAGTGACATGCCATCATAACCTTGATCATACTATTTGTAAGCATATGTAATGAATGCAGCGATCAAAACAATGGTAATGACATGAGTAAACAACTGAATCATAAAGCAAAGACTTTTCATGAATAGTACTTTCAAGACAGGCATCAATAAGTCTTGCATAAGAGTTAACTCATAAAGCAATAATTTAAAGTAGAGGCATTGAAGCAACACAAAGGAAGATGAAGTTTCAGCGGTTGCTTTGAACTTATAGCATATATATCTCATGGATAATTGTCAATGCAAAGCAATATAACAAATGCAATAAGCAAGTATGTAAGAATCAATGCATAGTTCACACAAATGTTTGCTTCTTGAGGTGGAAAGAGATAGGTGAACTGACTCAACATAAAAGTAAAAAGAATGGTCCTTCAAAGAGGAAAGCATCGATTGCTATATTTGTGCTAGAGCTTTGATTTTGAAAACATAAAGAGAGCATAAAAATAAAGTTTTGAGAGGTGTATGTTGTTGTCAACGAATGGTAGCGGGTACTCTAAACCCCTTGCCAGACAAACCTTCAAAGAGCGGCTCCCATTTTATTTTATTTTTGGATGGCACTCCTTCCAACCTTTCTTTCACAAACCATGGCTAACCGAACCCTCGGGTGGTCTGCCAACAATCTCATACCATGAAGGAGTGCCTTTTTATTTTAGTTTTATTATGATGACACTCCTCCCAACCTTTGCTTACACAAGCCATGGCTAACCGAATCCTTCGGGTGCCGTCCAACAATCACATACCATGGAGGAGTGTCTATTTTTGTTAATTAATTTGGGACTCGGGAATCCCATTGCCAGCTCTTTTTGCAAAATTATTGGATAAGCGGATGAAGCCACTAGTCCATTGGTGAAAGTTGCCCAACAAGATTGAAAGATAAACACCACATACTTCCTCATGAGCTATAAAACATTGACACAAATCAGAGGTGATAAATTTTGAATTGTTTAAAGGTAGCACTCAAGCAATTTACTTTGGAATGGCGGGAAATACCATGTAGTAGGTAGGTATGGTGGACACAAATGGCATAGTGGTTGGCTCAAGTATTTGGATGCATGAGAAGTATTCCCTCTCGATACAAGGTTTAGGCTAGCAAGGTTATTTGAAACAAACACAAGGATGAACCGGTGCAGCAAAACTCACATAAAAGACATATTGTAAACATTATAAGACTCTACACCGTCTTCCTTGTTGTTCAAAACTCAATACTAGAAATTATCTAGACTTTAGAGAGACCAATTATGCAAACCAAATTTTAGCAAGCTCTATGTATTTCTTCATTAATGGGTGCAAAGTATATGATGCAAGAGCTTAAACATGAGCACAACAATTTCTAAGTATCACATTACCCAAAACATTATAGCATTTTACTACATGTATCATTTTCCAATTCCAACCATATAACAATTTAACGAAGATGAAACTTCGCCATGAATACTATGAGTAGAGCCTAAGGACATATTTGTCTCTCCCATAAAGTGAATGCTAGGATCCATTTTATTCAAACAAAACAAAAACAAAAACAAACCGACGCTCCAAGCAAAGTGCATAAGATGTGACAGAATAAAAATATAGTTGCAGGGGAGGAACCTGATAATGTTGTCGATGAAGAAGGGGATGCCTTGGGCATCCCCAAGCTTAGATGCTTGAGTCTTCTTAGAATATGCAGGGGTGAACCACCGGGGCATCCCCAAGCTTAGAGCTTTCACTCTCCTTGATCATAGTATATCATCCTCCTCTCTTGACCCTTGAAAACTTCTTCCACACCAAACTTTAAGCAAACTCATTAGAGGGTTAGTGCATAATCAAAAACTCACATGTTCAGAGGTGACACAATCATTCTTAACACTTCTGGACATTGCTCAAAGCTACCGGAAGGTAATGGAACAAAGAAATCCACCCAACACAGCGAAAGAAGCAATGCGAAATAAAAGGCAGAATCTGTCAAAAACAGAACAGTCCGTAAAGACGAATTTTAAAATGGCACCAGACTTGCTCAAATGGAAAAACTCAAAACTAATGAAAGCTGCGTACATATCTGAGGATCACTCACGTAAATTGGCATAATTTTATGAGTTACCTACAGAGAATTAGACCCAGATTTGTGACAGACAGCAATGCTGTTTCTGCGCAGCAATCCAAATCTAGCATCAACTTTACCATAGAGACTTTACTTGGCACAAAAAAATGATAAGGAGAGGTTGCTACAGTAGTAAACAACTTCCAAGACACAAATATAAAACAAAGTACTGTAGCAAAATAACACATGGGTTATCTCCCAAGAAGTTCTTTCTTTATAGCCGTTAAGATGGGCTCAGCTAGCTTTAATGATGCACTCGCAAGAAATAATATTTGAAGCAAAAGAGAGCATCAAGAGGCAAATTCAAAACAAATTTAAGTCTAACATGCTTCCTATGCATAGGAATCTTGTAAATAAACAAGTTCATGAAGAGCAAAGTAACAAGCATAGGAAGATAAAACAAGTGTAGCTTCAAAAATTTCAGCACATAGAGAGGTGTTTTAGTAACATGAAAATTTCTACAACCATATTTTCCTCTCTCATAATAACTTTCAGTAGCAACATGAGCAAACTCAACAATATAACTATCACATAAAGCATTCTTATCATGAGTCTCATGCATAAAATTATTATTCCCCACATAAGCATAATCAATTTTATTAGTTGTAGTGGGAGCAAATTCAACAAAGTAGCTATCATTATTATTCTCATCAAGTGTAGGAGGCATAGTATAATCACAACAAAATTTACTCTCCATAGTAGGTTGTACCAAAAGACCACTATCATTATAATCATCAGAAATAGGAGGCAAAGTATCATCAAAGAAAATTTTCTCCTCAATGCTTGGGGGACTAAAAAGATCATGAAAACCAGCTTCCCCAAGCTTAGAACTTTCTATATCATTATCAACAATGGTGTTCAAAGCGTTCATACTAATATTACTACCGACATGCAAATAAGATTTCATAGGTTTTTTAATTTTCGCATCAAACAATCCATGTTTTAAATCAGGAAATAGAATAAGAAGCTCATTGTTGTCCATTATGCCAAACTAGTGTAAACAAGAAACAAAAAGATGCAATTGCAGGATCTAAAGGAAATAGCTTCGAACACAAACACAATGGCGCCAGAAAAGTACTGTTACCTGGAACCGGAGTATGAGTGCCTTTTTACCTTTCCTCCCGGCAACGGCGCTGGAAAAGTGCTTGGCGCGTAGTTGACGAGGGAGGAAAAATGCTTAGTTGCCGGGCTTGCCAATGTGTGAGTGCCGTTTACCTTCCCTCCCGGCAACGGCGCCGGAAAAGTGCTTGATGTCTACGGGAGCTTCTATTCTTGTAGACAGGTGTTGGGCCTCCAAGAGCGAGAGGTTTGTAGAACAGCAGCAAGTTTCCCTTAAGTGGATACCCAAGGTTTATCGAACTCGGGGAGGAAGAGGTCAAAGATATCCCTCTCATGCAACCCCGCAAGCACAAAGAAAGAAGTCTCTTGTGTCCCCAACACACCTAATAGGTGCACTAGTTCGGCGAAGAGATAGTGAAATACAGGTGGTATGAATAAGTAGTAGCAACGGCACTCAGAAAAGTGCTTTGCCCAGGACGAGTAAACAAGCAGTAGTAATGCAGTAAGAAACGAGTAAACAAGCGAGCGATAGCGATATTTAGGAACAAGGCCTAGGGATTACACTTTCACTAGTGGACACTCTCAACGTTGATCACATAACAGAATAGATAAATGCATACTCTACACTTTTGTTGGATGATGAACACATTGCGTAGGATTACACGAACCCTCAATGCCGGAGTTAACAAGCTCCACAATAATGCTCATATTTTAGTAACCTTTAGTGTAAGATAGATCAAAAGACTAAACCAAGTACTAGCATAGCATGCACACTTGTCACCTTCATGCATATGTAGGAGGAATAGATCACATCAATATTATCATAGCAATAGTTAACTTCGCAATCTACAAGAGATCATGATCATAGCATAAACCAAGTACTAACACGGTGCACACACTGTCACCTTTACACACGTGCAGGAGGAATAAAACTACTTTAATAACACATCACTAGAGTAGCACATAGATAAATTGTGATACAAAACATATTGCAATCATAAAGAGATATAAATAAGCACTTCACCATGCTCTTCAACAGTGAATAAGTATTCTGTGAAATATAGCCTAAGAGACCCACACGGTGCACACACTGTCACCTTTACACACGTGGGACAAGGAGTCTCCGGAGATCACATAAGTAAAACTCACTTGACTAGCATAATGACATCTAGATTACAAGCATCATCATATGAATCTCAATCATGTAAGGCAGCTCATGAGATTATTGTATTGAAGTACATAGGAGAGAGATGAACCACATAGCTACCGGTACAGCCCCGAGCCTCGATGGAGAACTACTCCCTCCTCATGGGAGCAGCAGCGGTGATGAAGATGGCGGTGGAGATGGCAGCGGTGTCGATGGAGAAGCCTTCCGGGGGCACTTCCCCGCTCCGGCAGGGTGCCGGAACAGAGACTCCTGTCCCCCAGATCTTGGCTTCGCGATGGCGGCGGCTCTGGAAGGTTTTCCGTATCGTGGTTCTTCGCATCAGGGTTTTCGATCCAGGGGCTTTATATAGGCAAAGAGGCGGCGCAGGAGGGTCGAAGGGGTGGCCACACCATAGGGCGGCGCGGCCAGGGCCTGGGCCGCGCCGGCCTATGGTCTGGGTGGCCTGTGGCCCCCTCCGGTCCTTCTCGGGTGTTCGGATGCTTCCGGTGAAAATAGGAACCTGGGTCTTGATTTCGTCCGATTCGAGAATATTTCGTTACTAGGATTTCGAAACCAAAAACAGCGGAAAACGAGAGCCGGCACTTCGGCATCTTGTTAATAGGTTAGTTCCAGAAAATGCACGAATATGACATAAAGTGTGCATAAAACATGTAGGTATCATCAATAATATGGCATAGAACATAAGAAATTATCGATACGTCGGAGACGTATCAATTGTCTTTCTTTATTTTATTTTCTGTATTGTTTGCTTTCTTTATATCAAAAAACACAAAAAATTAGTTACTTGTTTTACTTTACTTAATTCGGGTTTGCTTTACTTATTTTTATCATTATTAAAATGAATACTCCTGAGAACACTAAGTTGTGTGACTTCACTAGCACCAATAATAATGATTTCATATGCATACCTATTGCTCCACCTGCTTCTACAGCAGAATTTTATGAAATTAAACCTGCTTTACTAAATCTTGTTATGAGAGAGCAATTTTCTGGTGTTAATACTGATGATGCTGCTGCCCATCTTAATAATTTTGTTGAACTTTGTGAAATGCAAAAGTATTAGGATGTAGATGGGGATATTATAAAACTGAAATTGTTTCCTTTCTCCTTAAGAGGAAGAGCTAAAGATTGGTTGCTATCTTTGCCTAAAAATAGTATTGATTCATGGACTAAATGTAAAGATGCTTTCATTGGAAGATATTATCCTCCTGCTGAAATTATTTCTTTGAGAAGTAGCATTATGAATTTTAAGCAATTGGATAATGAACATGTTGCCCAAGCATGGGAGAGAATGAAATCTTTGGTAAAGAATTGCCCCACCCATGGACTAACTACTCGGATGATCATCCAAACCTTTTATGCAGGATTAAATTTTTCTTCAAGGAACCTATTGGATTCAGCTGCTGGAGGTACTTTTATGTCCATCACATTGGGTGCTTCAACAAAGTTTCTTGATGATATGATGATCAACTACTCTGAATGGCACACTGAAAGAACTCCTCAAGGTAAGAAGGTAAATTCTGTTGAAGAAACCTCCTCCTTGAGTGATAAGATTGATGTTATTATGTCTATGCTTGTTAATGGTAGATCTCATGTTGATCCTAATAATGTTCCTTTAGCTTCATTGGTTGCTCAAGAAGAGCATGTTGATGTGAACTTCATTAAAAATAATAATTTCAACAACAATGCTTATAGGAATAATTTTGGTAACAACAACTATAGGCCATATCCTTCTAATAGTGGTAATTCTTATGGTAATTCTTACAAAAATAGCAGGAGTGTACCCTCTGGTCTTGAAGTCATGCTTAAAGAATTTATTAGTACACAAACTGCTTTTAACAAATCTGTTGAGGAAAAGCTTGGTATTGATGTTCTTGCTTCTAAGGTTGATAGTCTTGCTGTTGATGTTTATCTTTTAAAACTAAAAGTTATGCCTAATGAAACTAAAGATATTAAGTCATTTGCTACAGCAAACGCTATCCAACTTCGAATTAAGGACAATATTAGAATGATGGCTGAATTGCATGCTAGGTGGGAAAGAGAAGAAAAACCTGCTAAAGAGAATAATGTAGCTAAAGTTTGGACTATTACCACCACTAGTAATGTTGATGCTTCACATGTTGCAAAACCTCCTACTATCAATGGTAAAATAATTGGTGTTGGCAATGTTTCTACTTCCACTACAAAGCATGCAAAATTGCCTGAAACTGCTGAAACTGTTTGTGATAAAAGTGCTGAAATTTTTCAGAGTATTGGGGACAATGATCCCATTGCTTTAGATCATAATGGTTTTGATTTTGATAATTGTCATATTTCTGAAGTTATTAAGTTCTTGCAAAAACTTGCTAGAATTCCTAATGCTAGTGATAAACTTGGCCTTTACAAAACATATTACTAATGCTCTCAGTTAAGCTAGAGAAGAGGAATTAAAACTTGAAGCTTCTATCCCTAGGAAGTTGGAAGATGGTTGGGAGCCCATCATTAAAATGAAGGTCAATGATTTTGATTGTAATGCTTTATGTGATCTTGGTGCAAGTATTTCTGTTATGCCTAAGAAACTTTATGATATGCTTGACTTGCCACCTTTGAAATATTGTTATTTGGATGTTAATCTTACTGATAATTCTATAAACAAACTTTGGGGAGGATTGACAATGTTCACATTACGGTTAACAATAACCTTGTCCCCGTTGATTTTGTTGTTTTGGATATTGAATGCAATGCATCTCATCCTATTATTTTGGGAAGACCCTTTCTTCGAACCGTTGGTGCTATTATTGATATGAAAGAAGGAAATATTAAATATCAATTCCCTCTTAAGAAAGGTATGGAACACTTCCCTAGGAAGAGAATGAAGTTGCCTTTTGATTCTATTATTAGAACAAATTATGATGTTGATGCTTCTACTCTTGATGTTACTTGATTTTCACTTTCTGCGCCTAGCTGAAAGGCGTTAAAGAAAAGCGCTTATGGGAGACAACCCATTGTTTTATTTCTGCAATTTTTGTTTCATATTTGAGTCAAGGTGCTTGTTACTACTGTAGAAATACCTTTGTATCTTTACTTCATTTCATTGTTGTGCCAAGTAAAGTCTTTGATAGAAGGTTGATACTAGATTTGGATTTCTGCGCAGAAACAAATTTTTAGCTGTCACGAATTTGAGCTGTTCTCTCTGTAGGAGAATCTAAAAATTCTGAAAAAATTCATGAGTAATCCTCAGATATGTACGCAACTTTCATTCAATTTGAGCTTCTTCATCTGAGCATGTTAAGTGCCTTGAAAAAATTCGTCTTTACGGACTGTTCTGTTTTGAGCCTTTCATTTCGCATTGCCTCTTTTACTGTGTTTGAGTGGATTTCTTTGTTCCATTGACTTTCAGTAACCTTGGGTAATGTCCAGAAGTGTTGGGAATGATTGTGTCCTTGCTGAACTTGTGAATTTTTGATTATGCACTAACCCTCTAATGAGATTGTTCTGAGTCTGGTGTGAAGGAAGTTTTCAAGGATCAAGAGAGGAGGATGATATAATATGATCAAGAAGAGTGAAAATTCTAAGCTTGGGGATGCCCCCGTGGTTCATCCCTGCATATTTCAAGAAGGCTCAAGCGTTTAAGCTTGGGGATGCCCAAGGCATCCCCTTCTTCATCAATAACTTATCAGGTCACCTCTAGTGAAACTATATTTTTATTCCGTCACATCTTATGTGCTTTACTTGGAGCGTCTGTGTGTTTTATTTTCGTTTTGTTATTTTCATTCTCTGAATAAATCGGATCCTAACATTCTTGTTTGGGAGAGAGACACGCTCCGCTTTTTCATATGAACACTAGTGTTCTTCGCTTTTACTTTTAATGTTCAATGGCAAAAGCTGGAAGCCGCTGCATTTATTGCTTGTTGGTTGGAAACAGAAAATGCTTCATGTGGTAATTGGTATATTGTCTTGAATAATTTTATACTTGGCAATTGTTTTGAGCTCTCAAGTAGATCATGTTTAAGCTCTTGCACCATGTAGTTTAAACCTATTAGTGGAGAACTACTGTAGAGCTTGTTGAAATTTGGTTTGCATGATTGGTCTCTCTAAGATCTAGATATTTTCTGGTAAAAGTGTTTGAGCAACAAGGAAGACAATGTAGAGTCTTATAATGCTTGCAATATGTTCTTATGTAAGTTTTTATGTACTGGTTCATACTTGTGTTGCTTCAAACAACCTTGCTAGCCAAAGCCTTGTACTGAGAGGGAATGCTTCTCGTGCATCCAAAACCTTGAGCCAAAATCTATGCCATTTGTGTCCATAACTACCTACTATGTGGTATTTTTCTGCCATTCCAAAGTAAATTGCTTGTGTGCTACCTTTAAAACCTTTCAAAAAAATTCATTCCTTGTTTTTGCAATACATAGCTCATGGGAAAGTAGCCTAAAAAACTATTGTGGTAAGGAATATGTCGCTTGTGTATCTTAGTTCTTATAATTTGCTTGTTGAGCGGTAACCATGTTGTCTGGGGACGCCATCAACCTGTCACACCTTTGTTGAATATCATGTGAGTTGCTATGCATGTTCGTCTTCTCTGAAGTAAGGGAGATTTGCCATGAGTTGAAATGATTCGAGTATGCATATTGTTAGAGAAGAACATTGGGCCGCCAACCAAAGTCATGTATCATGCTGGAAGTTTCAGCTTGGACACTCAAATCCTCAAAATCTCTTATGAGAATATTATTATTGTTGAATGCTTAAAGCATTAAAAAGAGGAGTCCATTATCTGTTTTCTATGTTGTCCCGGTATGGATGTCCTTAAGTTGAGATCTATCAGAATCGAGAAATCAAATGCGATTTATCTCCTTGGACCTTTGTACAGGTGGCATAGAGGTACCCCTTTGTGACACTTGGTTGAAACATATGTAATGCGATGGTAATCCATGGAAATCCGAGCTAATTAGGACAAGGTGCGGGCACTATTAGTATTCGATGCATGAGGCTTGCAACTTATAGGAAGTTTTATACATAACCCATATGAATTATTACTACCATTGACACAATTGTTTCCATACTTTCAAAATAAAAAGCTCTAGCACATGAGTAATCCCTGCTTCCCTCTACGTAGGGACTTTCTTTTACTTTATGTTGAGTCAGTTTACCTACTTCTTTCTATCTTAGAAGCAAACACTTGTGTCAACTGTGTGCATTGATTCTTAAATGCTTACTTATTGCACTTATCATATTACTTTGTGTTGACAATTATCCATGAGATATACATGTTGAAAGTTGAAAGCAACTGCTGAAACTTAAATCTTCCTTTGTGTTGCTTCAAAACCTTCTATTAAGAATCTATTTCTTTATGAGTTAACTCTTATGCAAGACTTTTTGATGCTTGTCTTGAAAGTACTATTCATGAAAAGTTTTTGCTATATGATTCAGTTGTTTAGTCATTATCTTTTTGTTAGCAAACTATAGACCATTGCTTTGAGTCACTTCATTCATCTCATATGCTTTACAATAGTATTGATCAAGATCATGTTGGTAGCATGTCACTCCAGAAATTATCCTTTTTATCGTTTACCTACTCGAGGGCGAGTAGGAACTAAGCTTGGGGATGCTAGAGGGCATTTGCAGCTCTGAAGAACAGATTTAAGATCTTTAACCAGAAGCCTTTCCACACCTTCTCCACCTAGGTTAAGCTAGTGCTGGCTTGTTGTATTCTGCATAACTAGATCTTAGGTTCCGGTGTTGATTCGTTCTTCCTGGACGAGTATGCTGTCGAGACTGACGAGGTTGATGTTGGCCATGGTGTTGCTGCCACTGATAACACTGCTTGGAAGAACAAGAGGCAGGAGTGGGCGGTGATACGTTGCAAACGTATCTATAATTTTTGATGTTCCATGCTTGTTTTACACCAATTTATATATGTTTTGTTTACACTTCATGGCATTTTTATGCATTTTCTGGAAACTAAACTATTGACAGGATGCCATAGTGCCAGCTCCTGTATTCTGTTGTTTTTGTATTTTAGAAAAGTTGTACAGGAAATATTCTCGGAATTGGACGAAACAAAAGCCAAAGTTCCTATTTTTCCCAACATGAAGACGGAGTCCAAAGCAGAGTTGGAGGAGGGCACCGAGGTGGCCATACCATGCCTAGGCGCGTGCCCACCTCTGGCCGCGCCTAGGGGTGGTGTGGGCCCCTCGGGCGCCCACCGACCTTGCCCTTCCGCCTATAAATTTCCTCCCGACGCGAAAACCCTAAATCAACCAGCCTATGTCCACGAAAAGTCATGTAGCTCCGCCGCCATCGAAGATAAATTTCAGGGGACAGAAGGCTCTGTTCCGGCACCCTGCCGGGACGGGGAATTTCCCCCGAAGCCATTTCCATCCACTCCACCGCCATCTTCATCGTTGTTGCTGACTCCCGTGATGAGGAGGGAGTAGTTCTCCCCCGAGGCTGAGGGCTTTACCGGTAACTATGTGGTATATCTCTCTCTCTCTCCCCCATGGTATGATCTTTATGTGATCATGAGCTTTGTAATCTAGTTGAATAAGTAGATGTTATTCTTCAACTATTATGCTACTCAAGTGGTTTTATTGTGTGATCTCCAGAGACACCTTGTCCCACGGTGTGAAGGTGACAGTGTGCATACCGTGTGTGTCTCTTAAGCTTAATTTACAGAAATACTTATGAATTGTGGTGTCTTGTTAGTACTATCTTTGTATGCTCAAAATGATAGCGTGGGGTGTCCATAGATTTGGAACGTGAACTTTAAGAAGTGCTTATGCAGCCCTACATGGTGAATTTGTGTTTGTTATCCAACCCAAGAGTGGTTCAGAGTAGCGTAGTGAAGAGATAATATTTATGTATTCAATTATGATATCATTGTTGAGAGTGTCCACTACTGAAAGTATGATCCCTAGGCCTTGTTTCCAAGCATTGAAACACCGTTTACAACCAGTTATGTTACATGTTTGCTTGCTGCCACTTTTATTTCAATTGCAATTACCACTCATAATCATCCATATCACTTGTATTTCACTATCTCTTCACCGAACTAGTGCATCTATACACATGACAAGTGTATTGGGTGTGTTGGGGACACAAGAGACTTCTTGTATCGTAATTGCAGGGTTGATTGAGACGGATATCATTGACCTCTACCTTCCTGAGTTCGATAAACCTTGGGTGATCCACTTAAGGGAAACTTGTTGATGTTCTACAAACCTCTGCACTTGGAGGCCCAACACATTCTACAAGAATAGAAGTGTGCGTAGACATCAGGGATCGACCCTGGTGGTCCGCCTAGGGTGGTACGGCTACAACTAGAGACTAGGTCGCAGTCCCCGACGACCCATCCATTGCTGCTACTATCTCTGGATCCTGGGCTAGGGGCGCAGCACGGGAGCGATCTTGGGCTGGACCTGCCAGTTGTGGCCCAATTGTGCAGCCTTGTTTCGGTCCAGCCTAGCGACGTGGAGACATTGACCCAGAGTCCACGCGTTAAGTGGCTCTTGCTCCCCCGAGAATCCAAGGATCCATTTCTAGGGTTTCCGTCCGGACGAACTAAAGTGCAGCTGCTTTTGTCCTCTGCGTGAAAGCCCTTCCTGGAGGCAGTCCAGCAAGGGGGCGGCAGCATGAGCTACAGCAACATAAACAAGCGGTGCCATGAGGGAAGCAGCGACGGTGGTGGCGAGGGAGACGGGAGGAGGTCGCAGGATGGCGGGCATCGGCATGAGGATGACCGCGTCGGCAGGACCGCGACAAGCGTGCTCCACAACGGAAGCGCAAGGAGGTGGCGAATGGGGGGTACACGGAAGAGTCCAACAACAACAATACTAGCGAGCTCCTGGCCATGGGGTGGCAGGAACTCTGGGCAAGTCAACAACAAAGCCAAGACGCATGGAGCGCCTGGTCAATCGAAGGCAATGGGCAAGGCCAAGATGGGTGCGGGCCAAGCATCTTGGGCGGCGGTCGGTGGCGAATGTTTCCGATGCGGCCGGGCGAGACACTTCTAGTCGGAGTGCTCCTTCGACCCCCTGTGCGTCCTTTGCAGCAAAGAGGGAAACATCTCCGCCAACTGCCCGACCAGGGGCCGCCCACTGCTACTCCAATCCATGGGGCACGCCATCACCGACGGTGGATTCTACAAAATTGAGGTGGAGCCCCTCCAACACGACGTGCAGGGCGCCCAATTCACGGTGGTCATTCGCTTCTCCGACGTGCCTCTCTCGGAGGAGGAGCTCTTAGGTGAGCTCAAAAGCTTGTTCGATGATGAGCGCATATTACACACCGTTGGGGAACCCCAAGAGGAAGGTATGATGAGCATAGCAGCAAGTTTTTCCTCAGTAAGAATCCAAGGTTTAATCGACCAGTAGGAGAAAGGCGTGATTTCTGAAGGTGTTGCTAGATGACTTGTGGCAGGGCGCACTACCGGCGTCAGCAACAGTGTGGAACCTGCACACAACACAACCAAAATACTTTGCCCCAACTTACAGTGAGGTTGTCATTCTCACCGGTTTTGCTGAACAAAGGATTAATTGTATAGTGTGGAAAGATATGTTTGTTTACAGTGTAATTAAAGAGAACAATGCTTGTAGTAAGTAAATAGAACAGGATGATTTTATCAGTGTAAAAGAAAGGACCAGGGTCCACACTTCACTAGAGGTGTCTCTCCATAAAGATAAATAACATGATGGGTGAACAAATTACAGCTAGGCAATTGATAGAATAAAGACCATACATGACAAGATGATTACCATGAGATTCGTTTGGGCATTACAACATAATACATCTACCGTAATCCAACTTCGTCTATGACTAATAATTCACCTTTAGGTTATCGTCCGAATCCCTTCCAGTATTAAGTTTCAAGCAACATATTATCGCATTAAGCAATGTGTGTAAAGTAAACAATAGAATTACCCTTGGATCAAACATTATTGTTTTCTCCCTAGTAGCAACAACACCTCTCCAATCTTTGAAGTTATTGTCACTCTTCTAGAAAACTAGAGGCATGAACCCACTATCGAGCATAAATACTCCCCCTTGGACTCACAAGCATTTACTTGGCCAGAGTATCTACTAGCAATGGAGAGCATGCAAGATCACAAATAACATAGAGAGAATTCCTTAATTGGCCCTGGCTGAAGTTTGCCTTCCTTTGTTGTGGTGACCTCACCTGAAGAAGTGAGAGTCCCTGTGCAATAGTGCTAGTCCCGGATTGAACTGCTAGCACACACAGTTTAAGATGAAATACCAAGTAGCAAAAGTCTTCATTACAACTTAAGATCCAGTGGAAATAAAATAGTTCGATACAAGTTGCATAGCTCTCAGGCTAGCACAAATTCAGAGTTTAAAGTAGCAAGGAAATCTTAAAGCATGGAGCCATCTTCCTTCATGAAGACACATGCAGACATGTTGGGCAAAGACTCGTGAACCTAAACAATTATCTTCAGCTAGAGAATTAACCTGCAACATAAAATGTTACAGCCCGAAGGTCAATACATTTGGAATTGTATTAGCAAGATGACACTATGGTGGACACAAATGGAAACCTAACACATACGTGATCATTTGGCTGGTAGAGCTCAGGCATTTTTGCATAAAGACAATTTTATCCTATCATTTGACAAATAATTTTCTTTCATACTAATTAAGTGATACCATTGATAGACATCAATGAACCTAGACACCACCGACAGACATCAGTGAGCCTTCCTATTTCAAATTGATCAACTTAGTTTGGGCGACCTACCCCTGCAGACTCAGACCATAGACATGGCACGGGACCTGCTAGCCGATAGTCACTTGCACTAATTGTCATATTCCCTGATCACCCATCAAGTTTTATTTAAGAAATTGATATGAGGAGAACTTCGAACAAGATCCTTGTCAGTTTGCTAAAATTGTCTGTAACCGAGGACACGACTAAGTACTTAGTTTTTACACTCTGCAGAGGTTGTACAAATTTACCCACATGACCTAGTCTGCTCTTCTTCCATGATGCACATTTTGCTCAAATGGACAAATGTTGACTAGGACGAGAATTTTTCGAAGTGATCCCCCAGACCTTTCTCTATGGACCCGTACCAACCTACAATCCCCTACATCATCTGTCACGTAGGATCCGGGTTCTCACAACATACTCCATGAAGCCAGAGCCCATATTAGCATGTGGTTGTACAGTAGCTAATGAGCAAGGTTGTCTACAATCTCTTTGTTCCTGGGTGGCTGTCCACAAGTATGATACACCTGGCGGTTCAGAGGTTCAACGACATGACCCCAGGGAAGCACTCAATATAACCCGAGCAATACCAATTCCACCCAGGTAGTTCATTAAACTTAGTTTTTTCCATAACTCACTAACAAAAATTTCATAGCATAGCTGAGCAACAACTAAATTTAATGGCGACAAATAAGTCAAGTAGGGGTAGCTAGACTACTGGGATTGCATAGCAAGCATAAGACCCTACACATGTATACTATGAAAATTTCTACTGTGCATAGATAAAAACAGGGACTTTTGTGATTGGTATGTCACTTGCCTGGATAAGGTGGAGAGTTGGTACAATCTTCACAAGCACAATCGTTGCAGTCGGCACAATCACAATCTACAATCGGATAAAAGTGAACCATAAGCATGGCGCCATTGGCATGCACAAACGGAAAACATGAATGCAATATGTATCTTAAACATGATAACACCTCTTAGTTGTTCTCTGGTTGTTTACTACATGCATGATGCCATGGTCAAGGTTCATGGTTGGTTGAATTATTGCGAACCATCTATGTCGCACTAGCGAAGAGCAACTACCAATAAATTGTAAAAGGTGTTTTGGTACAGTAGAAAAATGTTGATTTTGGTATTGATGTACAGAGGGTTCCATTTGCAAGCATATGCAAAAGGAATCACTCAAAAAGGAGGTGTAGATCTTATTTTACGGATAAAATACTCTACTTAGGCATTTAAATATGAATGATTTGTAAACTTCTGTAAGTCCACATTTTATTGTTCCAAAATTTTCCTTATATATTTAGGATTCCAACGATATAAGATTTGTGATTTTTGGACATACAAAATTCTAGTTATGATTTTTTACAAAGCGCGGACTAACGAAATTATGTTAAAACGAAATCTAGGGTGTGCCCATGACACGTGGTGCTCTGCTACTGGTTGATAACCCTTTGCGTGGATCACGCTCTCAGGGACGTTGGATCTACTTAAAAGGGACGACCGAGATCTATCTACTTATTTGCAAAAGAAAAACAGAAAAGAAAAGAGAAATGGGGTGGCTCACATGGCGCTGAGGTGGCGACGACATGGCGCGGACGTGGCCGGCGACAATGGAGATTGCCGGCGGCGGCTCAGATGGCGGCTGGCGGCCAAGGCGCGGACGGGGCGCGGCTTGGTGTCGCGCGTCGGATGGGGGCGGCGGCAGGGCTTGGCCCGGCCCGAGGCGGCGGCGGGCGGCGGATGGAGGCGGCGGCAGGGCGGCGACTCCGGCGAGGAATTGGGCGGCGGCCTGGCGGCGTGGGTGCGGGAAAAAAGGGGGAAAAGAGAGAGGGGGGCTCGGGGGCTTTATGTGGGCGGCTCGACCGAGTGGGGGAGGCGCAGGCGACATGGGGGAGGTGGCCGGCGTGGGCGCTGTGGGCGCGTGCGGGAGGTGGTCGGGGTGGGGCGCGCGTGATGCGGGAGGTTGGGGAAGGAGCGCTGATGGGTGGGGCCCGCCGAGGGGAGAGAGGGAAGGGGAGGGGCGTGCGGCGCGGCCAGGCCGGCTGGGCCGGTCGGCCGACTGGGTCGGCCCCTTTCTTTTTTTTGTTTCTTTTTTTTCTATTTCTTTCTCTTATTTGAATATGCATTTGGGGCACCAAAAATAAGCGAAAAAATACAAATAAAATATCGGTAGATTCCTTGTGAAAAGACCTTCATTATGAGACCACTTTTAAGATCAAATAAAACTTTTATAAAGCAAAAAAATTGGCATACATGCCTATGTGGCTGTAGTGCCATTTTGGTTTTGGGGTTTTGAAAAGATCTTTGACATTTCCCTAAAATGCAATGGTGGCATGATGCTTATGAATGCAATGAATGAAGTTTGAAAATTTGAAAATTGGGATGTTACAAATCTACCCCCACTTAAGATGATTCTCGCCCTCGAGAATCAGAGTGGCTTGCAAATAGGTGTGGATGGTCCTCTCGATGATCATCTTCTTGCTCCCAGGTAGCTTCTTCCTCGGTGTGGTGATTCCACTGGACTTTGCAGATCTTAGTATGAGTATCTCTTTCTGCTGTCTCTAGTATCTTGATTGGATTTTCCTCATATGTAAGATCACTCTCCAACTGTACTTCCCCAAGTGGTATTGTGTCTCTCAATGGGGTCTCTGTCATATCTGGGTGGAACTTCTTCAGCTGGCTTACATGAAACACGTTATGAACTGCAGATAGAGATTCTGGCAGTTCCAAATCATATGCTACTTCACCTTTGCGAGTCAGGATCTTGAATGGTCCTACAAAGCGGGGTGCTAACTTTCTTTGACTTCAAACCTCTTCACACCACGTAGTGGTGAGACTCTAAGGTATGCTCTATCACCTATCTCATAGGTCACTTCCCTAAGCTTTGAGTCAGTGTAGCTCTTCTCTCTGGATTGAGCTATCTTTAGTCTATCCCTGATCAATCTGACCTTCTCTTCAGCATCCTTGATCAAGTCTGGGCCAAATAGACTCATTTCTCCTACGCCACTCCATAACAATGGGGTGGTGCAATTTCTTCCATATAGTGCCTTAAATGGAGCCATTCCAATACTTCCTTGGTGGCTATTGTTGTATGAAAATTTTGCGTATGACAAATTTTCATCCCAGCTAGATCCATAGTCCAATGCACAAGCTTTCAACATATCTTCCAAGATTTGGTTTACCCTTTCTATCTATCCATCAGTTTGTTGGTGAAACGTTGTGCTGAAATCAAGTCTAGTTTCCAAAGACTCATGTATTTGGCGCCAAAAGTGAGAAGTGAACTGAGTACCTCTATCTGAAACAATGCTCCTGGGCACTCCATGCAAACAAATGATTCTGCTCATGTATATCTTGGCTAGTTTGGCACTCGTATAGGTGGTCTTCACTGGTATAAAGTGGGGCCACTTTAGTCAGACGGTCCACTACGACCGAAATAAAATCATATCCCGATCTAGTCTTTGGCAATCCGGTGATAAAGTCCATGCCAATATTTTCCCACTTCCACTCTGGTACTGGCAAGGGTTGCAACAATCCTGCTGGTTTTTGATGTTCTGCCTTGACTCTGCTACAAACATTACACAGTACAATATACTCGGCAATGTCTCTCTTCACTGTTAGTCCACCAGAATCTTTCCTTTACGTCCATGTACGTCTTAGTGTTACCAGGTTGAATGGAGTATGGTGAATCGTGTGCTTCTTGAAGAATCAACTTCCTAAGTTCTGGGTCTTGAGGCACACAAATTCGCTTCTCGAACCATATGGTTCCTTGCTCATCCTCATGGAATCCATTTGCTTTGCCTTCACTCATATTGGCCTTGATTACTTCTATTTTTTGTCTAACTTCTGAGCTTCTCTAATCTTATCCATTACGGTTGGCTGAACTTCAAGCGATGCCAAATAACCTTCTGGCACAATCTCCAGTTGGAGATGCTTGAAATGTTCACACAACTCCTTAGGTAGTTTGATGTCTACGCACACTTCTTTTCCTGTAGGCAGTGTTAGGCCTCCAAGAGCAGAGGTTTGTAGAACAGCAGCAAGTTTCCCTTAAGTGAATCACCCAAGGTTTATCGAACTCAGGGAGGTAGAGGACAAAGATATCCCTCTCAAGCAACCCTGCAATTACGAGGTCTCTTGTGTCCCCAACACACCCAATACACTTGTCAGATGTACAGGTGCACTAGTTCGGCGAAGATATAGTGAAATACAAGTGATATGGATGAATATGAGTGGTAATAACAATCTGAATAAAATATGGCAGCGAGTAGACATGCAGTGGAACAGTAAATAAACGGAGATTCGATATTCGGAAACAAGGCCTAGGGATCATACTTTCACTAGTGGACACTCTCAACATTCATCACATAACTGAATAAACAAATACTACTTTCTCTACACTCTCTTGTTGGATGACAAACACCATTCATTGTGTAGGGCTACAAGAGCACCTCAATGCCGGAGTTAACAAGCTCCACAACATTCGATGTTCATATTTAAATAACCTTAGAGTGCATGATAGACCAACGCAATTATACCGAGTACTAACATAGCATGCACACTCGTCAACATCAGCTATGAAAGGGGGAATAGATCACATCAATACTATCATAGTAATAGTTAACTTCATAATCTACAAGAGATCACAATCATAACCTATACCAAGTACTTCATGATGCACACACTGTCAACATTACATCATGGAGGAGGAATAGACTACTTCAATAACATCACCAGAGTAACACATAGATGATATTCAACTAGATCACAAAGAGAGAGATGAACCACATAGCTACGGTAGAGCCCTTAGCCTCGGGGGAGAACTACTCCCTCCTCATCATAGGAGACAGCAGCGGTGATGAAGATGGTGGTGGCGTCGATGGAGATGCCTTCCGGGGGCAATTCCCCGTCCCGGCGGCGTGCCAGAACAGAGACTTCTGTCCCCCGAATCTTGGCTTCGTGATGGCGGTGGCTCTGGAACTTTTCTCGTATCGTGGCTTATTGGTGTCGAGGTTTTAGGTCACGACGACTTATATAGGCGAAGAAACGGAGTCAGAAGGGTTCTGGGGGGCCCACATAGTAAGGGGGCGCCCCCCTCTGGCCGCGCCGCCATGGTGTGTGGGGGCCCTAGGCCTCCCCTCTGGTCCCTCTTCGGTGTTCTGGAAGCTTCGTGGAAATATAAGATCGTGGGCCTTGATTTCGTCCAATTCCGAGAATATTTCCTGTGTAAGATTTCTGAAACCAAAAACAGCAGAAAACGAGGAAGCGGCACTGCGGCATCTTGTTAATAGGTTAGTTCCGGAAAATGCATAATAATGACATAAAGTGTGTATAAAACATGTGAGTATCATCATAAAAGTAGCATGGAACATAAGAAATTATAGATACGTTTGAGACGTATCAAGCATCCCTAAGCTTAGTTCCTACTCGCCCTCGAGTAGGTAAACGATAACAAGGATAATTTCTGAAGTGACATGCTATCATAATCTTGATCAATACTATTGTAAAGCATATGAGATGAATGCAGCGATTCGAAGCAATGGTGAAGATAATGAGTAAACAAATGAATAATATAGCAAAGACTTTTCATGAATAATACTTTCAAGACAAGCATCAATAAGACTTGCATAAGAGTTACTCATAAAGCAATAAATTCTTAGTAGAAAGCTTTGAAGCAACACAAAGGAAGATATAAGTTTCAGCAGTTGCTTTCAACTTCAATATATTTATCTCATGGATAATTGTCAACACAAAGTAGTATAACAAGTGCAATAGGTGAACATGTAAGAATCAATGCACGCAGTTCACACACGTGTTTGCTTCTAAGATATAAAGAAGTAGGTAAACTGACTCAACAATAAAGTAGAAGATAGGCCCTTCGCGGAGGGAAGCATGGATTACTATTTTTGTGCTAGAGCTTTTCATTTTGAAAACATAGAAACAATTTTGCATAACATATGTTTCAACCAAGTGTCACAAAGGGGTACCTCTATGCCGCCTGTACAAAGGTCTAAGGAGAAAGTTCGCATTGGATTTCTCGCTTTTTGATTATTCTCAACTTAGACATCCATACCGGGACAACATAGACAACAGATAATGGAATCCTCTTTAATGCATAAGCATTCAACAACAGATAATATTCTCATAAGAGATTGAGGATTAGTTGTCCAAACTGAAACTTCCACCATGATTCATGGCTTTAGTTAGCGGCCCAATGTTCTTCTCTAACAATATGCATACTCAAACCATTTGATCATGAAAATCGCCCTTACTTCAGACAAGACGAACATGCATAGCAACTCACATGATATTCAACAAAGGTGTAATAGTTGATGGCGTCCCCAGAAGCATGGTTACCGCTCAACAAGCAACTTATAAAAAATAAGATACATAGCTACATATTCTTCACCACAATAGTTTTTAAGGCTATTTTCCCATGAGCTATATATTGCAAAGGAAAAGAATAGAATTTTAAAGGTAGCACTCAAGTAATGTACTTTGGAATGGCAGAGAAATACCATGTAGTAGGTAGGTATGGCGGACACAAATGGCATAGTTTTTGGCTCAAGGATTTGGATGCACGAGAAGAATTCCCTCTCAATACAAGGCTAGGCTAGCAAGGTTGTTTGAAGCAAACTAAAGTATAAAACGGTGTAGCAAAGCTTACATATGAACATATTGTAAGTATTATAAGACTTTACATCGTCTTCCTTGTTGTTCAAACACCTCACCAGAAAATATCTAGACTTTAGAGAGACCAATCATGCAAACCAAATTTTAACAAGCTCTATGTAATTCCTCATTAATAGGAGCAAACCATATGATGCAAGAGCTTAAACATGATCTATATGAGCACAACAATTGCCAAGTATCAAATTATTCAAGACATTATACCAATTACCACATGAAGCATTTTCTGTTTCCAACCATATAACAGTTAACGAAGCAGTTTCAACCTTCGCCATGAATCATTAAGAATTAAGCTAAGAACATATGTGTTCATATGAATGAGCGGAGTGTGTCTCTCTCCCACATAAGCATAAATTTATTCAGAGAATGAAAATAACAAAACGAAAATAAAAGCACACAGACGCTCCAAGTAAAGTACATAAGATGTGACGGAATAAAAATATTGTTTCACTTGAGGTGACCTGATAATTTTTCGATGAAGAAGGGGATGCCTTGGGCATCCCCAAGCTTAGATGCTTGAGTCTTGTTGAAATATGCAGGGATGAACCACGGGGGTATCCCCAAGCTTAGACTTTTCACTCTTCTTGATCATATTGTATCATCCTCCTCTCTTGACCCTTGAAAACTTCCTCCACACTAAACTCAAAACAAACTCATTAGAGGATTAGTGCATAATCAAAAATTCACATATTCAGAGGTGACACAATCATTCTTAACACTTCTGGACATTGCACAAAGCTACTGAAAGTTAATGGAACAAAGAAATCCATCAAACATAGCAAAAAAGGCAATGCAAAATAAAAGGCAGAATCTGTCAAAACAGAACAGTCCATAGAGACAAATTTTTCTGGGGCACTTAACTTGCTCGAGATGAAAATGCTCAAATTGAATGAAAGTTGCGTACATATCGAGGATCACGCATGTAAATTGGCAGATTTTTCTGAGTTACCTACAGAGAACCCTGCCCAAATTCGTGACAGCAAGAAATCTGTTTCTGCGCAGTAATCCAAATCTAGTATCAACCTTACTATCAAAGACTTTACTTGGCACAAAAATGCAATAAAATAAAGATAAGGAGAGGTTGCTACAGTAGTAACAACTTCCAAGACACAACAAAACAGTAGCAAAATAAAAACATGGGTTATCTTCCAAGAAGTGCTTTCTTTATAGCCATTAAGATGGGCTCAGTAATTTTAATGATGCACTCACAAGAAATAAGAGTTGAAGCAAAAGAGAGCATTAAAAGCAAGTATGAAACTAATTTAAGCCTAACCCACTTCCTATAGTAAGGAATCTTGTACACAAATAAATTCATGAGGAGCAAAGTGACAAGCATAGAAAGATAAAACACAAGTAACTTCAAGATTCTCAACATAAAGAGGGGAAACTTAATATTATTAAGATGCATATAGCCATGTTTCCCTCTCTCATAATAACTTTCAGTGGCATCATGAACAAACTCAACAATATAACTATCACAAGAAACATTCTTATTCACATGCATAAAAGTATCATTACTCTCCACATAAGCATAGTCATTCTTATTAATTGTAGTGGGAGCAAATTCAACAAGGTAGCTATCATTATCACCATAATCATCAAATATAGGAGTGATACGTCTCCGACGTATCGATAATTTCTTATGTTCCATGCCACATTATTGATGATATCTACATGTTTTATACACATTATATGTCGTATTTATGCATTTTCCGGCACTAACTTATTAACGAGATGCCGAAGAGCCAGTTGCTGTTTTCTGCTGTTTTTGGTTTCAGAAATCCTAGTAAAGAAATATTCTCGGAATTGGACAAAATCAACGCCCAGGGTCCTACTTTTGCACGAAGCTTCCAGAAGACCGAAGGGGAAAGGAAGTGGGGCCACGAGGCGCCGACACAATAGGGCGACGCGGCCTGGCCCCTGGCCGCGCCGGCCTGGTGTGTGGGGCCCTCGTGTGGCCCCCCGCGTTGCCCTTCCGCCTACTTAAAGCCTTCGTCGCGAAACCCCCAGTACCGAGAGCCACGATACGGAAAACCTTACTGAGACGCCACCGCCGCCAATCCCATCTCGGGGATTCGGGAGATCGCCTCCGGCACCTGCTGTGAGAGGGGATTCATCTCCCGGAGGACTCTTCACCGCCATGGTCGCCTCCGGAGTGATGAGTGAGTAGTTCACCCCTGGACTATGGGTCCATAGCAGTAGCTAGATGGTTGTCTTCTCCTCATGTGCTTCATTGTCGGATCTTGTGAGCTGCCTAACATGATCAAGATCATCTATAAGTAATTCTATATGTTGTGTTTGTCGGGATCCGATGGATAGAGAATACTATGTTATGTTGATTATCAATCTATTACCTATGTGTTGTTTATGATCTTGCATGCTCTCCGTTATTAGTAGAGGCTCTGGCCAAGTTTTTGCTCTTAACTCCAAGGAGTATTTATGCTCGATAGTGGGTTCATGCCTCCATTAAATCTGGGACAGTGACAGAAAGTTCTAAGGTTGTGGATGTGCTGTTGCCACTAGGGTTAAACATTGATGCTATGTCTAAGGATGTAGGTATTGATTACATTACGCACCATACTTAATGCAATTGTCTGTTGTTTGCAACTTAATAATGGAAGGGGTTCGGATGATAACCTGAAGATGGACTTTTTAGGCATAGATGCATGCTGGATAGCGGTCTATGTACTTTGTCGTAATGCCCAATTAAATCTCACAATACTCATCATATCATGTATGTGCATGGTCATGCCCTCTCTATTTGTCAATTGCCCGACTGTAATTTGTTCACCCAACATGCTATTTATCTTATGGGAGAGACATCTCTAGTGAACTGTGGACCCCGGTCCATTCTTTTACATCGAATACAATCTGCTGCAATACTTGTTCAACTGTTTTCTGCAAACAATCATCATCCACACTATACATCTAATCCTTTGTTACAGCAAGCCGGTGAGATTGACAACCTCACTGTTTCGTTGGGGCAAAGTACTTTGGTTGTGTTGTGCAGGTTCCACGTTCGCGCCGGAATCCCTGGTGTTGTGCCCCACTACATCCCGCCGCCATCAACCTTCAACGTGCTTCTTGGCTCCTCCTGGTTCGATAAACCCTGGTTTCTTTCTGAGGGAAAACTTGCTGCTGTGCGCATCATACCTTGCTCTTGGGGTTCCCAACGAACGTGTGAGTTACACGCCATCAAGGAGGCATAGTATAATCATAATTAATTTTCTCCTCCATAGTAGGTGGATGATAGTCATCATTGTAATCATCATATATAGGAGGTAAAGTATCATCAAAGTAAATTTTCTCCTCCATGCTTGGGGGACTAAAAATATCATGCTCATCAAAACCAGCTTCCCCAAGCTTAAATTCTTCCATAGCATTAGCAACAATGGTGTTCGAAGCGTTCATACTAATATCATTGCTACTAGCATGCAAATAAGGTTCCATAGGTTTTTTAATTTTCGCATCAAACAATCCATGTCTTAACTCAGGAAATAGAATAAAAAGCTCACTATTATTTTCCATTGTGCCTAACTAGTGAACAAGAAACAAAAAGATGCAATTGCAGGATCTAAAGGAGATAGCTTCGAGCACTCACACACCGACAACAATGCTAGGAAATAGCTTAGTAGTCGGAGGATGTGAATACCTTTTACCTTACCTCCCTGGCAACAACGCCAGAAAATAGCTTGATGTCTACGCACACTTCTTTTCCTGTAGACAGTGTTGGGCCTCTAAGAGCAGAGGTTTGTAGAACAACAGCAAGTTTCCCTTAAGTGAATCACCCAAGGTTTATCGAACTCAGGGAGGTAGAGGACAAAGATATCCCTCTCAAGCAACCCTGCAATTACGATACAAGAAGTCTCTTGTGTCCCAAACACACCCAATACACTTGTCAGATGTACAGGTGCACTAGTTCGGCGAAGAGATAGTGAAATACAAGTGATATGGATGAATATGAGTGGTAATAACAATCTGAATAAAATATGGTAGCGAGTAGACATGTAGTGGAACAGTAAATAAATGGAGATTCGGTATTCGGAAACAAGGCCTAGGGATCATACTTTCACTAGTGGACACTCTCAACATTGATCACATAACTGAATAAACAAATACTACTTTCTCTACACTCTCTTGTTGGATGAAAAACACCATTCATTGTGTAGGGCTACAAGAGCACCTCAATGCCGGAGTTAACAAGCTCCACAACATTCGATGTTCATATTTAAATAACCTTAGAGTGCATGATAGACCAACGCAATTATACCGAGTACTAACATAGCATGCACACTGTCAACATCAGCTATGAAAGGGGGAATAGATCACATCAATACTATCATAGTAATAGTTAACTTCATAATCTACAAGAGATCACAATCATAACCTACACCAAGTACTTCATGATGCACACATTGTCAACATTACATCATGGAGGAGGAATAGACTACTTTAATAACATCACCAGAGTAACACATAGATGATATTCAACTAGATCACAAAGAGAGAGATGAACCACATAGCTACGGTAGAGCCCTTAGCCTCGGGGGAGAACTACTCCCTCCTCATCATAGGAGATAGCAGCGGTGATGAAGATGGCGGTGGTGTCGATGGAGATGCCTTCCGGGGGCAATTCCCCGTCCCGGCGGCGTGCCGGAACAGAGACTTCTGTCCCCCGAATCTTGGCTTCGCGATGGCGGCGGCTCTGGAACTTTTCTTGTATCGTGGCTTATTGGTGTCGAGGTTTTAGGTCACGACGACTTATATAGGCGAAGAAATGGAGTCGAAAGGGTTCTGGGGGGCCCACACAGTAAGGGGGCGCGCCCCCCCTCTGGCCGCGCCGCCATGGCGTGTGGGGGCCCTGGGCCTCCCCTCTGGTCCCTCTTCGGTGTTCTGGAAGCTTCATGGAAATATAAGATCATGGGCCTTGATTTCGTCCAATTCCGAGAATATTTCCTGTGTAAGATTTCTACCACCAAAAACAGAAGAAAACAGGAACTGGCACTTCGGCATCTTGTTAATAGGTTAGTTCCGGAAAATGCATAATAATGACATAAAGTGTGTATAAAACATGTGAGTATCATCATAAAAGTAGCATGGAACATAAGAAATTATAGATACGTTTGAGATGTATCATAGTTCTCCTGTAGTGAGACCGTTTACATAGGTTTTACTGCTCAGCACATTGGCTACAACATGAGCCTTTCCTAGGTGGTATTGCAAATTCATATAATAATCCTTTATTAGTTCTAACCATCTTCTTTGCCTCATGTTTAGCTCCTTCTGAGTGATAATGTACTTCAAGCTCTTATGGTCTGTGAACACATCACAATGCTTTCCCATCAGATAATGTCTACATACCTTGAGAGTATGCAAGATAGATGCTAGCTCCAAATCATGAGTTGGATAGTTTCTCTCATGACGTTTGAGCTATCGCGAGGCATAACACACAACTTTTCCATCTTGCATTAGAACACCTCCAAGTCCTTGGCGAGAAGCATCACAATACACTTGGAAATCCTTATTGATATCCGGCATAGAACCGGTGCACTTACTAGGCGTTGCTTCAGCTCTTGAAAACTAGCTTCACACTCGTCAGTCCATATGAATTTCTTATCCTTCTTAAACAGTTCTATCATGGGCTTTGCAATCTTGGAGAAATTCTCAATAAATCTTCGGTAGTATCCTGCAAGTCCTAAGAAACTCCGAATCTCTCCTGCATTCTTGGGTGACTCCCATTTAGTCACAGCTGCAACCTTGCTTGGGTCTACTGCTACTCCTTCTGTTGAAACTATGTGTCCAATGAATCCAACTCTATCTAACCAGAACTAACACTTCCTAAACTTAGCATACAACTTGTGCTCTCTGAGCTTTTCCATGATTAGGTGAAAAAAAAATTCGTGCTTGGAATCATCCTTTGAATATATCAATATATCATCGATGAATACCACCACAAACTTATCCAAATATTCCATGAACACCTTTTTCATCATGGTCATGAAATATGCCGGAGCATTGGTTAGTCCAAAGGGCATAACAGTATACTCATAGAGACCGTATCTAGTTGTGAATGCGGTCTTAGGTATATCGTCCTCCGGGATCTTCAATTGTAAATAACCCAATCGAAGATCTATCTTAGAGAATACTTTTGCTCCCTTCAATTGGTCAAACAAGTCATTGATGTTGGGCAACAGGTACTTGTTTTTAATTGTCATCTCATTTAGCTAACGGTAGTCCATCACTAATCTTTTGCTATAGTCTTTCTTCTCAACAAACAGTACGGGTGCTCCCCAAGATGACGAACTAGGTCGAATAAATCCTTTCTCATATTGCTCCTTAAGCTGATTCTTGAGCTCCTTTAGTTCATCAACATCCATCTTGTATGGTCCCTTGGCTATGGGTCCAGTACCGGGCATAAGTTCAATGAGAAACTCAACATCTCTATCAGGTGGAAATCCTGGCAACTCTTCCGGGAAGACATCCGGATATTCCCTCACAACGGGTACATCTTCTAGGCTAACCCCCTTAAGAGAGTTGACCTTAGTACCTTTAATTAAGCTCAAAGGTTGAGTTGAAACAGATTCGTTTCTTTTCTGGGGTTGTGATTGTAACAGTTTTCTTTGTACAATCTATTATACCTCCATAGGCGGTCATCCAATCCATTCCCGGGATTACATCTAAACCTTGGGATTCCAATATTATCAAGTCGACCGGGAACTAATGATTTCCAATTTCTAGGGTCAGTTGTCTACATCCAGCACTTACTAACATCTATCCCCCTGGGGAACTTACTCTAAGAGGGCACCCTATTGTTTCAGTGGGTAGTTTATTCTTATCCACAAATGCTCTTGAAATGAATGAATGTGATGCACCAGTATCAAATAGGACTAGTGCTGAGGAGTTGTTAAGCAGGAACGTACCGATTACTGCGTCGGGTTCATCATATAGTTCCTCCACATTGGCGTGGTTAACATGTCCTTTGCGGAAAGGGTTCGGCTTCCTTGCCTCTTCGTCCTTCTTAGCTTCCTCAGCCTCCTTCTCAGGACATTCATTGGCATAATGTCCTATCTTCCAACACTTGAAGCATTCAACTTGACTGACATCCCTCTTCCCAGAACGGTGGCCATTGTTGATTCCATTCTGGTTGCCATTTCCCTTTCCAGAGTTCGGGTGACGGTAGCTCTTATGGCCATTGTGATGGTGGCCATTTCCATTGTGGTGCTGATGCTTACTTCCTCCATCATTGTTCCCATACTTGTGATATCCAAAACCTCCACTGCCTTCATCATAAGAGCGCATCTTATGTGGTGGTCTAGAACCATGTTTTCGTAACCATGTTTTCTCTTTCTTTTATCCACTTGCTTCATGGTGTTCTCCAGGATTAGAGCTTTGTCACATAGTGACTGGTAAGTGGGCAAGTAAACCACTGACAGTTGAATCATCAGCTCGTCATTCAGTCCCTTAAGAAACCTTTCCTTCCTCTTGGCATCTGTGTTGCTATCATCGGGCGCATAGCGCGCCAAGTTGCTGAACTCTTCTATGTATTTAGACACACTGTGATGACCTTGTCTGAGGTTTAGGAATTCAGTCCTCTTCAGGTCCATCACTCCAGAGGAAATGTGAGCGGTACGAAAACCTTCTTCAAAGATTGCCCAAGTCACCTCAGCTATTGGATGATTGATTTGGAAATTCTCCCACCAACTAGTTGCGGGTCCTTCCAGCAGATGAGCAGCAAATCTGACCTTCTCAACGTCAGTGCATCCTATGGTCACCAAGTCCTTGTTCGCAGAATGTAGCCAATCATTGGCCACCATAGGTTCTGCTACCCTTGAAAACTTCTCAGGGCGAAGCCTTAGGAACCTAGTCAGCATATCCACATGCGGTGGAGGTGGTGGTGGTGGGGGTGGATTTTTGTTGTTGTTGTTGTTGTTCAGCTGGTTTATGGTTTGTGTCAGTGCTTGCATCAGCTGAGCTTGCGTCTCCATCATTTGTTGAACATACGCTGGCACTTCAGGCTCTCGACGGGGTAGCATTCTGTTTGGTTGATATAGGTAAGACTAGAGTTTAGAAATAGAATCTAAGGGAATAAAGTTCCTACCCTCACACAACACATGCATAAAACAACCTTAAACACACAAGCATTCATAAAAAACATTTAGTTTTGCAATATGTGAATCGCAAAACGTCTTAAAATGGGAAATAAAACACACTAGCTTTCCTACTTCAGGTGGTCGGCAAACTCAACTCGAAAGCTAAGAAAAATGGAAATGGGGGTCAATCTATTTGTGTTGAGTGCTCCAAGTTTCTCTCCTACTTCAGGTGTACTCTATCTTTTCTAAATAGTTACCAGGAGGTAGGCCATCCAGTAACAGAGAAACATTTTTGAAGATGAAATGGGAATAAATACAGGAAATTTGTGAACAACATATCTTTTAAATAGAAATAAGATAAGATTGATTTTTCATTCCTAGGGTCTTCCTATTTTCTAATCCAAACCAAGGGTGTCGAACCCGAGGGCAACACAGAGCTCTGATACCATCTGTGGAGACCTCACCTTAAGAAGTGAGTGTCCCTGTGCAATAGTGCTAGTCCCGGATCGAACTGCTAGCACACACAGTTTAAGATGAAATACCAAGTAGCAAAGGTATTCATTACAACTTAAGATCCAGCGAAAATAAAATAGTTCGATACAAGCTGCATAACTCTAAGGTAGCACCAATTCATAGCTTAAAGCAGCAAGAAAATCTTAAAGCATGGAGCCATCTTCCTTCATGAAGCCATAGGCAGACATGTTGGACAAAGACTCGTGAACCTAAACAATTATCTTCAGCTAGAGAAGTAACCTGAAACATAAAACGTTACGGCCTGAAGGTCAATACATTTGGAATTGTATTGGTAAGATGACACTATGATGGACACAAATGGCAACCTAACACATACGTGATCATTTGGCTGGTAGAGCTCTGGCATTTTTGCATAAAGCCAATTTTATCCTATCATTTGACAAATCATTTTCTTTCATACTAATTAAGCGGTACCATTGATAGACATCAATGAACCTAGACACCACCGATAGACATCAGTGAGCCTTCCTATTTCATATGATCAAATTGATTTGGCAAGCTACCCCTGCAGACTCAGACCATAGACATGGCACGGGACCTGCTAGCTGGTAGTCACTTGCACCAATTGTCATATTCCCTGTTCACCCATGAAGTTTTATTTAAGAAATTGGGATGAGGAGATCTTCGAACAGGATCCTTGTCAGTTCGCTCAAATTGTCCGTAATCGGGGACATGGCTAAGTACTTAGTTTTAACACTTTGCAGGGGTTGTACAAATATACCCACATGACCTAGTCTGCTCTTCTTCCATGATGCACATTTTGCTCAAATGGACAGATGTTGACTAGGATGATACTTTTCCGAAGTGATCCCCCAGACCTTTCTCTATGGACCCGTACCAACCTATAATCCCCTACATCATTTATCACGTAGGATCCGGGTTCTCACAACATACTCCATCAAGCCAGAGCCCATATTAGCATGTGGTTGTATGGTAGCTAATGAGCAAGGTTGTCTACAATCTCTTAGTTCCTGGGTGGCCGTCTGATTGCGCGTAGTTGACACGTTCGTTGGGAACCCCAAGAGGAAGGTGTGATGCGCACAGCAGCAAGTTTTCCCTCAGTAAGAAACCAAGGTTATCGAACCATTAGGAGCCAAGAAGCACGTTGAAGGTTGTTGGTGGCGGAGTCTAGTGCGGCGCAACACCAGGGATTCTGGCGCCAACGTGGAACCTGCACAACACAATCACAGTACTTTGCCCCAACGTAACAGTGAGGTTGTCAATCTCACCGGCTTGCTGAAAACAAAGGATTAGATGTATAGTGTGGATGATGATGATTGTTTGCGAAGAACAATAAAGAACAATTGCGGTAGATTGTATTTCGGATGTAAAGAATAGGACCGGGGTCCACAGATCACTAGTGGTGTCTCTCCCATAAGATAAACAGATGTTGGGTGAACAAATTACGAATTGGGCAATTGACAAATAAAGAATGCATAACAATGCACATACATATATCATGATGAGTACTATGAGATTTAATCAGGGCATTACGACAAAGTACATAGACCGCTATCCAGCATGCATCTATGCCTAAAAAGTCCACCTTCAGGTTATCATCCGAACCCCTTCCAGTATTAAGTTGTAAACAAGAGACAATTGCATTAAGTATGGTGCGTAATGTAATCAACACAAATATCCTTAGACAAAGCATCGATGTTTTATCCCTAGTAGCAACAGCACATCCACAACCCTAGAACTTTCTGTCACTATCCCAGATTTAATGGAGGCATGAACCCACTATCGAGCATAAATACTCCCTCTTGGAGTCACAAGTATCAACTTGGCCACACTACAAAGGAAAACCTTTTTTTTTGACAAATCACTTTCGTCATTTGAAGGCCAGTTTTCCTCAAGGATTACTTCGCGGTGACGAAATTTGATCGTCATGGGGTTCGTCAAGGAAGCTCCGTCATAAAATATCGGGGGTGACGGTATGCATTTTTTCGTCAACGTCAAATGTTTGATGGTGACGACCTGCAAATTCGTCAACATCGAAGGTTGATTGTTGACAGACAGGTTTGTCACGAAAAATTGCAACTTTCGTCAATATCTAAATCTTGGGAAGTTTCTTATTGGTCCAAAAAAAGCATACGTGGCCTTAGATGTGGGTCCCATTTGGCTTCTGACAACATGGTCCGACGGCGCTGACATGGATATCTTTCATGTGGGACCGGCATGGTGCTGACTGGTGGGACCCACAAAATATTATGACAAGCTGGACCCACAATATTCTGACCGGTGGGATCCACAAATATCAGACAAGTGGGACCAGGTTGTTGCCGACATATGGGTCCCAATAATGCTGACTGGTGGGACCCACAAATTCTGACAAGTGGGACCAGAAATTGGTGCCACGTGGTTTCATTTAATAGTGACGTTGTGACATTTTCCGTCACCTTTTGAATTTGACAAAATTTGAGAGCATTTGAATTATTTGCGAAATTTGGTAAACAAAAAAACTGGCGAAATATCAAAAAATAGACAATAAATATCATGCATAAATGGTGGCACAGGAAGTATATATGTCTATCACAGACCGAAAGATTCATAAGAAAAATTACAATTGGAACACAAAGAAATTAAAAAACCTATGATTAATAATGTTGTAGGCCGGTGGTGCAATAGATCAGTCGCCCTGGGATTCAGACATGGATGGTGGCTGGGATGTCCTCAAGAGCAAATTAAGCACGACATCCAATTCTCTCTGCCTCTTTTCATAAGCCAGAGTCTTTTCTTCTTGGGCTTTCTTCACAGCTTCAAGTTCTTCCTCCTGCTTCTTCCTGATCTCTTCAAATTTTTGATCTTGTTCTTGCAGTCTTGCCTGCATCTCACTGTGGTACCTTTTAGATGCCTGTATGGAGTTATGCTCTTGATCTGCCAGTCTTTGTTGTAGCTCTCAGATGCGTGTAGCTGAGACAAAAGACTTCCTGGAACTTGTTGCGACGCCCAATCTTGGTAGGAATGTGCTGTTGCAGGTGGTGGATGGGCTTTTCTCGCTCAGAACTAGCTGAACAATTTGCAAATCAGTCAAATCAGGTTCATCTTCATTGCGTGGCGCCGCTTTTTTTGCCACCATTTTATCCTGCATAAAGATTACAATCATTGCATGGACAACATACAAAACTGGATTATATTATATTGTGCTAATATGAAATATTTCTTACATATGCACTTTTTTGCTTCAGCACTCATAATGTTATCCTTGTTAGTGTGTGTGATTCTAAAAAATTCAATTGGAGAGGTTTCTTCTTCTCTCTGCTTAGCCTTCGCTTGAAAAAATGTAGAATGCACATTACCATTGTACACTTGTGTATGACGAAGTATGAACTGTATGGGAAAATTCAGAACACTTACTATAAGTTCCCGAGTGAGCAACATAGCTTCGAGATCCGATGGTATGGAGCTGTTTCACAGCTTCTCTGTTCTTTCCATTTTTTACACACACTACCTATATTCAGTACATGCATTTTATTTATCCGGATCAGAGAAATGTAAGAATTCAGTAGCTGTTATTGAAAGGAATAACGTTTATGTACCTGGTACTTCTCATCAAACCATCTCTTCACCAGTTCTTTCCAGCTTTTCTCTTCTACATGATCTGGCTTCTTTAGATATGCTTGCTCCAGTGTGAGATTTTTAATTTTCGGCCAATACTCCTTTTTAAGCCTATATCGGAACTGCCGAATACTAACCTGCAGCATATCAGTGCACACATCTTGAGCCACCTCATCATTTTTGTCCATACTAAACTTTCCCTGCAAAATAGTGATGCATTAATCAGTAGATTCTTAGATAATTGATCATGTAGCATACTAATTAGGTTAAACCAAGATTGTACAGGACTCACCGCTACTGTATTTATAGCATGAGGAATGACATGTTTGAGAGTGTCATCTTTCTTGTACTGTGTCCAGTGTGTTGCAAGCGGCATTTTCTCACGGATGTGAATACCAACCTCACTCGCTCGGCTTTGCTGATTGGATATAATCCTTGGGTCTCCCGACACCAGCGAGAGAATTCAATTGGCATCTTATTGCCACCATGTCTTCTTGTGTACTCATGTAGTCCATGGCCCATGGTAGGTTTGCGTCCACCTCTCTTTCTCTTACTACCGCCAGATGTTGTCAATGTCTCTGAAATAAGAGATATGAAATGATTCTCTTTTATATGAAAATACGCGGTACATTGTTTAGTTTTTACAAACTTGCATACCTTGCCGCTGAAAGTTTACAATTTGATTGTCCTCAGGAGATGATTTGCTGCCTCCAGATGTCATGATCTGGTTAGGTGAGGGTGCTCCTTCAGTGTTCTGACCAGCAGTGGCCGTCGGCTCATCAGATGACCCAGCTTCAGGTTCAGTTGTTGCCATTGATCTTGTTGCAATGTTGGATGGTGCAACTTCAGGTCTGGATCGCTTCTTCTGTGCAACTGTTGCAGAAGAAGCAAGTATCTGCAAGCAAAGTAGAGGCTACATTAGTAGGGAACATTTAGCATGTACGTATTTTCTATCATAGTTCAGACATAGTTCCACAGACCTGAGCTGAAGTTTTGCCGACAGTGCGCTGATCCTCATGTGAATGAAGATCATCATGAGCAGTAGCTATCTCTTCTGGTTTCGGAGTCTGTGTCCTTTTGTTTGTTACTAGTTCCTATTTGTACCCCACCATACACTAATGAACGTGCAAAACTAGAGAAATCTTGCTGATTTTTCTGGCCAGGTCCAAATCTTTCAGCCAAATTTTTTTCCATGCGTACTATATTTTCTTGCATTTGTTTCTCCTTGACAAGCTCATATGCCGGCTTGACGGGGTTTTACTGTCTGCGCTGAAATAATCGGAAGAGCGGAGCGTGAACAAAACATAAGAGGGGGCCAATTCCATAGAAAATAGCAAATAATTGTCTTTGCAAAATATTGTACAGCAGCAAATGATTGAAAACATAAGAGTCTACGTATGATGTCGGCGAAAAAAACATAAGAGGGGGCATATGCCAGGCTAAGGGACATCTTGTGCTTTTAGATATCTAGTCGTAACAAATAATTTTTAATGGATGCAGCCAAGTCCCTCTACTTTTGTTTGAAGTCGTAATTAGGATGCACCATTTCTACCTGATTAATCCATTGTCTCAGTTACTAACGCACATGCGCACCAAAAGCATCATTGAGGTTACAAAATTAGAATCAGAAAAGAACATAAAAGGAAGTATGTTTTGTGATCACCTAGATATGGCTCAATTGTTTGGTAGTTTGGTTGATAGCCTTTGGACCTGATCAACCTCCTAGATGTAGAGTTAATTGACACATGAGACTCCCCTCGGACACTGACTTATGCATGTCTGTTGATAGCTGGTTTCAGTCTGTTATTGGACAACTACCACCTCACATGGTGGATACTACCCTTCTGGTTGCTTGGCGGGCTTGGTATGCACGTAATGAGGTTACTCATGATAAGCCTCTACCCCCTATTATTGGGTCTCACCGATTTCTGAGTGGATATATCAAGCTGATCGGGGATGTGAAGTCCATTCCTACAGAGAACCTAGTTAAAGGAAAACAGCTAGCTTCACTAGTGGGTATGGCACCAGTGCCAGCGCAACGTGTGACTCCATCTTTAAAGCCTTGGACTAAGCCACCGACTGGATGGATTAAGCTGTCGATTGATGGGTCTTATAGTTCTGGTGAATTTGCTGGTGTTGGAACAGTTGTTGGAATCTGATCTCAATGTAACCCATGCTGTCTAATAAAGTTCTTTTTTACCCGCAAAAAAAAATTGACACATGAGACAAATTTCACATGAAATGAAATTGATTTGGGAAACACGTGCAAACTAACTACATCCATAGAACACATCAAACAATTGTTCTAGATCAAACTCTGCTTCCCTCTAAAACTGAGGAATAAAAGTCTGAAGCAATGTCGTTGTTCACTGTAGCTCGTTAGGCTATTTTCGGCAACGGCTGGAATTAGTTCAGTTAAGTGTTTCGGCAAACAATTGTCTATGCAAAAGATTGTACAGCAGCGGGATGGCAAAGATTGTATAGCACGGCATGATTGTCTACGGAATAAAAACGATAAACCCTAGACGTATGATGTCGGGATTGGATCTATCAAATATGCAAGATCTAGATATAGGTCAAACGGGTGTGGTAGACATGTAAAACCGATCTCTCGATCGAACCATCCGAAAAACACAACAACAAGCCGATCACCGACAGATTTACCTCGGGGTTTCTTCGAGCTGGGCGCCTTCTTCGGCGTGTGTGCGCGATTTTCCTCCCCCCCGACGTTTCGACGACTGCCGGCCATGGCGACCACCGGCCGGGGAGATAGATGCGAGATGGAAGATCGTCCGGCGAAGACACCGGATCGGGGTGAGCACGAGAGGATGAGGTCGGGGGGGTGGGGAGTTAAGATGCTCGTAAATCATGGGGGAGAGGCACGACGTATATAAGGGAGGGCGAAATATTTGATAGGTGGGGTGCGCGGGAGGAGTGGAGGGAACAAAAAATTTGGGCGTTTTGGCAGCCGGCGTACTACAATTTGGAGGGAACAAGTTTTTGCCGTGAAAGAAAAAATATTACTCTGAAAATGGAACTGTACATGTATATTTTAATTAAAAAATGAAAGAAAACGAGTAAAACTCATAATAAATGCTAAATTCAATGTAAAATCATCAGTAACTAGTGGGACTGAGTAAATGTTGTGACATTCATGTGGAAAATTCAAATTTAAATTTTTCATGAGGTTTGGTGTAGTTTGATGTGAATTTACACAAGTGAGGGCATTTTCGGCATAACGGTCGAATCGTCGACCCCGGAAGTTGTAAAACCTTTGGAAGTGAGGTATATGTGAGAACACATCCCACATATACATGTTATTGTTCACACATGTGAGATTTTGTCTGAAAACACTTGTGAAACCTCATGTTGGTTGTGGGTCGATCCATGTGTTGACCCACATCGATCATGTCGGTGAAGGGCTCTTTTTGAAGCAAGCTGCACTTCAAAGACTCAGATTAAGCTGCAAATTTTTGTGAGTGGTCATGAAGGGTAGGTATGTGTGCCTGAGGAGTTTCAGATTTTTCTGACAAAGTTTCAAAAATTCATCCCCTAAACTCAAGAAGAGGCATCACTTGTGAAGCCTCTACATCTTAGGGTATTGGGAAAATTGGGAGCACATGCTGGTCTCATTTGGCGTCACCACATTACCCTACAACAGAAGTTTCACTTCGAAAAAGATTTGACAACCTCTTAGTGCAATGAGGTCAACCTAGGTTTTACCAAACACTCAAAATTTCATATAAAATTGAAAATTTGTTGAAATCTTTCCAAACCTTGTGTATTGGCCAATGTGTGCCTAACACTTTCCATGGAAAATAAAAAAAGTAGAAAAAAATTGTTTCCCTACCAAAGCACTCACAAAAGTGAGGTGCGTATTGAAAGATTATGCCCGTCTACCTCGAACGGGCAGTTCTTGAGCATTTTTTGAGGTAGGTAACTTGAAATGGACTGAAATTTGGCACAAGGGTCCATCAACATGTGGGTAATGACACTAGCATGCTATCTTGGCAGTTTGGTTTGAAAATTTTCAAAAATTCATCCCCTAAACTCAAGAAGAGGCATCACTTGTGAAGCATGTACATCTTAGGGTATTGGGAAAATTGGGAGCACGTGTTGGTCTGATTTGGCATCACCACATAACCCTACAACAGAAGTTTCACTTTGAAAAAAGTTTGACAACCTCTTAGTACAATGAGGTCAACCTAGGTTTGACCAAACACTCAAAATTCCAGCCCTAATCATGGTATGAAATTCTTAGAAATTTGAAAGAATTTACATACTCAATTCATTTTTTATTTCTTTCTTACTTTCTTCGTATGGAGACTCCATGTTAAAGGTGGGAAAGGTTTGTAAACAAATATCCTTCACTATGTGTGATCACTAATTCGAATTTCAAATATTTTATAGTTTTTAATACCCATACTGAAAATTCTGTGCCTGCCCATCCGTCATGCATGGGACCCATGTCAAAGTAATGGGAAAGTGGACTGACTACATGCAGGAATCCACGTTTTCACACGCACGCGTCGGACGAGAGGAACCCAAACGGCAGCACCTACTGTATATCCATCGGCCCCATCGTCTCTCCCACCCGCAACTTCTATTCCCCAATCTCTGGCGAAAAACCCTGGTTGCACCTCCACCAGCGCACCACCGACCTCCCCTTCCACCGAAGATCCTGAAGATGAAGCGTGTTCGCGGAGACAAGCCGGAGGCGAGTGCGGTCGTCAACGTTGACAGAGGTGAAGGCGATGCTCCGGTAGTAGTCGACACCACGGAGGCGGGATCTTCTTCCGGAACTAGAGCCGCTCTTCGCCGCGCCGTGACCGTGGAGGGCTCCGCCCAACCGGCCATGGTCGCCGTCGCTGATGAGGCCAAGGGAGACGTCCTCGCTCCCACGGCACAAGCAGATGACCAGGGCTTCGATCCGAATGACCCGTTCTACCGCCACTCCAAGCAGTACCGCGAGCTATATGGCCCCAGAGAGTGCGACGAGTTCGAAGAGGAGGCCTCCGACAACTGCAGCGAGGTACTCTACTATTCCGATCGATCCCCTGTTTTTCTTGATCTTACTGTTCACCATAGGGTTTGCTCATAGGGTAGATTGATTTGCCATGTCTGTTAATTCTTGTACAAATTGATGATTCTGGGGTTCTTACTCATCTGATTTATGGTTTGTAGTTACTAGATTTGTAATATTTGATGCACATGTTGATTCAACTGTACCAAAGTATCAACCAAATGATTTATGGTACCATGAATATTCATGCATGTTTCAAATTAGTATATGACACTTATCTTAATTAGGTCATGATTCCTTTTGTGTGATGAATCATATATACCTGCTCAGTGTAATGCTCATTGCATTTCAAACTTAAATTCATCCGAATATGAATCATACCAGAGTGATTATGATTACAAGAATTATATTATAGGTACTATTAATTGATCTGATCCATGGATTTTATAATCACCATTTGTCTTAAACTGGTGCTTATTTATACGATGAAATCATAGTGTGTACATCATTTTTATTTAGGGAACAAATGAATGATCAGATGCATGTAATTTATGACCACCATTTTTCTTGAATTCCCGCTTATTGACGTCATGAATCCATAATGTTTTATGAATCAGTACATCTTCAGGGAACAAATGATTGATCCCTGATCCATGAAATTTATAATCACCATTTTCTCTTAAATTGGTGCTTAGTTATATTACTGAAATAATGATTGGACTACCCATGAACAATTTGTGATAATAGTTTAAATTGATGCTTATTTATATTAGTGAAGTAATTATCTATGGTTGGATCTGGATCATAAATGTTGATTCTACATGATGATTAATTCTTAATAATGTTCATACAAAAATATTTAATGCTTGAATTGTATTTCAGTAAATTTCCTTCTCTCACTTCTTCTTTAATTTCAAAATCGCAGGAAGACTCTGAGGACATTGACAGCGGCAAGGAGGACCGGGACCGGAAGAGCCGCTTCGTTCTGAAGAAGCTGAAGACTGGCCAGATCCCTTTCCGTCGGAACGGAAAGCCTAATTGCCCATTATGCGGCATGGTTTTCCCGAACGATATTGACTGTCTGATCTAGCACGCGACGGGAGTTGGAAAAGGTAGCGCGCACAAGCACAAGGCTGCTAGCAAGGCGAAGCACGCTGCCTTTGGCAAGTTCCTCAGGGACTACATCAAGACTGGCCTCATCCCGCTCGTCGGTCCAGCTGTTGACCCTCATGTTCTCCACTAAATTTAGTTTCTGTTTAGTTGTTCCCCTGGAGGTTCATGGTTAAACTATGTCATGTTTCAAAGACTATGTTCTACTTTTGTTATTTGGAACCTGGGAAATCATACCCAGTTGTTTAAGACTATGTCATGTTTATATGTTGTTTGTTGTTGCAGAAGCATTACTGCTGCACATGTTATCTCTTTTTTCATGTTGATGCACGCTGCATTTGTGTAGATGCTTTATTCTGTAGCTAAGCAAGTTTCGAGTTAATTTCGACTACCAATGTTTGGCTACACCAGAGTTGTGTAGATTACATATCCCTTTGTCCCACAAGTTTACTTCTTTTATGTCTCCTTTTTTGCGACTTGTAGTTGCTGTTGTTAGTTTCAAGTTTTGTTTTCATAAATACAATCTGTTTTGGTAATCAGCAAAATTGAAACCTCACAGGACAATGTGCACAAGGGTGCCAAATCCTGCCCCAATCCATGGTGGTTTGGTCATTTTTTGGACATTCCCCCCTCTTTTCGTCCGAAAACCCCTCTTTCGACACATGTCCACCATGGGGCCACCATGGCACCAACTCCTAAAAATCAAAACCCATAGCACCCAAGGTGTCATATCACAATGTGCACAAGGGTGCCAAATCTTGCCCCAATCCATGGTGGTTTGGTCATTTTTTGGCCATTCCCCCCTCTTTTCGTCCGAAAACCCCTCTTTCGACACATCTCCACCATGGGGCCACCATGGCACCAAGTCCAAAAAAAAAACCCATAGCAACCAAGGTGTCATATCACAATGTGCACACGGGTGCCAAATCTTGCCCCAATGCATGGTGGTTTGGTCATTTTTTGGCCATTCCCCCCTCTTTTCATCCGAAAACCCCTCTTTCGACACATCTCCACCATGGGGACACCATGGAACCAACTCCAAAAAATCAAAACCCATAGAAACCAAGGTGTCATATGACAATGTGCACAAGGGTGCCAAATCTTTCCCCAATCCATGGTGGTTTGGTCATTTTTTGGCCATTCCCCCCTCTTTTCGTCCGAAAACCCCTCTTTCGACACATCTCCACCATGGGGCCACCATGGCACCAACTCCAAAAAATCAAAACCCATAGCAACCAACGTGTCATATCACAATGTGCACAAGGGTGCCAAATCTTGCCCCAATGCATGGTGGTTTCGTCATTTTTTTGCCATTCCCCCCTCTTTTCGTCCGAAAACCCCTCTTTCGACACATCTCCACCATGGGGACACCATGGCACCAACTCCAAAAAATCAAAACCCATAGCAAACAAGCTGTAATATGACAATGTGCACAAGGTTGCCAAATCTTGCCCCAATCCATGGTGGTTTGGTCATTTTTTGGTCATTCCCCCCTCTTTTCGTCCGAAAACCCCTTTTTCGACACATCTCCACCATGGGGCCACCATGGCACCAACTCCAAAAAATCAAAACCCATAGCAACCAAGGTTTCATATGACAATGTGCACAAGGGTGCCAAATCTTGCCCCAATCCATGGTGTTTGGTCATTTTTTGGCCATTCCCCCTCTTTTCGTCCGAAAACCCGTCTTTCGACACATCTCCACCATGGGGCCACCATGGCACCAAATCCAAAAAATAAAAACCCATAGAAACCAAGGTGGCATATAACAATGTGCAAAAGGGTGCCAAATCTTGCCCCAATGCATGGTGGTTTGGTCATTTTTTGCCCATTCCCCCCTCTTTTCGTCCGAAAACCCCTCTTTCGACACATCTCCACCATGGGGCCACCATGGCACCAACTCCATAAAATCAAAACCCATAGAAACCAAGGTGTCATATCACAATGTGCACAAGGGTTCCAAATCTTGCCCCAATGCATTGTGGTTTGGTCATTTTTTGCCCATTCCCCCCTATTTTCGTCCGAAAACCCCTCTTTCGACACATCTCCACCATGGGGCCACCATGGCACCAACTCCAAAAAATCAAAACCCATAGCAACCAAGGTTTCATATGACAATGTGCACAAGGGTTCCAAATATTGCCCCAATCCATGGTGGTTTGGTCATTTTTTGGCCATTCCCCCCTCTTTTCGTCCGAAAACCCCTCTTTCGACACATCTGCACCATGGGGCCACCATGGAACCAACTCCAAAAAATCAAAACCCACAGAAACCAAGGTGTCATATGAAAATGTGCACAAGGGTGCCAAATCTTGCCCCAATGCATGGTGGTTTGGTCATTTTTTGCCCATTCCCCTCTATTTTCGTCCGAAAACCCCTCTTTCGACACATCTCCACCATGGGGCCACCATGGCACCAACTCCAAAAAATCAAAACCCATAGAAACCAAGGTGTCATATCAAAATGTGCACAAGGGTGCCAAATCTTGCCCCAATGCATGGTGGTTTGGTCATTTTTTGGCCATTCCCCCCTATTTTCGTCCGAAAACCCCTCTTTCGACACATCTCCACCATGGGGCCACCATGGCACCAACTCAAAAAAATCAAAACCCATAGAAACCAAGGTGTCATTTGAAAATGTTCACAAGGGTGCCAAATCTTGCCCCAATCCATGGAGGGTTGGTCATTTTTTGGCCATTCCCCCCTCATTTCGTCCGAAAACCCCTCTTTCGACACATCTCCACCATGGGGCCACCATGGCACCAACTCCAAAAAATCAAAACCCATAGCAACCAAGGTGTCATATGACAATGTGCACAAGGGTTCCAAATCTTGCCCCAATCCATGGAGGTTTGGTCATTTTTTGGCCATTCCCCCCTCTTTTCGTCCGAAAACCCCTCTTTCGACACATCTCCACCATGGGGCCACCATGGCACCAACTCCAAAAAATCAAAACCCATAGCAAACAAGGTGTCATATGACAATGTGAACAAGGGTGCCAAATCTTGCCCCAATCCATGGTGGTTTGGTCATTTTTTGGCCATTCCCCCCTCTCTTCGTTCGAAAACCCCTCTTTCGACACATCTCCACCATGGGGCCACCATGGCACCAACTCCAAAAAATCAAAACCCATAGCAATCAAGGTGTCATATCACAATGTGCACAAGGGTGCCAAATCTTGCCCCAATGCATGGTGGTTTGGTCATTTTTTGCCCATTCCCCCCTATTTTCGTCCGAAAACCCCTCTTTCGACACATCTCCACCATGGGGACACCATGGCACCAACTCCAAAAAATCAAAACCCATAGCAACCAAGGTGTCATATCACAATGTGCACAAAGGTGTCAAATCTTGCCCCAATTTTATGTTATTGTTCACCACTTTGAGATTTTTTCGATGAAAATTTTCAGAAAATGAGTAAAGGTCATAAAGAAAATTTGAATCACAATTTTTGCTGATTTTTACGTCTGGTATGTTTTGATTTTGAAGAACTCTCCTGCTCTGAACATTTAGTTTACTAGCATTTTGAAGTACTAGGAGGTACATGATACGTCTCCGACGTATCGATAATTTCTTATGTTCCATGCCATATTATTGATGATATCTACATGTTTTATGCACACTTTATGTCATATTCGTGCATTTTCTGGAACTAACCTATTAAAAAGATGCCGAAGAGGCAGTTGCTGTTTTCTGCTGTTTTTGGTTTCAGAAATCCTAGTAACGAAATATTCTCGGAATTGGACGAAATCAACGCCCAGGGTCCTATTTTGCCACGAAGCTTCCAGAAGACCGAAAGGGATACGAAGTGGGGCGACGAGGCGCCGCCATGATGTCTACGTTCCCCCTCCTTTCCTGTAGACAGTGTTGGGCCCCCAAGAGCAGAGGTTTGTAGAACAGCAGCAAGTTTCCCTTAAGTGGATACCCAAGGTTTATCGAACTCAGGGAGGAAGAGGTCAAAGATATCCCTCTCATGCAACCCCGCAACCACAAAGCAAGAAGTCTCTTGTGTCCCCAACACACCTAATAGGTGCACTAGTTCGGCGAAGAGATAGTGAAATACAGGTGGTATGAATAAGTAGTAGCAACGGTGCCAGAAAATAGCTTCCTGGCGTGTAGTTGATGGTGGTAGTATTTCAGCAGTAGTAACGCAGCAAAACAGTAAACAAGCAGTAGTAACTCAGCAGTATTTAGGAACAAGGCCTAGGGATTGCACTTTCACTAGTGGACACTCTCAACATTGATCACATAACAGAATAGATAAATGCATACTCTACACTTTTGTTGGATGATGAACACATTGCGTAGGATTACACGAACCCTCAATGCCGGAGTTAACAAGCTCCACAATAATGCGCATATTTTAGTAACCTTTAGTGTAAGATAGATCAACAGACTAAACCAAGTACTAGCATAGCATGCACACTGTCACCTTCATGTATATGTAGGAGGAATAGATCACATCAATATTATCATAGCAATAGTTAACTTCGCAATCTACAAGAGATCATGATCATAGCATAAACCAAGTACTAACACGGTGCACACACTGTCACCTTTACACACGTGCAGGAGGAATAGAACTACTTTAATAACTTTTGCTAGAGTAGCACATAGATAAATTGTGATACAAAACTCATATGAATCTCAATCATGTAAAGCAGCTCATGAGATCATTGTATTGAAGTACATGGAGAGAGATTAACCACATAGCTACCGGTACAGCCCCGAGCCTCGATGGAGAACTACTCCCTCCTCATGGGAGCAGCAGCGGTGATGAAGATGGCGGTGGAGATGGCAGCGGTGTCGATGGAGAAGCCTTCCGGGGGCACTTCCCCGTCCCGGCGACGTGCCGGAACAGAGTTCGTCCCCCGAATTGGAGTTTCGCGACGGTGGCGGCGCCCCGGAGTCTTTCCGGAGTTTCGTCAATTGGTACTGTGTTTTTAGGTCGAAAGGGGTTATATAGGCGAAGAGGCGGCGCAGGAGGGTCGACAGGGTGGCCTCACCCTAGGCCGGCGCGGCCAGGGTCTGGCCCGCGCGGCCCTATGGTGTGGGGCCCCCTAGCTCTCATCCGACTCTTCTTCGGTGTTCTGGAGCCTTCCGGAGAAAATAGGAGGTTTGGCGTTGATTTCGTCCAATTCCGAGAATATTGCCCGAACAGCCTTTCTGGAACCAAAAACAGCAGAAAACAGAACCGGCACTGTGGCATCTTGTTAATAGGTTAGTTCCGGAAAATGCATGAAAATGATATAAAGTGTGAACAAAACATGTTGGTATTGTCATAAAACAAGCATGGAACATCGGAAATTATAGATACGTTGGAGACGTATCAGCATCCCCAAGCTTAGTTCCTACTCGTCCTCGAGTAGGTAAACGATAAAAGATAATTTCGAGGTGACATGCTACCAACATAATCTTAATCATACCATTGTAAAGCATATGAGATGAATGCAGCGATTCGAAACAATGTAAATGCAATGAGTAAACAAGTGAATCATATAGCAAAGACTTTTCATGAATAGTACTTTCGAGACAAGCATCAATAAGTCTTGCATAAGAGTTACTCATAAAGCAATAAATTCATAGTAGAGACATTGAAGCAACACAATGGAAGATTAAGTTTCAGCGGTTGCTTTCAACTTGTAACATGTATATCTCATGGATAGTTGTCAATGCAAAGCAATATAACAAATGCAATAAGCAAGTATATAAGAATCAATGCACAGTTCACACAAATGTTTGCTTCTTGAGGTGGAGAAAGATAGGTGAACTGGCTCAACAATAAAAGTAAAAGAATGGTCCTTCAAAGAGGAAAGCATCGATTGCTATATTTGTGCTAGAGCTTTTATTTTGAAAACATGAAACAATTTTGTCAACGGTAGTAATAAAGCATATGTATCATGTAAATTATATCTTACAAGTTGCAAGCCTCATGCATAGTATACTAATAGTGCCCGCACCTTGTCCTAATTAGCTTGGACTACCGGATCATCACAATGCACATGTTTTAACCAAGTGTCACAATGGGGTACCTCTATGCCGCCTGTACAAAGGTCTAAGGAGAAAGCTCGCATTGGATTTCTCGCTATTGATTATTCTTCAACTTAGACATCCATACCGGGAGAACATAGACAACGAGATAATGGACTCCTCTTTTATGCATAAGCATGTAACAACAATTAATAATTTTCTCATTTGAGATTGAGGATATATGTCCAAAACTGAAACTTCCACCATGGATCATGGCTTTAGTTAGCGGCCCAATGTTCTTCTCTAACAATATGCATGCTTAATTAACCATAAGGTGGTAGATCGCTCTTACTTCAGACAAGATGAACATGCATAGCAACTCACATGAAATTCAACAATGAATAGTTGATGGCGTCCCCAGTGAACATGGTTATCGCACAACAAGCAACTTAATAAGAGATAAAGTGCATAATTACATATTCAATACCACAATAGTTTTTAAGCTATTTGTCCCATGAGCTATATATTGCAAAGGTGAATGGTGGAATTTTAAAGGTAGCACTCAAGCAATTTACTTTGGAATGGCGGAAAATACCATGTAGTAGGTAGGTATGGTGGACACAAATGGCATAGTGGTTGGCTCAAGTATTTTGAATGCATGAGAAGTATTCCCTCTCGATACAAGGTTTAGGCTAGCAAGGCTTATTTGAAACAAACACAAGGATGAACCGGTGCAGCAAAACTCACATAAAAGACATATTGAAAACATTATAAGACTCTACACCGTCTTCCTTGTTGTTCAAACTCAATACTAGAAATTATCTAGACCTTAGAGAAACCAAATATGCAAACCAAATTTTAGCATGCTCTATGTATTTCTTCATTAATGGGTGCAAAGCATATGATGCAAGAGCTTAATCATGAGCACAACAATTGCCAAGTATCACATTACCCAAGATATTTTAGCAATTACTACATGTAGCATTTTCCAATTCCAACCATATAACAATTAACGAAGCAGTTTCAACCTTCGCCATGAACATTAAAAGCTAAGAACACATGTGTTCATACGAACCAGCGGAGCGTGTCTCTCTCCCACACAAGCATGATGTAATCCAATTTATTCAAACACAAACAAAAACAAAAACAAACCAACGCTCCAAGAAAAGCACATAAGATGTGATGGAATAAAAATATAGTTTCAGGGGAGGAACCTGATAATGTTGTCGATGAAGAAGGGGATGCCTTGGGCATCCCCAAGCTTAGACGCTTGAGTCTTCTTGATATATGCAGGGGTGAACCACCGGGGCATCCCCAAGCTTAGAGCTTTCACTCTCCTTGATCATAGTATATCATCCTCCTCTCTTGACCCTTGAAAACTTCTTCCACACCAAACTTTAAGCAAACTCATTAGAGGGTTAGTGCATAATAAAAAACTCACATGTTAAGAGGTGACACAATCATTCTTAACACTTCTGGACATTGCTCAAAGCTACTGGAGGGTAATGGAACAAAGAAATCCACCCAACACAGCGAAAGAAGCAATGCGAAATAAAAGGCAGAATCTGTCAAAAACATAACAGTCCGTAAAGACGAATTTTAAAATGGCACCAGACTTGCTCAAATGGAAAAACTCAAAACTAATGAAAGTTGCGTAAATATCTGTGGATCACTCACGTAAATTGGCATAATTTTCTGAGTTACCTACAGAGAATTAGACCCAGATTCGTGACAGACAGCAATGCTGTTTCTGCGCAGCAATCCAAATCTAGCATCAACTTTACCATAGAGACTTTACTTGGCACAAAAACATGATAAGGAGAGGTTGCTACAGTAGTAAACAACTTCCAAGACACAAATATAAAACAAAGTACTGTAGCAAAATAACACATGGGTTATCTCCCAAGAAGTTCTTTCTTTATAGCCGTTAAGATGGGCTCAGCAGTTTTAATGATGCTCACATGAAAAATAGAGTATGAAGCAAAAGAGAGCATCAAGAAGCAAATTCAAAACAAATTTAAGTCTAACATGCTTCCTATGCATAGGAATCTTGTAAATAAACAAGTTCATGAAGAGCAAAGTAACAAGCATAGGAAGATAAAACAAGCGTAGCATCAAAAACTTCAGCACATAGAGAGGCATTTTAGTAACATGAAAATTTCTACAACCATATTTTCCTCTCTCATAATAACTTTCAGTAGCAACATGAGCAAACTCAACAATATAACTATCACATAAATTATTCTTATCATGAGTCATATGCATAGAAGTATCATTAATTTTGGCATAAGAAGAGTTATTCTCATAAATAGTAATTGGAGCAAGATTATTATCAAGAATTTGAACATGGTAAACAAGTTGCACATTAAAAGAATTGTTTTTGGTAATCCAATCATGACTATGACAAGTTTCATAAGGATAATTATAACCTATATCATAGCATTCTTTATAATAATCATCAAAGATCGGAGGCACGAGTGTTATCATAAGAAATAGAATAGTTATCTTTCACGATCGGTTTATCTATGACCATACCATCATTGTTATTAGAAGGAGATGTATCAAACACATAATGATCAGTAGCAAAAGGATTTTCAAACACCTCTTCACCAAGCTTACAGCTTTCTATATTATTATGGGAGGAAGCATGGATAGCACTGACACTATGGCAATTATTATCATCATTTTCAGAATTAGTTTCCCAGAGATTTGCAATATCAAAAGTAGTGTGCTCATTCAAATCATGATCACTAATGTATGTAGAGAGCATAGGAAGATCATCGTATTCAGATTCATTATCACAATAATCATTAGGAGCAACATACTTACGGTTACCTAGCGTTATCTCATTCACGCGGGGATACGCCGTTACCTCTTTCTTTTTATTCTCCTTCTTCTTCTTCTTCTTCGTTCCCTTTTTCTTCTTCTTCTCTTCCTTCTCCACATTCCCTTCTTTAGCAGGAAGAGGCTTGAAGGGTGGCTTGTCCGCATAACCTGATTTACTTTCAGAAACAATAGAAGAAACTTGGGAGGATCCCTCCTTTTCATTAATTAGTTGAAAACACACATCGGTCCTATCATATTTTGGCAAGGTGTCATCTTCTAAAATATTATGTATGTAAGTATTTGTATGGCTATTATCAATGCAATAAGAAAAACACCCATGCAGGACATCATCAATATCAAGATCACTCATATGTAACAAAGAGATTTTTCTCGACAATTCTTCACACCCCAAAAATAAAGTAAGTTCATCATGCTGATTAGGAGTAATTTCATCATCACAATACAAATTTGCAGCACTCATTGGGTTCAAATTATCATTGGAGGAGCATTGAAAATTAAAATGACCCACTTCATGGCAAACTTCACAAATAAAAGGATAAAGGGCACAAACTTTTTTACCAAGATCATCTAAAGCCCTAAACCACTTTCTAGTTTTTTCATTAATATGATGGATGCAATATTCATCTTTGACTTGATTAATTCCACAAGGTCTATGCATTCCACAAAAATTAACATGCTTATAAGAAATAGCATTCTTAGGAGTTTGAGCATGCTTATTGCAATAATTAACAACAATTTGATTCTTCATGCAAGCCTCTTTAAAAGGTTCATGATACTTATCAAAATTATTTTTAGGCAATTCAAAATGAGAAGCAAAGGCTTTATAAAGATTTGCAGCAACTTGAGAGTCAAGACCATAAGTAGCACTCATATTTCGAAATTTATCGGTATCCATAAAAGCTTCAATGCATTCATAATCATAATTTATACCTGACTCTTTACCTTTGTCGTTCTCCCATCCTTCAACGTTGTCCTCAATCCGATCAAGAAGATCCCACCTAGCTTCAACCTCCTTGCTTGTGAAAGATCCCTCCGAACACGCGTCCAGATAGTCCTTGTGTTGTCCTGAAAGCCTCGCATAAAAATTATTAACAATAACATTACGGGGAGCTCATGAATGGGACATTTGAGCATTAGTGACTTCAATCTCCCCCACGCTTGAGAAATACTCTCTCCATCACGAGGATAAAAGTTATAAATATAATTCCTATCAATATGCACTTCATGAGGAGGATAAAATTTAGAATAAAAGAGAGATGCAATTTCCTCCCAAACAAGAGAATGCCTATTCTCCAACAATTTATACCAATGCGCTGCTTTACCAGACAGCGAAACGGAGAATAGCTTCTTCTTCACCTCATCCATAGAGATACCTGCACACTTGAATAACCCGCATAATTCGTGCAAAAACAGTAAATGATCTCTAGGATGGACAGTTCCATCCCCTTTATAGTGATTGTCCATAACACGTTCAATAATTTTCATAGGTATTTTATACGGAATACTTTCAGCGAGTGGAATTAAAATATCGGAAGCATCATCAGAATCATCGCATATGGGAGATAAAGCATTATCAGAGCAAAATATTTCTTCCAAAGCTGAGGAGCAAAAAAGATTATCTTTATATAAACTAGCTTCCCCAAGCTTAGACTTTTCCATAGTATTAGCAGTAATTGCATTCATGCTAATAACATTACTATTATCATGCAAATAAGGTTCCATAGGTTTTTTAATTTTCGCATCAAACAATTCTAAATCAGGAAAAAGACTAAAAAGCTCACCAATTTTTTTGTTGTTTTCCATTATGCCTAACTAGTGTAAACAAGAAACAAAAAGATGCAACTGCAGGATCTAAAGGAAATAGCTTCGAGTACTTACAATGGCGGAGAATAGCTTAGTAGCCGAGATCCGGAGTGTGAGTACCTTTTACCTTTCCTCCCCGGCAACGGCGCCAGAAAATAGCTTGATGTCTACGTTCCCCCTCCTTTCCTGTAGACAGTGTTGGGCCCCCAAGAGTAGAGGTTTGTAGAACAACAGCAAGTTTCCCTTAAGTGGATACCCAAGGTTTATCGAACTCGGGGAGGAAGAGGTCAAAGATATCCCTCTCATGCAACCACTGCAACCACAAAGCAAGAAGTCTCTTGTGTCCCCAACACACCTAATAGGTGCACTAGTTCGGCGAAGAGATAGTGAAATACGGGTGGTATGAATAAGTAGTAGCAACGGTGCCGAGAAAATAGCTTCCTGGCGTGTAGTTGATGGTGGTAGTATTTCAGCGGTAGTAACGCAGCAAAACGAGTAAACAAGCGGTAGTAACTCAGCGGTATTTAGGAACAAGGCCTAGGGATTGCACTTTCACTAGTGGACACTCTCAACATTGATCACATAACAGAATAGATAAATGCATACTCTACACTTTTGTTGGATGATGAACACATTGCGTAGGATTACACGAACCCTCAATGCCGGAGTTAACAAGCTCCACAATAATGCCCATATTTTAGTAACCTTTAGTGTAAGATAGATCAACAGACTAAACCAAGTACTAGCATAGCATGCACACTTGTCACCTTCATGCATATGTAGGAGGAATAGATCACATCAATATTATCATAGCAATAGTTAACTTCGCAATCTACAAGAGATCATGATCATAGCATAAACCAAGTACTAACACGGTGCACACACTGTCACCTTTACACACGTGCAGGAGGAATAGAACTACTTTAATAACTTTTGCTAGAGTAGCACATAGATAAATTGTGATACAAAACTCATATGAATCTCAATCATGTAAAGCAGCTCATGAGATCATTGTATTGAAGTACATGGAGAGAGATTAACCACATAGCTACCGGTACAGCCCCGAGCCTCGATGGAGAACTACTCCCTCCTCATGGGAGCAGCAGCGGTGATGAAGATGGCGGTGGAGATGGCAGCGGTGTCGATGGAGAAGCCTTCCGGGGGCACTTCCTCGTCCCGGCGGGGTGCGGAACGAGTTCTGTCCCCCGAGTTGGAGTTTCGCGACGGTGGCGGCGCCCACAGAGTCTTTCCGGAGTTTCGTCAATTGGTACTCGTGTTTTTAGGTCGAAAGGGGTTATATAGGCGAAGAGGCGGCGCAGGAGGGTCGACAGGGTGGCCTCACCCTAGGCCGGCGCGGCCAGGGTCTGGCCCGCGCGGCCCTATGGTGTGGGGCCCCCCTGGCTCTCCTCCGACTCTTCTTCGGTGTTCTGGAGCCTTCCGGAGAAAATAGGAGGTTTGGCGTTGATTTCGTCCAATTCCGAGAATATTGCCCGAACAGCCTTTACGGAACCAAAAACAGCGAGAAAACGAGAACGGCACTGTGGCATCTTGTTAATAGGTTAGTTCCGGAAAATGCATGAAAATGACATAAAGTGTGAACAAAACATGTTCGTATTGTCATAAAACAAGCATGGAACATGGGAAATTATAGATACGTTGGAGACGTATCACGCCACCATAGGGCCGCACGGCCAGAGGGGGGCCCGCGCCGCCCTATGGTGTGGGCCCCTCGTCAGCCCTCCGACTCTGCCCTTCCGCCTACTTATAGCCTCCGTCGCGAAACCCCTGATACGAAGAACCAAGATACGGAAAACCTTACTGAGTCGCCGCCGCCGCCAATCCCATCTCGGGGGATTCTGGAGATCTCCTCCGGCACCGTGCCGGAGAGGGGATTCATCTCCCGGAGGACTCTACACCGCCATGGTCGCCACCGGAGTGATGAGTGAGTAGTTCACCCCTGGACTATGGGACCATAGCAGTGGCTAGATGGTTGTCTTCTCCTCATTGTGCTTCATTGTTGGATCTTGTGAGCTGCCTAACATGATCAAGATCATCTATCTGTAATGCTATATGTTGTTTTTGTCGGGATCCGATGGATAGAGAATACTATGTTATGTTAATTATCAAGTTATTACCTATGTGCTGTTTATGATCTTGCATGCTCTCCGTTATTAGTAGAGGCTACGGCCAAGTTTTTGCTCTTAACTCCAAGAGGGAGTATTTATGCTCGATAGTGGGTTCATGCCTGCATTGATACCTAGGACGAGTGACGAAAAGTTCTAAGGTTGTGTTGTCTTGTTGCCACTAGGGATAAAACATTGATGCTATGTCTAAGGATGTAGTTGTTGATTACATTACGCACCATACTTAATGCAATTGTATGTTGCTTTGCAACTTAATACTGGAAGGGGTTCGGATGATAACCTGAAGGTGGACTTTTTAGGCATCGATGCAGTTGGATGGCGGTCTATGTAATTTGTCGTAATGCCCAATTAAATCTCACTATATTTATCATGACATGTATGTGCATTGTTATGCCCTCTCTATTTGTCAATTGCCCGACTGTAATTTGTTCACCCAACATGCTTTTATCTTATGGGAGAGACACCTCTAGTGAGCTGTGGACCCCGGTCCATTCTTTTATACTTGAAATACAAATCTGCTTGCAATACTTGTTTTTACTTGTTTTCTTGCAAACAATCATCTTCCACACAATACGGTTAATCCTTTGTTATAGCAAGCCGGTGAGATTGACAACCTCACCTGTTTCGTTGGGGCAAAGTACTTTGGTTGTGTTGTGCGGGTTCCACGTTGGCGCGGAATCTCTGGTGTTGCGCCGCACTACATCCCGCCGCCATCAACCTTCAATATGCTTCTTGGCTCCTCCTGGTTCGATAAACCTTGGTTTCTTTCTGAGGGAAAACTTGCTGCTGTGCGCATCATACCTTCCTCTTGAGGTTCCCAACGAACGTGTGAATTACACGCCATCAAGCACATTTTCTGGGGCCGTTGCCGGGGAGATCAAGACACGCTGCAAGGGGAGTCTCCACTTCCCAATCTCTTTACTTTGTTTTTGTCTTGCTTTATTTTATTTACTACTTTGTTTGCTGCACTATATCAAAATACAAAAAATTAGTTACTTGTTTACTTTACTTAATATCATGCATGTTTTTATTTCACTAGTTAAGCATAATGGAAAACAATAAAAATATGAGAGATCTTTATGAACCTTATCTTGAATTAGGACATGATGTGTTTGAAGAGAGAATTAAAAAACCCATGGAACTTTATATGCATGCTAATGGGAATGTTATTACTATGAATGATTTGAACACCATTATTACTAATGCTATGTAAAATTCTAAGCTTGGGGAAGCTGGCTCTGATGAGCATGATCTTTTTAGTCCCCCAAGCATGGAGGAGAAAATTTACTTTGATGATACTTTGCCTCCCATTTATGATGATAGTGGTATTTTGGTGCCACCTACTATAGATGATAAAGTTTGTTATGATTATACTATGCCTCCTATATTTGATGAGAATAAAAATGGTAGCTACTGTGTTGAATTTGCTCCCACTACAATTAATAAGAATGACTATGCTTATGTTGGGAGTAGTAATTTTATGCATGAGACTCATGATAAGAATGCTTTATGTGATAGTTATATTGTTGAGTTTGCTCATGATACTACTGAAAATTATTGTGAGAGAGGAAAATATGGTTGTAGAAATTTTCATGTTACTAAAACACCTCTCTATGTGCTGAAATTTTTGAAGCTACACTTGTTTTATCTTCCTATGCTTGCCACTTTGCTCTTTATGAACTTGTTTATTTACAAGATTCCTATGCATAGGAAGCATGCTAGATTTAAATGTGTTTTCAATTCGCCTCTTGATGCTCTCTTTTGCTTCAAATACTATTTCTTGCGAGTGCATCATTAAAACTGCTGAGCCCATCTTAATGGCTATAAAGAAAGAACTTCTTGGGAGATAACCCATGTTTTTACTACAGTATTTTTGTTTTATATTTGAGTCTTGGAAGTTGTTCACTACTGTAGCAACCTCTCCTTATCTTAGTTTTGAGTTTTGTTGTGCCAAGTAAAGTCTTTGATAGTAAAGTAAATACTAGATTTGGATTACTCGCGTAGAAACAGATTTCTTTGCTGTCACGAATCTGGGTCTAATTCTCTGTAGGTAACTCAGAAAATTAAGTCAATTTACGGGAGTGATCCTCAGATATGTACGCAACTTTCATTCAATTTGGGCATTTTCATTTGAGCAAGTCTGGTGCCCTAATAAAATCCATCTTTACGGACTGTTCTGTTTTGACAGATTCTGCCTTTTATTTCGCATTGCCTCTTTTGCTATGTTGGATGAATTTCTTTGATCCATTAATGTCCAGTAGCTTTATGCAATGTCCAGAAGTGTTAAGAATGATTGTGTCACCTCTGAACATGTTAATTTTTATTGTGCACTAACCCTCTAATGAGTTGTTTCGAGTTTGGTGTGGAGGAAGTTTTCAAGGATCAAGAGAGGAGTATGATACCATATGATCAAGGAGAGTGAAAGCTCTAAGCTTGGGGATGCCCGGTGGTTCACCCCTGCATATTCTAAGAAGACTCAAGCGTCTAAGCTTGGGGATGCCCAAGGCATCCCCTTCTTCATCGACAACATTATCGGGTTCCTCCCACTGAAACTATATTTTTATTCGGCCACATCTTATGCACTTTGCTTGGAGCGTCGGTTTGTTTTTGTTTTTGTTTTGTTTGAATAAAATGGATCCTAGCATTCACTTTGTGGGAGAGAGACACGCTCCGCTGTAGCATATGGACAAGTATTTCCTTAGGCTCTACTCATAGTATTCATGGCGAAGTTTCTTCTTCGTTAAATTGTTATATGGTTGGAATTGGAAAATACTACATGTAGTAATTCTAAAATGTCTTGAATAATTTGATACTTGGCAATTGTTGTGTTCATGTTTAAGATCTTGCATCATATACTTTGCACCCATTAATGAAGAAACACTTAGAGCTTGCTAATTTGGTTTGCATATTTGGTTTCTCTAGAGTCTAGATAATATCTAGTATTGAGTTTTGAACAACAAGGAAGATGGTGTAGAGTCTTATAATGTTTACAATATGTCTTTTATCTGAGTTTTGCTGCACCGTTCATCCTTGTGTTTGTTTCAAATAACCTTGCTAGCCTAAACCTTGTATCGAGAGGGAATACTTCTCATGCATCCAAAATCCTTGAGCCAACCACTATGCCATTTGTGTCCACCATACCTACCTACTACATGGTATTTATCCGCCATTCCAAAGTAAATTGCTTGAGTGCTACCTATAAAATTCCATCATTCACCTTTACAATATATAGCTCATGGGACAAATAGCTTAAAAACTATTGTGGTATTGAATATGTACTTATGCGCTTTATCTCTTATTAAGTTGCTTGTTGTGCGATAACCATGCTTCTGGGGACGCCATCAACTATTCTTTGTTGAATATCATGTGAGTTGCTATACATGTCCGTCTTGTCTGAAGTAAGAGAGATCAACCACCTTAATGGTTGGAGCATGCATATTGTTAGAGACGAACATTGGGCCGCTAACTAAAGCCATGAATCATGGTGGAAGTTTCAGTTTTGGACATATATCCTCAATCTCATATGAGAATAATAATTGTTGCCACATGCTTATACATTAAAGAGGAGTCCATTATCGGTTGTCCATGTTGTCCCGGTATGGATGTCTAAGTTGAGAATAATCAAAAGCGAGAAATCCAAAATGCGAGCTTTCTCCTTAGACCTTTGTACAGGCGGCATGGAGGTACCCCATTGTGACACTTGGTTAAAACATGTGCATTGCGATGATCCGGTAGTCCAAGCTAATTAGGACAAGGTGCGGGCACTATTAGTATACTATGCATGAGGCTTGCAACTTGTAAGATATAATTTTCATAACTCATATGCTTTATTACTACCGTTGACAAAATTGTTTCATGTTTTCAAAATAAAAGCTCTAGCACAAATATAGCAATCGATGCTTTCCTCTTTGAAGGACCATTCTTTTACTTTTATGTTGAGTCAGTTCACCTATCTCTCTCCACCTCAAGAAGCAAACACTTGTGTGAACTGTGCATTGATTCCTACATACTTGCATATTGCACTTGTTATATTACTCTATGTTGACAATTATCTATGAGATATACATGTTATAAGTTGAAAGCAACCGCTGAAACTTAATCTTCCTTTGTGTTGCTTCAATACCTTTACTTTGATTTATTGATTTATGAGTTAACTCTTATGCAAGACTTATTGATGCTTGTCTTGAAGTACTATTCATGAAAAGTCTTTGCTTTATGATTCACTTGTTTACTCATGACATTACCATTGTTTTGATCGCTGCATTCATTAAATATGTTTACAAATAGTATGATCAAGGTTATGATGGCATGTCACTTCAGAAATTATCTTTGTTATCGTTTTACCTGCTCGGGACGAACAGAACTAAGCTTGGGGATGCTGATACGTCTCCGACGTATCGATAATTTCTTATGTTCCATGCCATATTAGTGATGATATCTACATGTTTTATGCACACTTTATGTCATATTCGTGCATTTTCTGGAACTAACCTATTAACAAGATGCCGAAGAGCCGATTCTTTGTTTTCTGCTGTTTTTGGTTTCAGAAATCCTAATAACGAAATATTCTCGGAATTGGACGAAATCAACGCCCAGGGTCCTATTTTGCCACGAAGCTTCCAGAAGACCGAAAGGGATACGAAGTTGGGCGACGAGGCGCCACCACCATAGGGCAGCGTGGCCAGAGGGGGGCCCGCGCCGCCCTATGGTGTGGGCCCCTCGTCAGCCCTCCGACTCTTCCCTTCCGCCTACTTATAGCCTCCGTCGCGAAACCCCTGATACGAAGAACCACGATACGGAAAACCTTACTGAGACGCCGCCGCCGCCAATCCCATCTCGGGGGATTCGGAGATCTCCTCCGGCACCCTGCCGGAGAGGGGATTCATCTCCCGGAGGACTCTACACCGCCATGGTCGCCTCCGGAGTGATGAGTGAGTAGTTCACCCACGGACTATGGTTCCATAGCAGTAGCTAGATGGTTGTCTTCTCCTCATTGTGCTTCATTGTTGGATCTTGTGAGCTGCCTAACATGATCAAGATCATCTATCTGTAATGCTATATGTTGTGTTTGTCGGGATCCGATGGATAGAGAATACTATGTTATGTTAATTATCAAGTTATTACCTATGTGTTGTTTATGATCTTGCATGCTCTCCGTTATTAGTAGAGGCTCGGCCAAGTTTTTGCTCTTAACTCCAAGAGGGAGTATTTATGCTCGATAGTGGGTTCATGCCCGCATTGATACAGGACAGTGATGAGAAAGTTCTAAGGTTGTGTTGTGTTGTTGCCACTAGGGATAAAACATTGATGCTATGTCTAAGGATGTAGTTGTTGATTACATTACGCACCATACTTAATGCAATTGTGCTGTTGCTTTGCAACTTAATACTGGAAGGGGTTCGGATGATAACTCTGAAGGTGGACTTTTTAGGCATAGATGCGGTTGGATGGCGGTCTATGTACTTTGTCGTAATGCCCAATTAAATCTCACTATATTTATCATGACATGTATGTGCATTGTTATGCCCTCTCTATTTGTCAATTGCCCGACTGTAATTTGTTCACCCAACATGCTTTTATCTTATGGGAGAGACACCTCTAGTGAGCTGTGGACCCGGTCCATTCTTTTATACTTGAAATACAAATCTGTCTGCAATACTTGTTTTTACTATTTTGTTGCAAACAATCATCTTCCACACAATACGGTTAATCCTTTGTTACAGACAAGCCGGTGAGATTGACAACCTCACTTGTTTCGTTGCGGCAAAGTACTTTGGTTGTGTTGTGCGGGTTCCACGTTGGCGCCGGAATCTGCGGTGTTGCGCCGCACTACATCCCGCCGCCATCAACCTTCAACGTGCTTCTTGGCTCCTCCTGGTTCGATAAACCTTGGTTTCTTTCTGAGGGAAAACTTGCTGCTGTGCGCATCATACCTTCCTCTTGGGGTTCCCAACGAACGTGTGAATTACACGCCATCAGTACACAACATAAAATTGAAACCTCCCAGGACAATTGTTGACATATCATGGCAAAATATTTACTTATATATAGTAGAAACCAGTGTTGGGTTGCAGACCAGGCATACATATAAACAACTAGCGAATAGAAGCTACAGTTTCAAAAGAACTGAGTACTAGCCAAAAGCACCTCACGCAGGAGGGAGACCAAACCAAAAGATCGGGGGTCATGCGGCGGAACGAGATGATCATTCCACCATCAGCAGGGCCAAGGAAGGTTGTTTGTACTACGATCAAGGACTCTGTCGACCACGATCTTGCGGTAGAGCTCGTAGGAGACCCAAGAATCAATGGCTGCATACTCGATGTTCATCTTTGGAAGTGGGAAGTCCCCCCACAGTCTGTGCCCATGGTGGTGGAACTTCTTCATATCACCGTACCATGAATCAATGAGTCTTTGTGCCATGGTAGCCATGCCAGCCCTCACATGACCAGTGTACTTGAAGTACTCGTCCTGGAGATCGACGTAGTACTCACAAGGAATATGCATGTGCCATGTCCTCCACAGAACTCTCTTGTCACCATGGATGTCAACACTCGCAAACGTAATTCCTTCTCGAAAGAAATCGCAGATAGCCGGAGATTCCCACCAGGCAGCACTGCATTAAACAAAGTAATGTACTAGTCACAGATCGAGCATATGAACCAGGAAACAAATTTGGGATCAAGTAAAGTAAAAAGGAGTCACAGATCGAGCATATGAACTAGTCAATCAAATGAAGAATCAAGTAAACTAAGTAGCTTCGCTGTGTCCTGCAATGATAAACTACATATTTGGAAAGATCAGATGCAGAACTAGGTGTCGATCAAGCATACTTACTACTACCTATCTACGAACCAAATAAATCTCGTTGCACTGCATTTATTTCAGTTACAAATATGCAAGAACCTACAGAGGAGACGAAGATGAAACAAATTAATAAATCGGGAACAATGTCTAGCAGATTTAGATCGGGAATGTACTGATTTTCGGGAACAATGTCTAGTAGATTTAGATCGGGAATCAACTGATTTTCTGGAACAATGTCTAACGAGAGTCGAAGAGAGACACAACGGCGGCAACTAAAAAACCCCAATCGAAAGATTCAAAAAGGGGATTAGTTCTTACGCTGCGTAGTGGAACACCAGCACATGTCGACGCATGGAGAGTTGAACCACGGCGATCTTCTTCTCGTCCTCGGCTCGATGGTTGGTGTACTCGAAGTCGAGGCCCACGAACTTGTGCTCGTCCTCCTTGAGCCACTCCGTGTACATGTCGAGGACGCGGCGCACTTCCCAGGGGTCGTTGGTGTAGACCACCTCCAGGTCCTGGCCGTCGTGGATGTGGACTGCGCGCGTGCTGGACCAGTAGTACAGTTCCTGCTCATCAATGTCCATGGCGACGCGGCGGCGGGAGACGAACAGACTGAGGGAGCGGAGACGACGAGAAGTGGGGAAACCAGGATGCGGTGCGAATATTGAGACGGTAGGGGAGGGGGAAGGGGATAAATATCATCCCCATTAATTACTCCGTGCAAATATTGAGACGGTAGACGAAGAGAATATTGACGCGGGTCTTCACTTGTGACGTGCAGTCCAACTGACACGCATTCGATCGTGTTTTCACGTCAAAACCCAGCACCGCCCATTTGCCCTCCTCTTGACCTACCGAAAATTTCTCCACGATATAACTGGCCATCATATCACGACCTCCTTCAGCCTCCGCCAGATCTCGCCACGTCTCTCGCCGCCACAGCTCGCCACGTCTCTCGCCGGCGAGACTTGTAAGACTCTCGCTCCGCGTCGAGACCAAGGATGGCTCCTACTAGTGGAGTACGTAAATAACATGTACGTCTCGCGATCGATCGTTGTTTCTGATTTGTAATCTTTCTTCATATTTTTTGCGAGTGTCCGGTTTGCTTTGACAAGAAGGGGATGTGCGGCGGAGGGGGAATCGCGTTAGGTTTTTTCGTGCAAACACTACAAGAGGGTTTTGAGGAGAAGACGGTACATGCACTTATAAGTTTAAAATTCATTCAGATGTTTTATTAATTCACCGCCACATCAAAGTTCAACACGTGATCCTAGTAGTTATTGCTAGTTTAGTACTAGTATTATTCAGATGTGTGTAATAATTGTTGTTCACCATATGTATTAACCGCTTATTTATGGTTGAGTTTTACGATAGTTGTGATAAATTTTACGTTCATATGAGTTTTACGATAGTTGTAGCTGTTAGAGATAGAGGTATCGGTAGTTCAGTCCTATACCGATAGAAGTTCAGATATGTGCTGATAGAAGTCCTAGATACATACGATGTATTACTTGCGCAACAATGTACCTCCCCTATATATTAATGAGATCTGAGAGTCGGTGATTATCCGAGTAGACGCATAATTCTACCCGATCATTAGATTTTACAGTAGCTACATGCAATTCGTGATTCTTCAAGGTCCTAATATGACACGATGTGTAACACTGACATGTTTCTATCTTATTGAATTTTCAGAATAGTTAACTTACTTTTGTATTAACTCTACTAAATTTAGGTCATCCTTTTCTACTATAGACCGTATTTCCTTCAGAAGTATGGTGTCCAGACCTCCCACAGGACAACTTTTGAAGCTGCACTTAGAACCAAAGATGGCCATGCATTTGTTGTTAATGTTACCAACGGAGACTGGCAGAACCTATATCAACGGAAGATTTTGGAACGAATTTGCTAGAGTGTACAATTTTAAGGTTGGCATGGAGTTAATTTTCAGAATTAACTCATCCGGTCGAGATACTCGTTGTAATAAGCTGGAACTCGAACCACTAATCCATCCAGGTAATTATCCACCTTTGGACAGAATGATTGATCATATTAATTATTCCATCTTATGTCAGTTATTTTAATTATGCAGCTTACTACCAGTTGTCCCGTACGAAGCGTGACATTGTTGACTCGCTCAGTAGTACTGATGGAACAATGATAAATTGGAGGATGATGCATACCGTCATTCTTCAGGTGGACAACTTGGACTACCTTGTTTAGTACCACAATGCTGGAGATTATGATCAAGGAGCACTAGTTGTCCCAATGCTGCATACTCTGAATTGGACAAACATCGAAAATTACAACAAACACGTGGTAAGCAGTAGATCTCATATCATTTCATTAACTTTGCAACCTACATTACGTACAAGTGTTAACTAAACTATGTCTCTACTGTTGGAACAGAAAATCCCTAGCCGTTTGGTTCCTAAAGATATGGAACAATATGGTGCAATCACTATTGTGTGCCATCCTAGTACTTTGGTGCGTGCGTCCTACGCAATTTCTTCTAACGATGGTCGTCTCTGCGTCAGTGGGTGGAAGAAGTTCATGGACAAGGAAAAGCACCTTCAGATGGGTGACAAGATGTTGTTCTTGCTTTACCTAGGAAATGCAGGGGTTTACTTGTTTGCTACCCATGTGCCTGAAATCGATCTGGAGTAGCTAGTCAGTGATTCATGGTGCCCTTGTGTCCAACTATGCAGCCCCTTTAGGTTTAAATTAAGTTGTAAGACTCTTTATGCGATTGTCGATTTTGCTTGTGTTAAAACAATATTTAGTCATATTGTGCTGCTGGTTGTAATCGTGTCAAGTGTCGATTAATTAAAACCATTGTCAAAGTTATGTTACCGACATGTTGGCTTTTCTTATATCTGTCCATATTTTTGCTTATATTAATTTGCTCTTAAACCCTTCTCGAGAATTCAATGACAAGTTCGAGATCGTAAACATATAAATAAGAACAATTCAAATGTTTGGAAAAAAACATATAGTTGTATGCATTACATGTTTCTATCAATCTACATCACTATCTTCTTCTGAAGTTTTTCCCTCGTCATCATGTATGGTCTCTTCCAATATGAGACTATCTTCCTCATTCTCTAGTTCATCTTCGCTCATATCCATGTCAACATTGGAACTATCTTTCCCATTCTCTAGTTCACGAATTGTACGAGCATCATGAATATGTATAACTTCATCAGCACGATGATCATCCTCCTCTGCTTCCACCTCTGCTTCCTCGTCTAGGTCGACAACATCATGAAATGTATGGTCGATCGAACCTTCATCCTCCTGGTATGCGTCTTCATTCCGTACAAATGCATCATCGTTACCATCTTCTAATTCCGGAACGTCGTACACGTGTCTATGGCTGAACTTCGCACCACTTTCCACGGATCACCAAACTTTGTATCCTCCAAATAGAAGCATGTTTCAGCTTGATGGCCAATATGAATGGTGAATTCTTGAACCATAGGACGAAGTGTTAACGCTTTTAAAATAACCATCATCTTTTATCTTGGAACCCACGACCTCAAGGTCGAACCGGTCGCAACGAAACAAGTACACGGACCTGTCACCGTGCTTGTTAGTCCTGTCTTGCAGTTCAAGAACTTCTTGCGAGAACACCATAGAACTCGGTCTCATCTGCATCACCAAAAGATCCCTTAGTCGCTACGCCCAAATTTTGAGTCTTCAGGTCTTTATCCCGAGTAAGCGTGCAAAACCTCGCACCCTTTACGTTGCAACCAGTGTATACTACTACACGCCGGTCTGGCCCAGCAGCCAGAGACTTCAAATCTTCGATGCATTGTCCAAGCTGTCTCACATGGTTTGCAAACCAACCTGCAAAATCTCTACGAACCGTCTCCTCGATGTCACGCACACCCCTACCTCCCAATTCTTGTCGAATTCACTGAAACATAGAAAAAACACATATGAAATACGGGACAATTATGTCCGCAACATTGAGAAGTAGTTATTAAAGTGAAGCTAACTACTTACTTGATATAACGTTCTACATCGTCACGAGTTGTTCAGCACATACCAAACCATTTTGTCAAATTCCTTGTCAAAATGTTTCAAAATGGATTTCCCAAGACCTTTAGCTCCAACTGAAAATACTTCCATCTCGTCACTGATCGGGTTTTCTCCGTATGTCTTGGTTCCTATCATCTTTGTTAAATCTTGTTTTCGTGCCATCCTTGAAAAATCTAGAGCAAAAAATCAAGCACTCATCAACAATGTAGCCCTCTGCGATAGAACCTTCGGCCTTGCTTTGTTACGGATCGTAGACTTTAGATAACCTAATCTTCTCTCAACTGGATACATCCAACCATAATGAACGGGACCCCTCAAAAGAGCCTCCTCGGGAAGATGAATAGCTAAGTGCACCATTACATCAAAAAAGCTGGGGGAAGAGCTTCTCAAGTTTGCATAGGATCACAACAATTTCAACCTTCAATCGATTCAGCACATCAACTTTCGAGTTTTGGCACATAGCTCCCTAAAAAATCTTCCTAGCTCTGCAATAGCCACATACATTTCCTTAGATGCAATTCCCTTGAGCCCAGTCGGCAACACTCGCTGCAGAAGTATGTGGCAATCATGCATCTTCATACCGGTAACCTTATGATGCGCGTATAATTGACACGTCCATTGGGAACCCCAAGAGGAAGGTGTGATGCGCACAGCAGTAAGTTTTCCCTCAGTAAGAAACCAAGGTTTAATCGAACCAGTAGGAGCCAAGAAGCACGTTGAAGGTTGATGGTGGCGGAATGTAATGGGGCGCAACACCAGGGATTCCGGCGCCAACGTGGAACCTGCACAACACAACCAAAGTACTTTGCCCCAACGAAACAGTGAGGTTGTCAATCTCACCGGCTTGCTGTAACAAAGGATTAACCGTATTGTGTGGAAGATGATTGTTTGCAGAGAACGGTAAAGAACAAGTATTGCAGTAGATTGTATTTCAGATGTAAAGAATAGGACCGGGGTCCACAGTTCACTAGAGGTGTCTCTCCCATAAGATAAAAGCATGTTGGGTGAACAAATTACAGTCGGGCAATTGACAAATAAAGAGGGCATAACAATTCACATACATGATATGATAAATATTGTGAGATTTAATTGGGTATTACGACAAAATACATAGACCGCCATCCAGCATGCATCTATGCCTAAAAATTCCACCTTCAGGTTATCATCCGAACCCCTTCCAGTATTAAGTTGCAAAACAACAAACAATTGCATTAAGTATGGTGCGTAATGTAATCAATAACTACATCCTCGGACATAGCATCAATGTTTTATCCCTAGTGGCAACAACACATCCACAACCTTAGAACTTTCTGTCACTGTCCCAGATTTAATGGAGGCATGAACCCACTATCGAGCATAAATACTCCCTCTTGGAGTTAAGAGTAAAAACTTGGCCAGAGCCTCTACTAATAACGGAGAGCATGCAAGATCATAAACAACACATAGGTAATAACTTGATAATTAACATAACATAGTATTCTCTATACATCGGATCCCGACAAAACAACATATAGAATTACAGATAGATGATCTTGATCATGTTAGGCAGCTCACAAGATCCAACAATGAAGCACATGAGGAGAAGACAACCATCTAGCTACTGCTATGGACCCATAGTCCAGGGGTGAACTACTCACTCATCACTCCGGAGGCGACCATGGCGGTGAAGAGTCCTCCGGGAGATGAATCCCCTCTCCGGCAGGGTGCGGGAGGCGATCTCCTGAATCCCCCGAGATGGGATTGGCGGCGGCGGCGCCTCAGTAAGGTTTTCCGTATCGTGGCTCTCGGTACTGGGGGTTTCGCGACGGAGGCTATTTGTAGGCGGAAGGGGCGAGGTAAAGAGGCGGCACGAGGGGCCCGGACGACGAGGCTGGCGCGGCCGGGGCTCGGGCCGCGCCGCCACTGGTGTCCCGGCCACCTCGTGGCCCCACTTCGACTCTCCTTCGCTCTTCGGAAGCTTCGTGGCAAAATAGGACCACGGGCGTTGATTTCGTCCAATTCCGAGAATATTTCGTTACTAGGATATCCGAAACCAAAAACAGCGAGAAAACGACAGCGGCTCTTCGGCATCTTGTTAATATGTTAGTGCCGGAAAATGCATAAATACGACATATAATGTGTATAAAACATGTAGATATCATCAATAATGTAGCATGGAACATAAGAAATTATCGATACGTCGGAGACGTATCGGCATCCCTAAGCTTAGTTACGCTCGTCCCGAGCGGAGCAAAGCGATAACAAAGATAATTTACGAAGTGACATGCCATCATAACCTTGATCATACTATTGTAAGCATATGTAATGAATGCAGCGATCAAAACAATGGTAATGACATGAGTAAACAAGCTGAATCATAAAGCAAAGACTTTTCATGAATAGTACTTCAAGACAAGCATCAATAAGTCTTGCATAAGAGTTAACTCATAAAGCAATAAATCAAAGTAAAGGTATTGAAACAACACAAAGGAAGATTAAGTTTCAGCGGTTGCTTTCAACTTATAACATGTATATCTCATGGATAATTGTCAACATAGAGTAATATAACAAGTGCAATATGCAAGTATGTAGGAATCGATGCACGGTTCACACAAGTGTTTGCTTCTTGAGGTGGAGAGAAATAGGTGAGCTGACTCAACATAAAAGTAAAAGAATGGTCCTTCAAAGAGGAAAGCATCGATTGCTATATTTGTGCTAGAGCTTTTATTTTGAAAACATGAAACAATTTTGTCAACGGTAGTAATAAAGCATATGAGTTATGTAAATTATATCTTACAAGTTGCAAGCCTCATGCATAGTATACTAATAGTGCCCGCACCTTGTCCTAATTAGCTTGGATTACCGGATCATCACAATACACATGTTTTAACCAAGTGTCACAATGGGGTACCTCCATGTCGCCTGTATAAAGGTCTAAGGAGAAAGCTCGCATTTTGGATTTCTCGCTTTTGATTATTCTCAACTTAGACATCCATACGGGACAACATGGACAACTGAGATAATGGACTCCTCTTTAATGCATAAGCATGTGGCAACAATTAGTGTTCTCATATGAGATTGAGGATATATGTCCAAAACTGAAACTTCCACCATGATTCATGGCTTTAGTTAGCGGCCCAATGTTCTTCTCTAACAATATGTATGCTCCAACCATTAAGGTAGTAGATCTCTCTTACTTCAGACAAGACGGACATGCATAGCAACTCACATGATATTCAACAAAGAATAGTTGATAGCGTCCCCAGAAACATGGTTATCGCACAACAAGCTACTTAATAAAAGATAAAGTGCATAAGT